>NC_039360.1:200094884-200457002 GCF_003573695.1 Papaver somniferum
AATGAGCATCCAAATGATTATGTCAAGAGATTCAAAATTCAGGCACTAGATTTTCACGATCCATATGTAACTCAACAAAAATTGGTAGACTTATGCATTAATGGCATGGTACCTGTCTATCGCGCTTTACTGGAGAACCTGTGCTTCCAGACATTCTCTGAACTCCATGAAGCTGCCTGCTCGGCTACAACAGCACATGCTTTGCTGGAAAGAACCAGACCTGTCAGGAATGGAGATGCGCGTGAGACTCTAGGGAGTACATGTCTCATCAATAAACAGTACAATTTTAAACCTTCTGTAAGTGTGGTGAGCGAAGGAGGAAAGAGGAAATCTCCAACTACAAAACAGCAACCCAAACGTGCAGCACCAGCACAACAAACAACTCAACCTCGGAAAGCTGCGACTAATACTCCCACACAGCAACAAGAAATAGGAGAGGTTGCTCTGAACTTCCCATTTCCAATTGAAGAGGTAATTGAGCTCCTAGAAGCATGGATTCAAGATGGTTTTATCAAGCTACCTCCTATCAGACGTCCACCAACTGAGAAATAAATGGAAGATCCCAAATATTGTCGTTACCATAGGTTCGTCAATCACCCAACCAGTGGATGCAACAAATTGAAGCGCATTTGCAAAGAAAATGTGTATGCATGAGAACTTCAACTAGGCACTCAGCGAGTTCACATATATCCTCTTCCTGTTAGAAGCTGCATGCTTTCTGGGGACTTCGTCCACAAAACTGTGCAATCTATGATGGAGCATGTATATGAGATTCTTTATTTATCCAAGATGCAACTTCAAGACATATTCACAGCTCTCAATCATTTCATGTCAGGAAAACTATTGTTTTCAGTCGGAGAAGCTGCTTCTAAACCTCAACCTCTTCTAGAAAATGTGGCTGGTGTATGCAACTGGGGACTCCTAACCACTGCTCACCTCAAAAGCGTCGAGTTCGAGAGCACACTTATTGATGCAGCCTCTGACTTTAACATTGTCACTATAAAGACTCTGAAAGCTACAGGAATATCAAATCAAGAAGATGTTCACTGCCCTACTGTGATCAAAAACTCAGAAGGAGAGTCCAAAAATGCCTACGGGTACATTAATCTCGAAATCAAGGTAGGAAATGCCCTAACACACGCCAAGTTTCATATTATTAAGGAATACCCAAATTATGATATGGTTTTTGGGCGCTCATGGATACATAACAACAAACCGAAGCTAGGAGTGTGTCCTTTTCCAGTGTTTATACCTGTGAGGATCTCCAATAAGCCGTCCAACCCTGAAGATTATTTGTTCTCGTATAGAAAACCTGCAAATGTGATACAATTAGCTGGAGAGAATGTAGTAGCATTTGTCCGCAGGTACCTTACACAAGTAAGTCTTCTTGAACAACCTTTTTTATAACCAGTCACTCCTCATCCCGTCAAGACCTGGGGACTCGATACAATTATCATCTCAGCTATTACTAGGTGATGTGAGTGGGATGCCGGTCCTTTCTAGTATTTTATCAAGTGTTTAGAAGTTGTTTCAGTCAAAGAAAATAAATCTAAGAGTCATGTAGATATACAATAATAAATCCCTTCCAAGTTGGAGATATGGTAGTAAGGAATACTGCTCAACCTGCTCTACCCGATTTCCCAGAAGGAAAGGATGAGTCTTACCTAGTGGCAGAAGTTATCTTCTGAGGCTACTGCAAGCTCATCAATGCTGACAAGTTAGAAGGCGTAGCAATACACGCCAGGTGGCTCAAACCTTTCAATGCTTAGGATTTCATGTGGCATTTTCCTCTAGCATTTCTCTTTTTCATGCAATATTTTTAATTCCTCCAAAATGATTGCACTGGCTTGCATTCATAGTTAGGATTTCAGTTTATCAGTTAATCGAAGTATTATTTCCTTTCAGAAAAATACTCATGAAACAAAATCTCAAATAAACTCAAAATCCTCACAAAACAATTACCTACTATTTCAAAACTAGAAAATCGAACCGCACATCTCTTATCTTTCAAAAACGCCTAAGGGGAAGGTTCTAGGAAGAGAATAAAGTATTCAAAGGAAACTATCTACTGGAAGCTCATCCCTTTTAGAGGAACTGAGGAAGCATCCCCGGGGAACATCCTCCTTCACCTTCAGATCTTGAGACAATTTCTCAATCTCTGCTTCGCATCGCTTGATTAAAATACTAGAAAGAACCAAACCTGTTGCGGTTTTCAACTCCGGGGCAGTATCAATTCCTTGATGGAACTAGGAGACATGGAACTCGAAGCCTTCACACATGTTCAGGTGGTATTTCCATCTTGTAACCAATTCTTCATAAGCATCAACTCTTTTTATACCACACGTCTCAGCTACCAAAGGGAAAGCCTCCTCTACACACTCGGCCGAAGTGACACACCGAATACACAACCTCCTAGGGGAACAATAAATGGAGGGTCGAATACCAGGTTTTTCAGCTGAATACTCAACAATCATCATTGTTTTTTCAACTTCAAGATTGTTGTCTCCAAGGTTGCTTGCATAAACTACCATTGATGGGACGATATCTTCATTCCCATAAGAAGGAGACGTGAGAGCACCCTCAGTCTCATCGACTACAAATACTTTGGTGTCATCCTTTACATCATCTCAATAACATTGGAAGGATCAGATTTACCAATTGTGGAATTCAAAAAACAAGCAATGTATCAAGAAGAAGGCAAGTCCAAATACGAAAGGACACATTCTCGATAATCCTATCAGGTGTATTTCAGCATTGCCCTCTATGAGAATAGGAACATGGAGAAATTGGAAAGGATTTTGTACGAGAGATATATGTTAAAAAAAATTTATGCATGTCTAGTATATCATGTTAAAATTTCATACAATTGGGTGGGCGAGTCAAAAGTTACAGCCCAAAAGGAGAACGTCGTTACAGCTGAAAACTCACATAAATCTTTCTGAATTCTTCCTAAACTGTTTTGTTTGGTCATTCTAACCTCCTAATCGAATCCAAAACCAGAATCCTTCCGCGAGAGAATATAGGAAATGCTTTTGTCTTCATAATGATGGGGTGGATCACCAAAATCTGAATTTGTATGGGAGTTCTACAGCGATTCTACTAAAAGGTGTTATGTTTAAAATTTCTGATGACAAAGTATTACATGATTTTTCATAAATTTGGATTCCTTAATAATGAGAATTTCCATTCACTCATTCAATTGGAAGAACCATAAAGCAATATGATTAAAAAATTATTATTCAAAGAAAATCTGGTTCCAGCTGTATGAAGCAAGACGACTGAAGTATCAAAGAAGCATATACAAATTACGGAAAATAAGAATGCTTATCTTCTAAAGAGATTTTGATAATAAAAGATCTAATTATAGGGATCAGCGTCACCTTCATCAGAGTTTCCTTCAGGAGCTACTTCAATATTCTCTTGAGAATTTTCCCCGGGAAGGGATTCATCTACATTAGAGTCCAGATCACAACGCCATTATGAATAGGATACTCATGTTTATCCAGAAACTTTTCCTGCTCATCTCGTCGTCGTTTTTTATGGGCAACAAATCTTTCGGCCCTGGCACTCGTCTGATGAGATGCTTCATCACGTCTCCACTTTTCGTCCATATTCACCGAAGCCAAGAAAGCATGAACACGTTCTCGGACGATGCTCAGATACGCAAGGGACATGCCATGTATGGCTTTTCCAGCTTCATGGAATGGGCGATCTATTTTGGCCAATACTTCCTCAAATATAATCATCCTGGGTTCACCATATTTGAACCGCTCTTCTAAAAAACTAGATGTATGATCGTTGCTAGAGCTTATCATCATACACTGAAGAAACACCAGCAATTAACATGGTGGAGGATGGCAAATAAAATCCAATCACTTTGGATATTCAACGTATGACAAGATTTCAAGCTAGGGTTTTCATCCATGTTAAAACAATTGACAAAGTAAGACGATGTACTTACCTATAAACAGACGAAGGAAGAAAAGAGCAGCCCTTGTGTTGATCGATGCCAGATGAAGGATCCAAGTGCTCCTTTTTATATCTAACAGATTTACAAAGTCCGGGAAAGAAAAGGATTCCTTATCTGCCCGTGTATATAGGTTTGGTATGCGGTTCGAGATATCAGACGGCTATTTACTTCCTCTGGAACCAGTTGGAAAGAACGTGCTAGAGGGATGGCTGCTATTCGCCTCGGGCTTCACTGGACATGTCCTATTCTGGAACCAAGCCAGCCACTCTCCTGGTAACATCCGTCTACTTTGTCTCATGAATTTTATTCTCGTCTGTCACCATCTAGTACTTACCCCGCAAACAATGTCACTATTACGTGCTAAGCAGGGTACTTAATTTTGATGGTGGTTTTTAGTTCAGGGCTAAAACTATGAAACCATAAATTTATGTGTCTTTGTTCTGTGAAGAAATAGAGCCATTTAAAGCTGATGAGGTCCTACGCCTCTTTTCTTATATATGTACTAAGCAATTCAGTATATTTACATACAAAATTTAATTAGAATAATGTTGGTTGCAAAAATCCCAAGTATTATGGAAATTTTGTTGAACTCTTGATCGCATTATTCACCAATGCAGAGCCTGCTGAGTATCTATCCTATGTCGTGTTTCCAGCTGAACTCTTAGCACTGACATTATATGACAATTAATTCTCACTCCCAGCAGAGTACCATGAATTTCCCGAAGTGTCAGAATTAAGATGTACATGAAGGTATTCAATCAGATGTGCGCAAATTGCGCCAGTGAGACCAAAGCTACGTCGTTCTCAAGATAAAATTAGTGATTTTGTACCAACGTGAAAAATTCACCAAAATTGATTAATTTTGTGTCAACTCACAAAATTAAAGTTTTTGACCTAATTTTGTCGATTTACAAAAATTAGGTTTTTGCCCTAAAACGGAACCTGCATGATATTTGGATCCCTATTGGTCGAGACTAAACCTAAGCAAGCTAGGAAACTGATCCATCATGGAGCTTGTAGGAGTAAATTCCTACCAATAGTTGGAAAGTAGGAAAAAGGGGAAACCGTGACCAATATGGGAAGTAGCAAAAGGGGGAGTGACCATGCCACTTGGCCGGTCGGTTTACCCTAGCTGACGCCTTCCATCACCAACCGGCCCTGCCCCATATTTTTTCCCGTCGACCCCTCTTTCCAGTCGACCAATCAAATATCTCTAAAGTTGTAAGTTACACTTTTAATTAAAGATGGAAGTAGGTTGGTCGACCAGTTCTATTTCTTAAGAAAATAGATCTTGGTCGTCCAAGTCGGTCGCTAACTAATCACGACCACACAACTTGGCAAGCTCCATTAGCTAATCCTAGCTCTTCCAAACTCGGTAAACAAAGTAAGGGTATGACAACCAGCCGTCGACCTATTACCTTGACCAATCGTATCGCTTCTATCCCACCTGATTCTACTCCAAATTGTTAGCCAAAATAGGCTAGTCGAGCTGCTTCTTCTTATATATAATAAAATTAACCTAAACGGCCCAAGTCAGTTGCAGATCGATCATGACGACATGACTTGTCCAGTCAATTTAACGATATTGTCCCTCTCCTAATATGACTGAGAAAATTCCATATTAGCTACCGACGAGCCCTCCATTATTTCATCCAATCAGATCTCTCCTAGCATGCATGCTCCGTTCACAGTGCTATCCAAATTAGTCTAGTCGAGTGGCTTTAAAAGGGTCTTAATTAGGTTAACGGCAATCCGTGGTAGTCTTAAAATGATCACATCCATCCAACTTAGCCGACTAAATTGGACGGCTTAGATCCAATTCTGGGCGACCAATGGGGTGCCATAATTGTTGTCAGCTGCTCTTCTTCCCCATGGACCAATCACGTCGTCTTTAGTCGACTTGCATGGCTACCAAACCATCGGTCAAACAAGGCCAGTCACGTTACCTTTTAAGACCGTGAAATCTGTGACCAACTTAAACAGGATCTATATAACGATGCTTCATATACATCGATTATTTTGAGCTACTTGCTAAAAAGCGATGCTTTACATGCATCAATTACAAACGATATTTTATAAATATCGATTCCATGAATAATTTAATTACTTAACCTAAAGTACCATATGCTATTTTTTGAGCACTGAGTTACGACAAGTCTAATTCATATGACTTGACTTGTCACTTATGACTACCTGCCGCCTAGCTTGTGCGTGATTGGTCGAAATAATTAGGTCTTACAAGCATGGTTTTTAAACTCGTACGAGTTACGATTCGCTTCATTTTTATCCAACTCGAGTTGAATCGAGTGTCTGAATCGAAACTTCTACTAACTCGTATTTTTTGACTTTTTCTTAAATCGTTGACCAAGTCAACTCTTATTTTCCACTCGTTTTTAAATGTTTGATAAAAAGTTAAAGTGGAAAGGAGTTGTCCGGGATTGAACCTCCGACCTCCTAGTTCGTTCACTTATCTACTAATCACTGAACCAAGCTTCCCGTTGTGATTAATATTGAAACTATATATAATTTATAACGTATTAACGAGATAATTATTGAAAGTAAACGCATACTTATGACTTTTGTTAAATGTTTCCCATAATTCAATATTACTTGTAAGAAATATACATTTCGAAACAAACTACGAATCTACGATTCACGATTCAACATACGATTCGATTCGAGAAAATGAAAAAGCGATTCACGTTTCGATTTACGATTTAAAAACCTTGCTTGCAAGCAACACCCACTCAGCAACTACCATATAAAACTTGTTACATTATTCATGAAACTTGCTCCATATTTTCTACAAAAATACTCGAGACATCAAACATGTCACAAAACTGGGGGATGTTCATTAGGGTATTGGTCTGGCGGTTTACAACGCGTGGCGAGCAACACGCCCATTATGAGAAAGTGTCAGGAAATGAGGACAGTTGATAGCAGTAAAGGAGTAGTGGGTGTAAAACCGAACAGTCTTCCCTTCACAATAGGGATATGATTATCACCATTTGTACACGATACCCACTTCTCCATCACTCTACTGCTTCCACTTCGTACGAGATCACGGTGTTTATTATGACTTGTTATAAATAGGTTTTATCTATTGAACAACAAGGGGGATCATCAACGTAAGTATACAGAGACTTACATCTTATATATTATAGGAAAGTTTCATTTTCTGAAACAAGTCATAAACAACTACACCTTACAAAATTCATCATTCTGATCTCAACACCTTCTTTGCTTCCCTCCCTAACCCTTCTCCTCATTTTGTGACTGAAGCAAGACTGGAACGGTCATTTCTTGGTTCAGGCCAGAAATGTACAGATTGATCTCTCGAATCTAAAATACTCCTGTGCAGTACATTTGTTTAGCGTTTAGATTTGTTTCTCATTGACACACCCAATTTACCATTTTCAGCAGAATCAGTTTTTACCCTACTACAACTAGTTAGAGGATCGACGATCTCAGATCTGCTTTATTATTTCAAGATCTGGAGATAGGATTGATGATCATCCATTGTTAACAAACTTTGTTTTGTATTTGATCGATCATTAACGAGAATAAAGTTGTTTGTGCAAGTACTTTGAGAATTGAAGACTAGAAGATTTTCTTTTTGGTATTCAGATCTTTGTGATATACTTCTTGCACACATGATTGACTGGGATCTGACAACATGTTTATCTCCAATAGACTTTAGAGCTTGTTGTATTGATCGACAATCTATCCAGGTGTTTCTCTTTGAGATCTACTTTAATAGTTTGTAAACTAAGATTGGTTATTTCGATAGTCTTTATCTTAGTTGATTTAACGGAAAAAAGTGTTTATAGTATTTAAAGAGAAAAACCTTTGTACTCAACTTATTTGATTAACTTGTTAATATTGGAGATTGATAGAGAGGTTACTGAAACAGATTAGTCATTTATCGTTTCGGATCACAATCCAAAGGAGTTGAGTTGCTGAAGTCTTCACAGCAGGTGAAGCAATTTGAGATAGTAGACTTGGGGTTCACATGCGAAAACCAGATTGGTTATAGGCGCACGGATACTAAAGGAACTGAGTAACTTGGAGTTACTTTATATCAACTATATGAAGTTGTGGTAGTCAATTTGTATATCGGCTTAGTTCTGAGAGTATTCAAAACTGGACTAGGTCTCGGGGTTTTCCTGCCTTGCAGTTTTCCTTGTTAACAAAATCTTGTGTATCGTGTGACTCACTTTACTTCCGCGTTATATTACTTTGTCTTTATAGTTAAAGTAAATACACTTGTACGTTAATCATCACTTGGTTTGATATTATAGATTGGTTCGGATTTGAATTTACGTTATATACCAAGTTTATATCTTCTTTAAGTAATCTCCTTGAAAGTTCGTGTCTGTCTTAGATTACACAAGGTGTGTCTGTAGTAGGTTGATATCAAAAATATTAGAGCACTTCTCGGTCGAATTCGCATGCGTTGCTATCTCAAGCATGTTTGTCAATGTTAGTGATCAAAACTATAAGTCTTGATTTCTAGCCTATTTATAGATGTCTCGGACTAGGACATAGTTTGTGTAGTTGAGCTTAGACTTCACGACATTTATCACTTGAAAACGGAGAACTACTAAGGAGAGCTTGTGGAACTTCATCGACAAAAGGTATGTGGAGACTTAAACTCATCTATCACTTGGAAAGTCTATTTATACTCTATCTCCTATATTGAGACATAAGTCGTATTACGATATAGTTTTCAATATACACATTTGAGATTTCGAGCTGAGTATATCTCGGTTACATATTTCTCGAAATATGTGTTGGTAAGATTTCGCTTCGACCAAGTTCATCTTATATCATGAGAAAATTGCCGAGTAACATCTTACATGGTTTCTGTGATACAATCATTTGGTGTAAAACTTGGAATGTTTCGATAATGATTAATTTAAATATCTTGAAAATTTCTTTGATGCTAATAGTGTGTGAAAACGGCTATTGTCATTATAGAAGAATGTTTCAATGATTGAAATAAAGAGTTTAGAATCGTGTAACCTTCTTTGGATATAAGCATATTTGTTTTCGCACATTTGTGTATAAGTCCAAAACCGGGAACCTAAAGTATGCATACTTGTGTGTATACAAAATGGTTGAAGGAGACTGGATAAGTATGCGTACCCGTACGCATACTGGCGGAAGTTCACATCCATGAATATCTGCTGATGTTGGAATTTCAAAACCAACTCATTCAGTTACCTAAGTACGCGTACTCATACGCGTACTGGCGGAAAGTTCACGTCTGTGAATTTCTGCTGAGTTTTGAAAAACCAAACTCAAAAAACCGGTTACTTAAGTACGCGTACTTAAGTGGTTGCTTTCTAAAATCGGTAGTGTACATGAACTTAAACATTTATTAATAAGGAATGCAATCTTTGCAAACCGTGGCTATAATGTTCATGTATTGATTCGAGTGAATCAAACCAATTTTGCTTCAATTGTGTTCTTGTATAAATCTATGAGAATATGGCAATTGAAAAACTCTTTAACTAGTTTCATTTAAGTCATTTGAACTAGTTATGGTTAAGATGAATAAGGTTGATATGAGAATAATCATATAGCTAACCTCGGTTAACTATTTGTGAACCAACATGATGTACACGTTTGGGTACGGTTACATAAACCTAAATGAGGGTACATTTCATTTGTGTGTAACAATCTACGTTCGATCTAACAATTGAAAAATATTATCTTGGTTGAATCAGGTTTTTCATCTAACGGTGAATATTGAATACTTTATTACCAAGGTAACTTGGATTGCAAACCCTGATTTGAAAACTATATAAAGGAGAACTCTAGCAACTTGGAAACCTAATCCTCACACCTCATGTGTGTTACTAGTTCCATAATTAGATTTGATTCTCATTTAACCTTAGGTTTCTTCTCGAGACCCTGTAGGTTAATGACTTGAAGACTTCATTGGGATTGTGAAGTCAGACCCAACTATTCTCTTTGTAGTTGCGTGATCTGATCTTGCTGTTTATATCGTGATTGAGTGCAATTGTAAAATTGGCTTGAGATTTATATGTCTGATACACAAGATAGAAAAGTAGTCACAAACACCTTCGTCTCATCGTTTATGATTCCGCAATAACTTATTTCGCTAGTCGATTAAGTTTATTGTGAGGTGATTGATATTACTGGGCTGTTCTTCGGGAATAAAAGTCTGGTTTATCAATTGGTTCCTGTTCACCTTGATTTATCAAAAGACAGAACAAAAACTCTTGGGTATTTCCATGGGAGACAGATTTATTCAATCCTATAGACTTTTCTGTGTGAGACAGATTTGTTTATTAAGTCTTCGACTTTGGGACATAGAAACTCTTAGTTGTGGGTGAGATCAGCTAAGGGAATCAAGTGTGTGGTATCCTGCTGGGATCATATATGTAAGGAGCACAATTGTACCTTGAATCAGTGTGAGATTGATTAGGGTTTAACTACAGTCCAGTCTGAAGTTAATTGGTAGTAGGCTAGTGTCTGTAGCGGCTTAATACAGTGTGGTGTTCAAACTGGACTAGGTCCCGGGGGTTTTCTGCATTTACGGTTTCCTCGTTAACAAAATTCTGGTGTCTGTGTTATTTTTTTTCCGCATTATATTTTGTTATATAATTGAAATATCACAGGTTATGCGTTAAGATCAGTCAATTAAAATATCCAACCTTTGGTTGTTGATTTACATTGATTGACACTTGAACATTGGTCTTTGCTACCGTTCAAGTAACTCCTCTTATATTCAATCGGGCTCGTAGATTTGTATTTGCTGATTGCGGATTGAATTAAGAGTTAGAGATATTAATCTCTTTGATATACTTTATTCTAAATTGAGTCTGACTGTCTACTTGATTCTCTAGAAAGTATATTGGAGTAAGTCCTCACAGATTGCCAAACGAATTGTTGGGTGTGGTTGTCAGACCCCGCATTTTCAATTGGTATCAGAGCAGGCAAACACGTTTAAGACCTCATAAGTCTGTGTTTGAAGCAATCTTATTTTTATGGACGAGTCTATCTCTAATAACGTACCAGTTGTAGATGGTGGATTTTCGACAAAGGCTAAAATCGTAAAACCATAATCGTAATGCTCCTGATCCAGCAATCAGCTGAGTATTGAGGCTCATGTCTCTCGTGGAAAGCATGAAATCTCATGCCGCAAAATCTCTGACTGAGAATGTTGTCTCTCAGAGTATATGTAGATGTGTAGTCTCTCAGCTGAGGCAACGGCACATCTCATGAATACTGAGCAATTTCAGTAATTATTTCTATATAGAATCGAAAGATTGGACGGCTCCTAGACAGCATGCCTGCTAGTATAGAGAAATAACGTCTTCAGGATACAAAAAAGTGTTCCCTGACTATATAAAGGAAATATGACATTTCAACAAGCTCATGTTTCTCAATTCTTAGATAATTAATGCCCTAGAAAGCATGCCTGCTAGTATAGAGCCATCAGTTAATTATCTATAATCGTTAACTGAATATTCAACAATATTCTGCGATTCTTTGTAATATTTTGTCACTTCAGTTCGTGGTTCTTCTCAGCATAATTCCACGGGTTAATGATAAATATTCAACTTACGGGCATGTGAGCATCTCTCGAGTAAGCCCCTACCAAAATAGTACAAGTGTACTCAGCAATAACGCACAATCGAGCACCTGAATGCGCAAACGAGTATTCCAAAATACGAAGGAACGATGAACCTATGCAAAATAGGAAGAAAATAATAAATAATAAAATATTGATCAAGGCGCTGGGGACTGGGTCCACCGGCCGACCAGTCAGGCCGTGACCAGTCCCACGCCCAAATTTATATTTTATCATATTATTTTTCTCTAATCTCATGAAAATCCCTTCATTCGAACAAATCTCCTTCGTCTCAAGGAAACTCCCCAGTCTCATGGTGTTTCCTCGTATCAAAGAAATAATAAAATTTAAGAAAGGTGTCGCGGGATCGGGCCCACTAGCCGGCCGGCCATGCCCTAGCCATGGCCGGTCCCACACCTCATGACTCCTTATTATTTTATTATTTCCCTCATCCCATGAAAATTCCCTGATTTCATAATATTTCCCTCAATTCATGAAATTATATAAATTAGGGAAGAAAACGCACGGGACCGGGCACTTGGCCGGCCATGGCTGGTGCCACACGCCCATGTCTTATTATTTTAATAATAGTTGTTTCCTCGTCCCATGGAAACTCCTTCACTTCAAGGAAATTTCCTAGTTTCAGCAAACTCCTTGAATTCATGAAATTTCTCTCAAGTCATGAAAATAATATAAAATTAGGAAACTCGTGGGACCGGGCCCTAGCTGGCCGATCATGCCCTAGCCGGTCCCACACGTCCCTTATTTTATTATTATTTTTTTATGTTTCCCTCATCTCATGGAAACTCCCTGATTTCAACAAAATCCTTGGTTTCAACAAACCTCTTGATTTTATGATATTTCCCTAAAATCATGAAAAATATTATAAAATTGGGAAGAGTGCCTTGGAACCGTGCCCATCGGTCGGCCGGCCATACCCTGGCCGTGGTAGGTCCCACACTTCATCACTCCCTATTCAATTATTATTATTATTATTATTATTATTATTATTATTATTATTTCCCTAATCTCATGAAGTTTCACGGTTTCAGCAAAATCCCTGATTTCTTCATATTTTCTCAAAATGTTGCTCAATCGCACACCGGAAAATATCGAAACTCTCAGGACTGAGACACGGACATTATGGTAACAGCGGGAATGTTTCCTTGATTGACCAAGGCCGTCCCTGAGGCTTGGAAAAGCTGGTCCCACGTGTTATAACAATTTTGACCTAATTTGCTCAATTGCACATACTGGGTCCAAACTCTTCTCAAACAGCTGGGAATTTGTTCAAACGACCATAAACTGGTATCATGACCTTCAAGGGCCGGTCTCATGGCCCCTTGGTGGTCCCTCATCTCAGGTTGTACTACCTGACGCTCACACGAGCACTATTTTTAATAAATGATTAAACCAGCATTTAATCATCCTTTCACCAAGACTTTGGCATTTTTCTCACTTGAGCATCTGGGCGCTATATGGTCGGTTCATCATCCCCTGTAGCCGGTCCCTACTTCATTTTCATGAATGATTTTCAATAAATCATCAATTTATCATCAATTCGGCAATTGATCAAAATTAGGGTTTCGAATCCAGAGCTCTGCAAAACATAATTTTGAGCATATTCAAACACTAATAATTTTACGTTGATCCCGTGATCAACACTTTAATACTTATGCTCGGCTCAGATGTCAACATCCTAAATTGATGTTTGCTCAAACGAGCAATATTTGCTCAATTAAAAGGATATTGGTTCAACTATCAATATTCGACGATGTCAACAATTCATTAAATGAGCAACATTTTCTCATACGAGCAATATTGTTCAAATCATGAATATTGGTTCAACTATCAATATTCAATAATTCATCAGATGAGCAATATTTATTCGACAATGATATTTTTGTCTCAGCAGACATGTTCAAATCATGGGTCTCAGGACATTTGCAAATTATGCTCAACTCGGCAATACAAGGACTCATCCTCCCTTAAAGTCAGCAACTGACTAACTAAATACACGTCTGCCTTGCAGACTCCACATTCACGAGACATCAATCGTGTGACATGGGGGGATATTAACTAGGGTTTTGGTCTGGCGGTCTACGGCACGTGTGTTCATACACACGATGAGAATGTGAGCAATTCGTGCAATCAGTTGGAGGAGTTAGCAAAGTAGTGGGTGGAAATTTAACCAAGTCTCCACACGATGAGCAACTGGTTTCAACACGATCTTCCACTTCCCCACTCTTTGACTTCAGCAACTGTCACACTTCATGGGATCATGGTGTTTTCAAATCAACAATATAAATAAGTCTCTGAATCCTGATTGAAACAAGACAAGAATTTCTCGACAAGTTCATACAGACAATCCTTAGTATACACGAACTCATCGTCTGAGCAATCACTCTGAACTGACATAAATTCAATCATTCATAACTTTCTTACACAGAATACACAACGCACCTACAATCTCGATCACCATTGATCTCACATATTTCTCAGCTTCCCTCCTACATATCATCCCATCCTCTCTTGTGACCGAATTGACTCTGGAACGACCATTGTCTTGGTTTAGGCCGGATTCCTACAGATTGATCTCTCGAACTTAAAGCATTCCCTTCTTGCAGTGCATCTGTGTGAGGTTGAGCATTTTCTCGGTTCAAGGAGTCTCCGCACGGTCATCTCCTCAATTCCGCAAAAACCAGCAAATCATTTTTCCCCATCTACAGATTGGCGACCATAGTGGGAAATCAATCTCACGCTTTCACAAGATGGATGGTCTTAGTTCTAGGTTAGTTACAGGTTCCAACACAAATGACGCTAGCACTAGCAAAAATAACAATGAGGATATCCCGGAAACCATTCCGGCCTCTAACACTGACGGTGGTGATGTTATTCCTCCTCATGATAACATGGAAGGTCATTCCGGCCGAAACCCTGAGGAAATCAGGGGGAATCCACCACCTACCATGGCTGATATCATCAAGGCGCAAGAGACTCTTGCAAAGAATCAAACTGACATGGCTGCAACACAGAAGGAGTTATTCAATTATCTCAAGACTCTCACTGACAAGATGTTAGAGAAGACTCAAGGAAAAGGAAAAGAAAAGGAAACATCCTCAGATGATGATCCAGAAGTAGTTCCAATTCATACAGTGGATGAAGCGAAGTACGCAAAGCTGCAAATGATCCATCAGCGAAGGAATCATCAAATTTCATTACTCGGTAAGATTTGGAACGCCTTTTGGAGAACCATGGAAAAGACAAGACATCACATGTCCATCGTCATCAGCCTCCATATTCTGTTGTTACACAAAGGATTCCTCTTCCAAAAGGTTATATCTCTTCAACCTTCACTTTGTATGACGGAACATGCAATGCTCGGGAGCATGTTTCACGGTTCCAGGAAGCCTTGGGTGAACATGAGCATAACCATGTCGTTCGCCTCAAAGAATTTTCAACGTCCTTGAAAGGCAGGGCATACACCTGGTACAACAACATCGCACCAGGAACTATCAACAATTGGGGAGAAATGATTAACGCCTTCTATAGAAAGTACTTCTTTGTGTCAGAGCAAGTTACTCTCTCTGATCTTGGAAGAATATTTCAAAAGAACAATGAACATCCCAATGACTACGTGAAGATATTCAGAGTTCAGGCCCTGGACTGTCATGATCCAAACGTCACGGAGCAACAACTGGTAGACTTGTGTATCAACGTCATGATCCCGGTCTATAGAGATTTGTTGGAAAATCTTCGTTTCCACACTTTCTCAGAGCTTCATGAAGCGGCAAAGAGATCGGCAACTACTGCACCTGCTTTACTGGATAGAACAAAAGTTACAAAGGCTGAAGAACCACGAGACGTTCGAGGTAGTAGACGTCTAATCAACAAGCAGTACAATCTCCAACCTTCCACAAACGCTGTCGCAGAAGGGAGCAAGCGGAAATCCGAACCACCGCGCAAGCATACCTCAACTCCTTCAAAAGCACAAAGGAAGGATAAGCAAGATGCGCAAGCCCCTGACCAGCGCGCAAGGACTCCTGATCAAGACGTACCTGACTTTCCCCTTTCCATTGAAGAAGTGATCGAGCTCCTGGATGCTTGGATCCAAGATGGTGCAATCAAGTTGCCATATGTCAAGAAGGAACCAACTGAAGAAAACATGGAAATTCCTCGTTATTGTCGCTTCCACAGGTTCGGCAATCATCCCACCAATGACTGCAGAGTCTTGAAATGCATATTCAGGGAAAAGGTTGAATCAGGAGAGATCGACTTGGTGACTGAAGGAGTGCACAGAGATCATATCCCAATCAGAACCTTTACACTCTCTGAACAACCTATCAAAGAGGCAGTTCAATCCTTGGTCGAACGTGAATTGCTCTATCTGTCGAAGGCACAGGGAGAGACATGTTCACATCATTGAACCATATTGTGTCAAGAATTCCATTCCGGAAATACTTCTCGAGCCTCCATCCACATACCAAGGGATATACGACTGGGGAATGCTTACCACAGTTAATCTGAGAAACGAATTTGGAAGAACGTTGATCGATGCTGGCACCGCCATCAACAACATTCCCCTGAAAACCATCGGATCCACAGGTATCACTCGACAAGAATCTACTCATGCTCCCATCTCAATCAGAGACCTTGAAGGAAAGATCAGAAATACTTATGGCTACATCACTCTCAAAGTGAACATAAGTTCAAACTGGACAGAAACCAAGTTTCGCATAATCAGTAAGATCCGGGATATGACATGTCCTTCAGACGAGCGTGGATCCACTCTGAAAAGACGGGTACTTACAAAGCACCTTTGGTTACACATCTCTCCAATGAAGAAAGTTCTGACCCAGAAGATTTGGCGGACATGCCATCATCAGAGCACTTGGATGAATTTCGAACTTTGACGAGGTTGAAACAAGAACCTGCAAAATATGCATAGACATTCATCAAAAGGTGTTGCACTCAGGCAAGTATCATTCCTCCCATGTCAATGTCATTTATTTCCTCACATGCTATTCTAGCATGGGGACTCAATTCTGCTAGCATCTCTGCTATTGCAAGACGCTATAAGTGGGTAATCTCACTTCAGCAATATTTTACCAAGTGGTTGAATCTGAAATTTCTCCGAATCGAGCATCTCACTAAGACATTCATTACCGAGATGATGTTCAAGCACGGAAAAGAACAATTTGGGGATTTCTCCATAGACTTGCAGGAGTGTTCATGTGTACCACAAAATCAGAAAGCTCTGATGTCTGCACAAGTGTTAAATCCCACTACCGCAATGACAAGAATGCTGAATCAACAGAAGATACTCAGGGTCGAAATGATCAAACCTAATATATTCGATGCTTAAGGAATATATGCTTCAACGCTCAAGCATCTAAGAAGCCATCAAATTGTACTCCCAATCAAAGAGTACAGCTTCGGCACAAATATCTCGACGATGATACACTGATTCAACATCAGCACGATCAAAGTGTAACTAAACTACAATCGATAAGTCTTCATTATCCCATGATAAAACTTCTGAAGCAGATGCAACATCATTCATACATGGATGGCACTAAATCCTTCAACATACACTGGTAAACCTAAGGAGATTCCGTGAAACTTCATCAATGGAACTTCTCTACATCACGAACCTTGCACGACCAAGGAACTTTTCCCCTCACATCCAGAATGGAGACTATCGCTGCTATCTGCCAAAACAATATTGATTCCCTGACGAAGCCGCTGTGGAGAATTTGGGTTCAAATCCTAGTACACCTTTGTCTTAGGAATGCTCAACTCACCAATCGGTTCGTACATATAAAGGAGGAGCAAAGATTATGTCGATAATCTAGCCTTTTCGGTCTCTGGAGCGACTACAACCATAGTATCGGCATCAACAAGGATATGTGGAGCAACTACATTCATAGTCTCAGCATCAAAAAGAACATCTGGAGAAAATGAAATCGTGATCTCAGCATCAACAACGGTCTCAGGAGCAACATCCTCATGACAGGGCTTCATCAACTAACCATTCTCTGAAGTGCTACACATGAAGCGTACTTATCCAAGAACTAATGATTCATATCAATATGTGTAGACATGATAATATGTTCACATAAAAGTCTTTCCGAAGCTTGCACAATAGGCGGGCACAATCCCAAGTCTTCTACAAGAAGTTCTCATCACCTCTACAAATGAGATACAACATACTTCAGCCCATGGGTTTACAAAAACGTACCAATGAGTGAGTAATGAGACAATACTTCCTCAACAAAAGATGTTCATCTATGTCTCTTCTACAACATACCAAAAGGGCGCATCAGTTGGACATACGAGCTGAAAGATATGGCCTTTACCGTCAGGTCTACGAAATATGAAAAAATTGTATGGGATTATAAATTACAAATGTGCATGCTTCGTTGTCTGACTTCTACAACTCCAAATTGAGTGACTTTTTTCTCATGTGATAACTCAGTCTCTTAGCTTCAAAAGTTGGGGTCAAGCATCAAATTCTGACGTCGTATGAGGTTCCTACAGCTTCCAGAGCATACAACATACATGCAGCAATTCTTGGACGGGATTCATAACTTCCACAGTCGATCGGTGTCCACCAGGTCTTTCCATCAAGTCCTTCATCAAGGTACCTCCAACTTCGACCATCTAGGTCTTTGCATCAATTTTTCTACCCGGGCTCCTCTATCTAGGTCTTGCCGGAAGAAGGGAAAACGAAAGGGAGAGATTTAACAAAATACTGGGGACTGGCGGTCCACTGATCATGACGATCAACTTCACCGTCCAAGACTCGTAGCTCCGGGCTCTCCAGTTCTAATTATTTATCGTAAAATGTATGCTACCACCGGGACATGCAACCATGATCATTACATCATCCTCTCTTGAGAGCAACCTCAGTTATGGTCCCATGACCAAGGTTCCAAAAGTGATGTTTCTACGACTAACAGAAACAAGATGGCACTGCAAGCACCATGCTCATGTATCAATCAAGGTTTTCTGATATCAAATGAATCAATGACATTAAAATCCTTCACCAACCATTCAAGACACAGGCAAATGGTCTAAACACACAACATGAATGTTTTACAACAAGCTCGTCTGAGATGATTTTACACTGTCCCGCACAAAGCAGCGAGCTGGAAAAAATTGGTGAAGAATCTAGGGATGGGTCATATATCATTCTCTTCGTATGGATGTCCTTTACTACATATCCAAAATTCACAACAATTGGAAAAACGAGCAAAACGATGTGGCCAAAACTTTTGACTACATGACAGCTGAGAATTTCTGAAAACCTCCTGGAAGTTTACTGTTTCGTCAATTTCGGCCCTTAAACATGCTCAAAAGCCGAAAATATTCTTAACTAAAGCTTGGAAATTTTCGGAGGATGAAGAAACATGGGTAGATCATGAAAATCCGACATCGAACAAAGATTCTACAGCATTTTCAATGAAGACCTGACTTCTGAATTTTCTGATGACGAATTATGACGAAATTCTTCATTCATCTACACCTGAATCAGAAGTTACGCCTTCCGCGCGAGATCATACTTCATCTTCAGCCGCTAGTCTCATTTGCTGAAGCCGGCGGCGTTTTGATGATAAGCTGCAAGCCTTTCATCTTCAGCTTTCCTTTTCAGTAACAACTCATCTTGCCCCTGCTTCTCTTCTGCATCCTCTAAGGCTAAGAAAGCGTTGATTCCACCACGGACGACTCCCAGATGATCGAGAGACATACAATGCATCAGCTTTCCAGCATCTCTGAAAGGTTGATTCACCTCGGCATGAACATCTGCAGAAGTCTTCATCTTTGACTTGATATTTCTGGAGCGTTCCCTGGAAGGGCCAGAAAAGTGGTTGTAACCAGAAGTCACCACTATCTGAGGCGAAATACATGGAGTCATGGATATACCAGTAACAAACACGCAACAAAATGGTAACAATCCAACTCTTACCTCTTTACAATTTCACTAGCTATAGTGATTATAACATCAGAATTTCGAAAACTTGCTTGTTTCTTCAAATTTGCAAAGACGGGCAAAATTCATTATTCAAAATCATGGCTCGATTTTCATAAAACCGTGAACAACCCACGTGAATTTTAACATCCACTGGATTTTCAAAAACTAGACAAACGTCCATTCTACAATTGTGAAAACTCACATACAAACATTATTTCATCATGTATAATGGTCTACTTCCAACAGTTGTTCAAAATCAAAACATGATTTTACAAAATATATAAATATTTAGCGTGAAACTCACGTAAATTTGAAAAATATATTTATATATTTTTGCTCCCTCGCACGAGCATCTGTCTTTGAAGCGAGGGTATATTTTCAAAGATTTCTGAAAGCTTGAAGATAAAAAATTTCATGAAAGCTCATAAACAAAATTTTATTACTAACTGACGCACGTCTATTAAAAAAAAATTCTCTCGTACGAGCATCCACCTTTGAAACGAGAGTTTATTCCACTTTGTGAAATTTTATATATTTAAAAAAAATATTGGTTTTCTTGAAGCTCATAGACAAAATTTTATATCATCAGACTGAGGTCTATTTTGTTTGTTCCTTAAACTAACAAACGAACGAGCGCCTGTTCCTAAAACAAGGACTTATTTTCTTGGCCCCGGACCCATGAATCCTAAATCAACCAAAGTCCGATCACCAAATCAGAGGTTCAACACCAATTTGTGTTCATTAGACGATGCTCTATCATGCCACTGGGATCTTCGTTCAAGCCGTGGTACAATCGCTCAATCGAAAATCAGGTAACGTCTTACCTTATGACTAAGTTCAATTACTTATTTTCGTTCATAAATGGAAATTCACCATTCAGTGCTGACTGAGGAACATGACTGTCCCTCACTAAGCAGGGGACTTAATATAGATGGTGGATTTTCGACAAAGGCTAAAATCATAAAACCATAATCATAGTGCTCCTGATACAGCAATCAGCTGAGTATTGAGGCTCATGTCTCTCGTGGAAAGCATGAAAGCTCATGCCGCAAAATCTCTGACTGAGAATGTTGTCTCTCAGAGTATATGTATATGTGTAGTCTCTCAGCTGAGGCAACGGCACATCTCATGAATACTGAGCAATTTCAGTAATTATTTCTATATAGAATCGAAAGATTGGACGGCTCCTAGACAACATGCCTGCTAGTATAGAGAAATAACGTCTTCAGGATACAACAAAGTGTTCCCTGACTATATAAAGGAAATATGACGTTTCAACAAGCTCATGTTTCTAATTCTCAGATAATTAATGCTCCTAGACAGCATGCCTGCTAGTATAGATCCATCAGTTAATTATCTATAATCGTTAACTGAATATTCAACAATATTCTGCGATTCCTTGTAATATTTCGTCACTTCTGTTCGTGGTTCTTCTCAGCATAATTCCACGGGTTAATGATAAATATTCAACTTACGGGCATCTGAGCAGCTCTCGAGTAAGCCCCTACCAAAATGGTGCAAGTGTACTCAGCAATAACGCACAAACGAGCACCTGAATGCGCAAACGAGTATTCCAAAACACGAAGGAACGATGAACCTATGCAATATATGAAGAAAATAATAAATAATAAAATATTAATCAAGGCGCTGGGCACTGGGCCCACTGGCCGGCCAATCACGCCGTGACCAGTCCCACGCCCAAATTTATATTTTATCATATTGTTTTTCTCTGATCTCATGAAAATCCTTTCATTTTAACAGATCTCTTTCGTCTCAAGGAAACTCCCCAGTCTCATCGTGTTTCCTCGTATCAAAGAAATAATAAAATTTAGGAAAGGTGTCGCGGGATCGGGCCCCACTAGCCCACTGGCCATGCCCTAGCCGTGTCCGGTCCCACACCTCATGACTCCTTATTATTTTATTATTTCCCTCATCCCGTGAAAATTTCCTGATCTCATGATATTTCCCTCAATTCATGAAATTATATAAATTAGGGAAGAAAACGCACGGGACCAGGCTCTTGGCCGACCATGCCCTAGCCATGGCCGGTCCCACACGCCCATGTCTTATTATTTTAATAATATTTGTTTCCTCGTCCCATGGAAACTCCTTCACTTCAAGGAAATTCCCTAGTTTCAGCAAACTCCTTGAATTCATGAAATTTCTCTCAAGTCATGAAAATAATATAAAATTAGGAAACTCGTGGGACCGGGCCCTAGCCGGCCGGTCATGCCCTAGTCGGTCCCACACGTCCCTTATTTTATTATTATTTTTTTTTTATGTTTCCCTCATCTCATGGAAACTCCCTGATTTCAACAAAATCCTTGGTTTCAACAAACCTCTTGATTTTATGATATTTCCCTAAAATCATGAAAAATATTATAAAATTGGGAAGAGTGCCTTGGGACCGTGCCCATTGGCTGTCCGGCCATGCCCTGTCCGTGGTCGGTCCCACACTTCGTCACTCCCTATTATTATTATTATTATTATTATTATTATTATTTCCCTAATCTCATGAAGTTTCACAGTTTCAACAAAATCCCTGATTTCTTCATATTTTCTCAAAATGTTGCTCAATCGCACACCGGAAAATATCGAAACTCTCAGGACTGAGACACGAACATTGTGGTAACAACGGGCATGTTTCCTTGATTGACCAAGGCCGTCCCTGAGGCTTGCAAAAGCTGGTCCCACGTGTTATAACAATTTTGACCTAATTTGCTCAATTGCTCATACTGGGTCCAAACTCTTCTCAAACTGCTGGGAATTTATTCAAACGACCATAAACTGGTCTCATGACCTTCAAGGGCCGGTCTCATGGCCCCTTGGTCGGTCCCTCATCTCAGGTTCTACTACCTGACGCTCACACGAGCACTATTTTTAATAAATGATTAAACCAGCATTTAATCATCCTTTCACCAAGACTTTGGCATTTTTCTCACTTGAGCATCTAGGCGCTATATGGTCGGTTCATCATCCCCTGTAGCCGGTCCCTACTTCATTTTCATGAATGATTTTCAATAAATCATCAATTTATCATCAATTCGGCAATTGATCAAATTTAGGGTTTCGAATCCAGAGCTCTGCAAAACATAATTTTGAGCATATTCAAACACTAATAATTTTACGTTGATCTCGTGATCAACACTTTAATAATTATGCTCGGCTCAGATGTCAATATCTTAAATTGACGTTTGCTCAAACGAGCAATATTTGCTCAGACGAGCAGTATTTGCTCAATTAAAAGAATATTGGTTCAACTATCAATATTCGACGATGTCAACAATTCATTAAATAAGCAACATTTTCTCATACGAGCAATATTTGTTCAAATCATGAATATTGGTTCAACTATCAATATTCAACAATTCATCAGATGAGAAACATTTGCTCAGACTAGCAATATTTGCTTAGACTAAAGAATATTGGTTCAACTATCAATATTCAACGATTCAGCAGCACAGTTTGCTCAGGTTATCAGCATTTATTCGACGATGATATTTTTGTCTCAGCAGACATGTTCAAATCATGGGTCTCAGGACATTTGCAAATTATGTTCAACTCGGAAATACAAGGACTCATCCTCCCTTAAAGTCAGCAACTGACTAGCTAAATACACGTCTGCCTTGCAGACTCCACATTCACGAGACATCAATCGTGTGACATGTGGGTATATTAACTAGGGTTTTGGTCTGGCGGTCTACGACACGTGTGTTCATACACACGATGAGAATGTGAGCAAGTCGTGCAATCAGTTGGAGGAGTTAGCAAAGTAGTGGGTGGAAAGTTAACCAAGTCTCCGCACGATGAGCAAATGGTTTCAACACGATCTTCCACTTCCCCACTCTTTGACTTCAGCAACTGTCACACTTCATGGGATCATGGTGTTTTCAATTCAGCAATATAAATAAGTCTCAGAATCCTAATTGAAACAAGACAAGAATTTCTCCACAAGTTCATACAGACAATCCTTCGTCTACACGAACTCATCGTCTGAGCAATCACTCTCAACTGAGTAAAATTCAATCATTCATAACTTTCGTACGCAGAATACACAACACACCTACAATCTCGATCACCATTGATCTCACACTTTTCTCAGCTTCCCTCCTACAGATCAGCCCATCCTCTCTTGTGACCAAATTGACTTTGGAACGACCATTGTCTTGGTTTAGGCCGGAGTCCTACAGATTGATCTCTCTAACCTTAAGCACTCCCTTCTTGCAGTGCATCTGTGTGAGGTTGAGCATTTGCTCGGTTCAAGGAGTCTCCGCACGGTCATCTCCTCAATTCCGCAAAAACCAGCAAATCGTTTTTCCCCATCTACACCAGTTCATAAATTACCAGATGATTTCAAAGCTTGGATTCACCTGAGAGAACTGTCACATCTAGGTCAGTATCTAAACATTCTCTTAATGTTGAACCTGTTGAAGTCTGGGAAATACGCCTAGAAGAACAGTTGGTTGAAGTTTCCGATGAAGGTGATTCAGATATTGATAGAGATGTTGATGAGGAATTCTAAGAGTATGTTAAGGTTTTGAATTCATTGGAAAATAAGAATATGACAACTTCTCATGTCACACCTCTTCTGATTCCTCTTTGTCGAGAAAAAAAGAAATTGAGAAGATGTTACGCAGGTGTTTATGTTTCGAATCGTTCTAACGAATCTATGCTCAAGGATTCTGAGGAAAACCTACTTATAAAGTCACTTGAATGTGATAATTTTTATCAAAATTATTTTTTGTTGAAAGAGAAACTTGCAGAATCTGAAGCAAGGATTAACTCCCAGCAAACAAGTTTTGATGACAGAGAAAGCGTTTGTCTCGCTCGAGAAAAACGCCTTGAAGCTGATTTAGCTGCTGCTCATGATAAAATCAAGATGTTGGAATATGACTTGAAAATGTTCAATACTAGTTCACGCAGATTAACCACTATGCTAGGAACAAGTAAACATTACCGTGATACACGAGGATTGGGCTATAAGGGAATAAATGCTCCAAGTATTAGCAAAGAGGTAAAATTTGCCAAGGCTAGTGATTCTTCTCAACGAAAGGTTTCCACTGATGACAAAAGTGAAATACCTTCACCGGCAGTTAAAGTTCTAAAGAGCAATGTATATCAACCTCCAAAGTCAGCACATACGGATCGAGGTAAGAACATTCCTTATGTTTGCCACTATTGCGGAAATAAAGATCACCTGGAAAGGAGATGTCGTTTCCGTATAAGGAATGAGAAACTTCATGATGTTCTTGTTTGGGCATCACAAGAAGTTGTGAAACCAAGATCATATGTTAAGGCTAATCCCCTTAACGTTATAGGTTGTAACTGTCCAACCTTTAGGCAAAGGAATCGGTGTTGTGATAAACCTATATTTTCCTATAAACATCATAAAAAGCCTTTTCACAATCGTAATGATTATCAAAAGGATAACTTTGTAAATACGAAGACAAGATCCGATGCTCCCAATTGGAGAAAGACTAACTTGCAAAAGAATAGTCAATCCAATTCTCTTCCGATAATTCTAGAAAAGAGTATCGGGAAGAAGGGTCACGTTGTTTCTAAACATACTCGGAAGTGGATACCGAAGAAAGTTTATGATTCCTTGAGTGAGAAAAGTAATGATCTCCCAGGAAATTCAATGACTATGGAGAAGGCAGTATCCATGATGTTGGAACTTAAAAAGTTCTTTGGAAAGATGGATTTGAATGTGAAAGGTTCTAAAAGCGATCTCTTTCATGATAATCCAAAAGTCACTTGTGGTGAGCAAGATATTGTTCACCTCAACACAACTTGAGTGTGTTGTAAGTGCATCCTCACTAAGGAAAGCCATGTTATGTATACGGTGAGGGAAGCACAAGAATTGGGGCACACATATTATGTTGGGTATGATTTTGAATGTTTGGTAACGTTGTAGAATTCGATCGGATTCTTCTAAAAAGGTATGTCTCTAAAAATTGAGCAATTTTTATGACAATCTATATACCTTGTGTATCATTCATGTCTACCTAACTTGATTTGTTTTTAAGATTCTTAAATGTTCCGGTTTGAAAATAGTTGTTCGGGATGTTTTGGCCTTGATGGTACACTTCAGGTATGCATACCCGTTTGCATACCATTTTAAAAATGATTTCTTGTAACAAAATCCAGGTAAATTCGTTTGCATACCAGTTTTCATACTGAAAAACTGTTTGCATACCCGTATGCATACTTTCCTGTAGACGTCGATATTCGGTAAACTTGTTTTTGGTCGTATCTTCTTCGTCCAAACTCGGAATGACCTCATTCTTTTTGCATTCTCTTCCTCTTTGAATTCTCTTCGAAATGGAGATGAGAAGTCTTGAATTTGGATGAGTTAAGATTGGTATTTGTCCAGTGTCTTGTTTTTAAGTGTTTTGCTCCGTTTCGTCGCACTTGTTCCACTTCTCTTGGACTTGGGCAGTTGGATTCTTGGAGTAATACTCTTCTAAGCTCATTTGTATCTTTTACAAGAATGTTGCTGGTGAATCACAAAGAAGGAAGTTCAAGAATGGACAGTAGTACGCCTTGCTATGGGATTCTTGAATGTTCACAATGATCTTATGTGAACTATGGTGCATAGTTATTAGTTACTTTATATGTTCTTCTTTGTTAATAAAATATTTTTATACGCCTTTGGTAGCTATTGTTGGTGTAAATCCCTGCGGAAAAGATTGATTCTACCCTCCAAGGACAAATCATCTTATATGTGCATTACGAGCTTGTCTTGATGTCTAGGAAACTTCTTGTGAGAATTTATTTTGTGTTTTTAGAAGGAATACTAGGGTTTGGAATAGCCATTATCGTGAGTACACATAGCTATGTCCAGCGATTTCATCTTCAATGTTTTTAGATTTCATCTTCTAAGTTTTTGGAAGATGATGTCTGCAATTTTAATATGGGATATTTTGACTTTGGGTCCCATAAAATGGTATACCTTTGCATTTGGAGCCTAACTTTGTCCAGCTTTGAGTTTGGGTCCCGATCAAAGGTTGACTATTCTTGACCATCCAACAATCAGTTAAATATGGGTTATTTTAACGAAAATATTACTTTTTATTTATTTACTAACTCTACCAAGTTATCCAAGACAGTGAAATGACTAACGAAAACGTTTTATTTTTGTTAAAATATCTCATATTTAACTGATTGTTGGATGGTCAAGAATAGTCAATCTTTGACCGGGACCCAAACTCAAAGCTGGACAAAGTTAGGCTCCAAATGCAAAGGTATACCATTTTATGGGACCCAAAGTCAAAATATCCCTTTTAATATTTATGATTTTATATATTGCAAATTGTTATGGGATATGTTGTTTACGTCCGTGAACCTGTGACTTTCCCATATTTGTTCAAAATTTATCTCTATTATGTCGGTTTGAAGTATTGATAAAAGATAGAATGAACTTTTGACAAACAAAAGTTAAAGCCTTTTATGTCATTATGCAAATTTTGATGGAAGAAAGGATGAACTTTTGTTTACAAGGATTAAATCTATCATATGTCATTGTGCAAATAGTGATGAAAAATAGAATGAATCCTTGTTTATTCCGCAGTATTGGTTTTCTCCGATCCACATTCTTGTGCATATACTGTGTGACTCCGTAAGTTCTCTTATGTTGAGCATGACCAATTGAATTGATCATTTTTGTGGTTAATTCAATTGAGAGTTTTGGATTCAAATTCATGTTTTCATGTGATTTGGTTATATCCAAAGAAATCCTTCTTTTCTTGTAAAAGAAAGGTCACCTTTGTTGTTCTTTCGAGAATGACATATTATGGGGGAGAGTTCTTTTTGAACTTGTGCTTAATTGCCAAATCTTTGTGGGGAGCGCGGCTGTGGAATATTATAGGTGTTATCTTGTATATTTATAGACTCATTGATGAATGCATTTAGCTTCAGCTTTATGATGGCATCTAAATAAGTTGATATGGTATTCTCTTTTGGTCATGAAATATCTCCATGAAAATTTCATGAGGATCCCACTAGTTTTCCTACCTTTGTCAATTTATATTGACAAAAAGGGGGAGAATTAATGTGTAGTGTGATACTACAAATACATATGGTTTATGGATCATTGTGTAAGGGGGAGTGGTTTTCATGTTGAGATGAAGTATTAACTAAGGGGGAGTGATACATATCACCATAGTGTTATTGTCAAAGTTATGATACAAGTGAACTTTGATGTTGTGTAATGATACTATGACACCGTATAACAATGATTGAGAGCATTTGTTATCTCATTGTTATCGTTATAGATCTTCACCAACGATGGTGCTAAACTTACAACCTTTGGAATCATTGGAGTACTTGGAAGTGGCGAATATTTCGAGTCATGTTGAAGATTCCAAGGAGATCAAGCATTTGGATAAGAAGCTACAATTTTTATTTATTTTGTAATCCATATGTATTGATAATTTTGTCAGTAAAATTGACAAAGGGGGGGATTGTTAGAGCACTGCTCGGTCGAACTCGCATGCGTTGCTATCTAAAGCATGTTTTTGAATGTTAGAGATCAAAACTATAAGTCTTTATTTCTAGCCTATTTATAGATGTCTCGGACTAGGACATAGTTTGTGTAGTTGAGCTTAGACTTTACGACATTTATCACTTGAAGACGGAGAACTACTAAGGAGAGCTTGTGGAACTTCATCGACAAAAGGTATGTGGAGACTTAAACTCATCTATCACTTGGAAAGTCTATTTATACTCCATCTCCTATATTGAGATATAAGTCGTGTTACGATATGTTTTTCTATATACAGATTTGATATTTCGAGCTGAGTATATCTCGCTTACATATTTCTCGAAATATGTGTTGGTAAGATTTCGCTTCGACCAAGTTCATCTGATATCATGAGAAAATTGCCGAGTAACATCTTACATGGTTTGTGTGATACAATCATTCGGTGTAAGACTTGGAATGTTTCGATAATGATTAATTTCAATATCTTGAAAATTGCTTTGATGCTAATAGTGTGTGAAAACGGCTATTTTCATTATAAAAGAATGTTTCAATGATTGAAATAAAGAGTTTAGAATCGTGTAACCTTCTTTGGATATAAGCATAAAGTGTGTTCGCACATTTGTGTATAAGTCCAAAACCGGGAACCTAAAGTATGCATACTTGTGTATACAAAATGGTTGAAGGAGACTGGATAAGTATGCGTACCCGTACGCATACTGGCGGAAGTTCACGTCCATGAATTTCTACTGATGTTGGAATTTCAAAATCAACTCATCCAGTTACCTAGGTACGTGTACCCATACGCGTACTGGCGGAAAGTTCACGTCTGTGAATTTCTGTTGAGTTTTGAAAAACCAAACTCAAAAAACCGGTTACTTAAGTACGCGTACTTAAGTGGTTACTGTCTAAAATTGGTAGTGTACATGAACTTAAACATTTATTAATAAGGAATGAAATCTTTGGAAACTGTGTCTATAATATTCATGTAATGATTCGAGTGAATCAAACCAATTTTGCTTCAATTGTGTTCTTGTATAAGTCTATGAGAATATAACAATTGAACAACTCTTTAACTAGTTTCATTTAATTCATTTGAACTAGTTATGGTTAAGATGAATAAGGTTGATATGAGAGTAATCATATGGCTAACCTCGGTTAACTATTTGGGAACCAACATGGTGTACACGTTTGGGTACGGTTACGTAAACCTAATTGAGGGTATGCATTTCATTTGTGTGTAACAAGCTAAGTTCGATCTAACGGATGAAAGATATTAGCTTGGTTGAATCAGGTTTTTTCATCTAACGATGAATATTGAATGCTTCGTTACCAAGGTAACTTGGATTGCAAACCCTGATTTGAAAACTATATAAAGGAGAACTCTCAACTGGGAAACCTAATCCCCACACCTCATGTGTATTACTAGTTGCATAACTAGAGTCGATTCTCCTTTAACCTTAGGTTTCTTCTCGAGACCCTGTAGGTTAACGACTTGAAGACTTCATTGGGATTTTGAAGCCAGACCCAACTATTCTCTTTGTAGTTGCGTGATCTGATCTTATTGTTTCTATCGTGATTGAGTGCAATTGTAAAATTGGCTTGAGATTTATATGTCTGATAGGCAAGATAGAAAAGTAGTCACAAACACCTTAGTCTCATCGTTTGTGATTCCACAATAACTTGTTTCGCTAGTCGATTAAGTTTATTGTGAGGTGATTGATTTCTGTTCACCTTGATTTATCAAAAGATGGAACAAAAACTCTTGGGTATTTCTGTGGAAAACAGATTTATTCAATCCTATAAACTTTTTTGTGTGAGACAGATTTGTTTATCAAGTCTTCGACTTTGGTTCGTATCAACTCTTAGTTGTGGGTGAGATCAGCTAAGGGAATCAAGTGCGTAGTATCCTGCTGGGATCAGAGACGTAAGGAGACCAACTGTACCCTGAATCAGTGTGAGATTGATTAGGGTTAAACTGCAGTCCAATCCGAAGTTAATTGGTAGTAGACTAGTGTCTGTAGCGGCTTAATACAGTGTGGTGTTCAAACTGGACTAGGTCCCGGGGTTTTTCTGCATTTGCGGTTTCCTCGTTAACAAAATTCTGGTGTCTGTGTTATTTCTTTTCCGCATTATATTTTTTTATATAATGCAAATATCACAGGTTGTGCGTTAAGATCAATCAATTAGAATATCCAACCTTTGGTTGTTGATTTACATTGATTGACACTTGAACATTGGTATTTGGTACCGTTCAAGTAGCTCCTCTTATATTCAATCGGGCTCGCATATTTCTATTTGTTGATTGCGGATTGAGTTAAGAGTTAGAGATATTAAGCTCTTTGATATACTTTACTCTAGATTCATTCTAACTGTATAGTTGATTCTCTAGAAAGTATATTGGAGTAAGTCCTCTCAGATTTCCAAACGAATTGTTGGGTGTGGTTGTTAGACCCCCGCATTTTCAGAAAAGATTATGGTATACTTGGTACCCTCGTCATTTCAATAGACAACAAATCAAGAAATAGTTTTGGTCATCTAACATTGACAACAAGTTTGACATGCTAATACTTGTGGGCTCAACCGACCAATCGTATAACAAGATGCATCACAGAAAATCTAATGCAACCAGTTGGGAGACTCTCCTTAGAAGGTTCCATGTATACTGCGGGTTCTTCAGCTTGAAAAGATGGTAATTTTGTACAAGTTTCTGAACTTAGAGGCAGGTTAGTCTCGCTGGCAAGTTTGACAGCGAAACTTACAGTAATCAAAGGGTTAAATTTTTATCTTGGAAGATCTTAAAGCATCCGTCTCTCCGAAAAATACACAACATGTCTTTATGATTATTATTGAAGTCCATTTCAGAACCCAATCCTTTATTGAGATATTAGAATTAGAATCAAGTAGAACATGGTGGCTATAAGGGCAAGCTTCCAAACAACCATGGAGAAAGGACAGTGATGAACTAAATGTTGAATGATTTCTAGAACTACCATCACGCAAAAGGCATGTTATATCCTGACCAGCAATATAATTAGAAAGCTCAAATTTGGTGGGAAACGATGTTTTCAAAGCATTTCCAAGTGAACGGTTGTATTTTTGGTAAAACAGCACAAGTCCAAATATCCTTATGAACTGGATTAATGGAATCATTTGTATACATGCTTGAAGAGACTTGACCAGTGATGACCTTATATGCAGACTTAACCGAGAAACCACCAGCTTTGGTGTATGGCCATACTAATCTATCAACACCAGAAACTAGTATTCTAGTATTGACAACTTTTTGGCTAGAAAAAAAGAGTCGATAAGATTAAACTTCCATTGCATTGCTTAGTATCCTCATCCATAAGATCAGGTACCAGCTATCCTATGATTGGGATAAGTTTTACACAAAGGACGAGCAGCTCAGGTGTATGTTGTGACCATTTCTTAATTCTCATACAAGGTTGTTTTCAACATACGTTGGTTGGAAAGAAAAGCATACACTTGATTAACTAGCTAGTGCTCTATGCAATCTGAATAAACATACATTATTTGGAAGAAAAAAAAACAGTATAAAAAAAGTATTAGGGGTGGTCACAAGACTAAGATGGAAGAATAATGTTAAAGATTATTTTTATTATTTTTGGACAGTAAGTACTGCTAAAGATTGATTGCCCAAAAATGCAGGGTCATGGAATGTGTGCCAACTGTTGTGTGCTTTAATATTTAGGCTTATTCCTATGCATATGGCAAATATCAGATTTTTCCATATATGCACCCATTATGAATATGCTAAACTTCCAAACCCATATGCCTATATGTCAATTATAACATATAGGCATACGCGATGGAGTTTCCAGCGAGCAATAGAGTATCTATCGCTCGATGGTCATAATCTCGCTCGCTGGTCATTCTAGCGCTAGCTTTAGTCAGTACACCACTCGCTGATCTGATCATCGCTTATCAGTTCCCCATCCAACATCTGCAATTCTTATACCCAATTTCAAACTCATTTTAACTCACACCAGAATTTCTAAATCTTTTTAGATAATTTCTCAATCTTCTTCAAATCTAAAACAATCACACCTTCTCTACAATTCTTAATTTCTTGTAATATAGATTCACAATATCAAAGCCAAGGCAACGGTAAAGGTAAAAAGGTCAAAGTCCAGGGTACAAAATACACCATGATAGAAGATGAATGCATTTTTCGTAATTATGTTTTTTTTTACCCAGGATTGTATCGATGGTTCACAACAACATGGTAACACCGTGTGGGAAAATATATTTCGTAAATATGAAGAAGAAACCATGAACATCAATTCTCATGATGCAAAAAGGTTGCCAGAACACTTCATTGTAATCAACATGGAAGTAACCGCTTATGTTGGATTGATAATGCAACCCAAGAGAGACGGATGGAGTAGTCTTGTGGATGTTGATGTTGAAAGAAAGGTTCGTACGGATTGGAAGCGAAAACATGGAAAACAGTTCGCTTTCGAAAGTTGTTATCATATTTTGAAGGTGTTGAACAAATATAATCCAGATGTGTTAGTAGGTAATCAACAAGTACCTGAAAGGTCACCATATAATTCTTCTCCCTCGACACCAAATTCTTCACCATTTTCACCAGGTCCATCAAATTCTTCACCAGATACCCCAAGAAACCCAAATGCGAACTTAGTTCTCAATGATGATAGTGGTAAGAGAAAAATTCCAGGGAGGAACAATGCAAGAATGCCTAGAAAATTACCCCAAGAAGGAGCAAATTCCGGTGGATTTAATATGACGGAGTTTATGGAACATCGAAAGACCGTCGAGGAGAAAAGAGCAGTTGACAGGAAATTTCAAAACACGGAGAGTAAGAAAATTGACTTTCTCAAGAAAAACTTGGGTTTGACTATGATAAGCATAACATTCTTCAAGCTAACACTTCAATTATGAACGCCCAGCAAAAACATGTGTGGCAAATCGAATTTGACGGGATCCAAGCACAGATTGAACAACAAACTGGATTTACTAATAACCATGATAATGATGAGGATGAGTCCGATGATGAGTTCGGTGTAGTAGTTCCTCCAGATGATTGATGTATTGATTTAAGTTTTAATTTGAAGTATTGCATTTTAATTTGATATGTTGTTGTTGCATTCTACTTAATATTAGTTTTAAATGAAAAGTTGATTAGTTTGAAATGTTGTTGCAGTCCACTTAAATAAGTTTCGCATATTAACTTAAACCAAAATATATAAATATAATTAAACCAAAATACATAACTTAATAATTAAACCAAAATACATAACAATTAAATCAAAATAACTTAAACATAACTTAAAGTACATAACTTATCTTTCATGCTCTGCCCAAAGATTCACTCTCAGATCATCTCTTAAACTATCAGACAAATTCTGGTTCTGAATGTAATTAGTCATTTGAGCATAATTCCTTGCAGGGACCCCTCTTTGTGGTTGAATCTCTGGCCTCAATTCTTCATCTTCATAGTTAATCCACTCTGAATCACGACGGGTTTCCTGAATGACCATGTTATGAAGTATTACGCAAGTGGGCATAGTCTTGTGCATTTCACGAGCACTCAACCCACAATGTGGGCCACAAATTATAGCGAACTTCCTCTTAAAAATTCCAAAAGCGCGTTCCACATCCTTCCTCGCTGCCATTTGGGCGGTGTTAAAATACCGGTATGAATGCCCAATGCACTGGCAGGAGGCTGACGATATCATTGAACCAAGGTGGGCCATTTTGGGTAGATACCATCTGCAAGATAATACCCATGAGTGTATTGATGGCCGTTGATCGTGAAATGGACTTGGAGACAAATTCCATACTTCATATCTTCAAACAGAGGCAACTTTTTCGAAATATTAATATCATTTTGTGAACCCGGAAGACCAAAAAAAGTGTACCACACCCAACAATCATAAGAAGCGGCAGTTTCAAGGATAACGTTTGGTTTAGGATAATGACCCATATATTGACCGGCCCAATAAACATGGCATCCTTGCCATACCCAATGCATACAGTCAAGACTACTTAGCATTCCTGGAAATCCCCTTTCCTCATTCTCCCTCAATATTTGTCTAACATCTTCCTCGGTTTTCTTAAATATGTTGGACCAAAATGATTAATCATTACTTCAAAAAACAATGAAAGGTAAGTGAATGGAGTTGTTTTACCCATATGAAGGTACTCATCGTTCGCATTCGCTGGTCTGCCTAGAATCCTTAAAGTCGAAGTAATTTTTTGTTCGGGACTATGACCTCTAACATTGAGTCCATAAAACTGATAATTAAATTGAGATTCTACTCGACAAAGCTCTTCAATAATCTTTATCACCAGATGACGAGGCATACGGAATCGACCTTGAAAATTTTGATCAGAGTACACACAATTGGGAAGAAAATAATCGTGCATCAGCTTCTGATGGTAAAATTCCCTCCCTCGATACTATACCTTCTTGAGAATACTTCTTGTGGCTCTGGAACTCTAGGTATTTGGCTCCTATGTACAAGCATCAAAGTGTCGATTAGTTTATTATCTTCAGCTTCCTCATCATCAAGTTGTTGCAACCTCCTTCGATGCATTTCTTGTTGTAATCTAAACCGATTCATAATAACATTCCTCTCTTCATTGGATCTCGCCATTGATGATTATGAAATTTAAAATTTGAATAGAGATAGAGAAATTGGTGAAATATAGGTAGAAGTATGTGTGAGTAACTTGGAGAAATACAAGGGCGTATATATAGGAACCAGTAGGGGGAAATAGCCGTTGCAAAATATTTATTGGTCGGGTAATCTTAATATTGCCAGCGCTACTATTTATATCGTGCGATGGGATGTATGACGCCAGCGATACTCATAATATCGCCAGCGTTCTGGATAATAACTAGAAACTCGATCATCCAATGGTTTTCCCATAGTGCCGCAATTGGTTTGCCATGCCACCTGGTAAGCCAAACTGCTTTTTTTTTTTGTATGCGCATAGAAATAGGCCTTATAATTCTGTTCCATAACATCATACAATTTACGAGAACGTTCAAGCAAAAGCTTACCATCCAAGTTGAGGGGACTGAAACGCTGCAATATTCAGGACGCCAAGGTGGAATGCGTTAGTGTGTTCTTCTATGATTTCTAATAACTACGAGAGGGATCTTTTAAATGGTGACACATTAAAACACTTATTCCACCACACAACCCACATGAAACATCGAAACACTCTGAACAACTTTCATACTCAAAATAAGATAAGTTACAGTTAGGTAACATATACATATGTACTAATTTACTAACAGCAGACTTGACCGGACAGGTTTCAAAATTACCAAGGTCTCTATGCGGTCAATTTTGCCACCATATCCATGTGCTGGCAGCAGCTATACCAAGAATACAAAGATGAGTAGTCAACATTTCGAACAGGATAACTCCTCAGAATGCAAAAGATTTTTCTACAAGTTCATCACAGCTGAAATGACACGACAGAACGAGGTATTTCTTGGTCCCACCAAATGTAGGACTGATCCTTTGAAAGAGTTGTCATTTCTTGCAGACAAGAGAACCGGATCATTTCAGATATCCAACCAACCAACATATCATAAAGGCTGCAAGCTTCCCCACCAATTTCTCATGGATATTCCCTAACCACCAATTCTCAGTTCTTCTTTTGCTAATCTCACTCTACACCACAACACATCACGCCTATCTTGGAAAAGAAAGACTCGAAAAGCCTAGTAGACCCATCCGTCTGATACCAGTTTCTAATATAAATGACCCCTTCAAAATTTCCTCTCCTCAATAGCCTATCATGAATCGAATAAATTGAATAAAAGAATCATAAAGTTGGCAAGACATCTGATGTCACAACCCACAAACACGAACAAATATCCCTTGTTGACATGCCTGCAAGATTTCACTACAATCACAGAAATGTTACTAATCGTCGTAGTATCACTCCCAATTGCGTAGCAAAAATTATAAAGCATGTGATGGATCCCAACTACAAACTTGAGTTTTGTAGACCTCTGGTTGTAGCTGTAAATGCTGTGGCAGAATCCAGTTTTTTCGATCTTAATGTGACCTATTAGGAAGCCCGTAAACATGTTTGATGACTGTGAATATTACCAAACTTGCAGAGACTAATCCCAACTGGTGAACTAACACGACGAGATACCCATCAAAACAGGGGATTTTGTCGCACAGTGGACTACTCTGAAACCCTCCTAAGCTTTCAGATACAAACTGGTAATCCATAATTTTGGAAAGACCTAATGCATCCATCCCACCCTGCAGTCACAATTACCATACCCCATGCATGAGGAGAATTTGATGTGCTCTCGCAAGAACTCTTCACAAACTTGTAATGAGATTTGCAGAGAGATGATGACATATTTATTGAATTTGATGTCGGAAGTTTCTCCTCTGGCCAAGTTGCAGTTCCCTTCGGAAAACCATCTGAGAAGAACCCACTACTCAAAGAGAAACAATCGGGTGACGATAAGCGGGAATGCTGCATTCCATAGTCTAAATTATTTATTTTAGAGCAACCTGAAATTTGATCAGATGGAAGTGATCCCCATGCATTTGAAAGACCGGAACTCCCATAACTCGCACCACACCAAGGAATTGCAACTGATGCATTGCTGGAGATGAAGCGTTCACATGACCAGGTGCTCTTTGCTTGTAAATGAGTTTCATCCTGGCTATCAGAGTTCCAGATGTAAATATTAGAATCTTCACTTGCGGAAACGATATGTTTCCCATCTGAAGTAAAAGAAGCAGATATCTGACTTCCAGCATTTTTAAGGCCTGAAGATACAAAAACACAATAAGAGAAGATCCAAGTACTATGTATAGTTGTTGTTGCTATGATTCTTAGCTGTTTCTTTCGAGATAAAAACTAAAGAAGAAGGTTGTATGCCAAATAAAAACCTCATCCAGACAACCAGAAAGGATAGGAAGCCTCACCCCTGAACTTGCAGATAACATCAACCCCATCGAGAACACGCACATGAGAATCCGCAGAAGTGACCATCAATTTGCTGGGGTCGCTAGGGGAAAACTGGAGAGGAGATACGTTCCAATAATTGAGAAATTACGAAATTGTTACAGTGTTGCAAGTAAGAAAGAAATGAACTTCAAGGCAGCAAAAAGATAAGAGCAAAAAGATACCTGAAATCCAGTAATCCTCTTGGCAGTAGACTTCTTTTTAACATGTAAGCAGAGTTGAGTGCCCAATTGCAAATGGTTATCTGGTCAACGGGAGAAAAAGATTCAGTTCACGATTTTAAGGGAGGCTTCAGTGATAGGATCAAGAAAATAGAAAAACAAATCATTTTCTAGAGATCTAAGTTTGGCAATGAACGAAGGCACAGTTGATCGAGATCATCTTTCATTATAGTAACATCAATTACACGGTAAATTGTCAGATAAAATCTACTTTTGGCAACTGAAATTTTAGTTTGAGAAAGACGTTTCTACGGAAGTGTTCCTACCTGATGCATCGAACACGTAGCAATTGCCTGTCATGGAGCCAACTACTATGCCCTGCATGAACATACACAAAGAATAGTTAAGCAAACCAACTGGATAACCAAGTCACCAAATGCAATTACATATATCTAAAAAGAAAAAGCCAACGAACCTGTCCAGTAGGCCGATAACACACAGCAGTGACAATTTCCTTTATATCAGTCCAATCAATCACTTGGCAGTCAGATATTGACCAAATTCGAACCTTTCCATCTATAGAACCACTGATGAAGTAATTATCATCAACTGGATTAAAATTCACGCTTGTCACTGGAAACCATAAAAACAAAAAAACTGAGATCAATTTAACGTATTAACAAACCGGATACAAACTATCAACATCATACCCCAGATGACCAGCCAATGGTTAGCAGGTATCAGAGACTATGTAAAGTTTAGCAGTGGGAAGACGCACCATAATTATTGTGAGAGAAGATCTTGAGGCATTGATTGCTTCCAACTTTCCACAGGCGAACGGTGTTATCCACGGAGCATGATAGCAAATACTGTACAAAGAAAGAATGCTGTAAGAAAACAGTTGCCAATTCCTTAAACGACAAAATCTTAGAAAATCACAAACAACACTAACCTTATTTGACCAAGACAAATCCAAGACCTCACCACTATGACCATGAAACTCATGAAGTGGTTTTTCTGATAATCGAAAAACTTTTGGGGGCAATATGACACAAGCCGAATCAGAGACTTTCCTAAGGCTCTTGCATTTAGGCATTTTCTTCTTATCCTCCAAGACAGGGGATAATTCAGACGAACTGTTCAGCTTGAAATACATGCACGAAGGATCAGTATCTAAAACTTCACTCTCGCTTGATCTTTCCACCTCCAACACTTCCCACAGACGGACAATTCCATCTTCACCTGCACTAGCTAGATACTTCCCATCAGGACTAAATTTCATTGATAATATTGAACCATCGTGTGCTTGGATCTCTTGTCCCATATAGAGAGCTGAGAGTTCCTTCGATGGCTTTCTACGTGCACGTACGCCAACCCTACGAACACTATCTTTAACAATTTGTCGTAAACCATTTGGGCTCACTCCCGCACCTTCCCCTTGCCTATTAACAATGCAAGCCACTGCACCCAGTTTCTTTAGCCACCCTTTGCTCACCCTCCGTGTAGTCTTACCGGAATCACTGGTTTCTGCGACTCCTCGGCGCATTACCCTCTGAACCACAGAAGACAAGCCAAGATTTCTTTGAAACTCTTCAACAGTGACCAATCTGTTTGAACCCACTTGACGAAGCCTCTTCAACATCCCATCTTGCCCCAATTCATCCACAATAAACTCTGTTCCGTCATCCAAGTTCTTGATTCTACATTCAAAATTCTCTTCAGAAACTAAATCATCAGATAAAAATCCATCTCTAGAAAAAGATCCATCTCTAGAAGATTGACTAGATGAAAATTCGTCTTGAAAATCAGAGTTCCCCAGTACTGCTCCGCTGCTTTCAGAAACTCGGTCAATTTCCATTGAGCCTTCATCATCAGAAGTACCCTCAGAATTCTCCTTGTCAGTCTGATCTAGATTTATACCCATCCATTTAAAGAACCTACTGCGACGTTCATTAACACTGGCTGGTTTCTTAATCCATAATTCATAGCGGAAACTACTCGAGTCGGAATCACTGCTACTAGAACACGAATTGTTATCTAAAATGTCCAAATATTCAGAACTAGAATCAGAAATTGATGTAAATTCCTCCCGGGTATCATAGAAACGCTCACTGTCTTCTTCACTGTTAAAACTCCTCATTGTTCCTACAATTCAAACCATGAAAAAACTACTCAATAAAGAAAAAGAGACAATTTTCCTAAATTCCCTCATCCCCTGTATGCTCTAAATGTAGGTTGGGTAATATAATCCCTTCTAATTATATCAAAAAATATATAATTTATATAAAATTCCTAAAATCTCTCCCCCATGAAAACGGGGTAAATGGCTTTGGAAGAAATAAAAAAAAATACTAATGAATATAAGACTAATTCTAGAAGATCCCAAACTCCAAACAAGGAATGGTTTTGTAAACAACTTATACTAAACTTAAAAAACAAAACAAAAGACAACACAGATCCCAAACCCAAAGTCCATTGAACTTGTCCTTCTTCCCTATAACCTAATTTATTTATTTATCATCTAATACCCTGATCTTTTCTACTAGTACCAAATTCCAGAAAATACTAAGTATAGAAACTTGACCAATTCAACCATTGAATAACAAAATTAAGTAACATATATATAAAAAGAAAAGGGGGGTATTTTCAGTGAATGATAATCTCACCTGGCTTCCCATGAAAATCCATCAAACTAATGAATAAACAACCGATTCATCATCATCCGTCACAGCTCTGCAAATTTTCTCTTCTTTCTCTATAAAAACAGTGATGATGAAATTGAATAATAAATTAATTATAGTACAAAATTGAAGAAGAAGAGTGGGCAAACAAAGAATTTCAGAAAAGAAAATTGAAAAGCCTCGATATTTGTGAACGGATGGCCCGAGAAACAAGATTTTGAGAGAAGGTTTTCTTTCTTTCTTTTCCTGTTGTTTCCCTTCCACTGTTAAGTTGTTCTCTCTCTCTCAAATTATTTACAAATTTGCCAGTTTAGTTAGCCCCACTCTCAGACCATGACTCTTACCAAACGATACTCGTCTTGTAATGGAGGAAATACTGTTTTCTTCCCTCCCAACAATTACCATTTTATCCTTGTTTAAGCGTTGTCCTCTTTTTATCTCTAAATCATTTTTTATTACAGTAAAAGTACCACAATCTTATGCACGTAGTAATTAAGACTTCATAGAAACTGTGGGATAGAAAACGGTTTGATTAGCGAACTACTATTACACTTGGGAACGGAAACCTATTGATTCTTGAAATAGATTGTCACTCAGTTATAGTTATCACTTCTTCATGTTTGTGCCTCTTGGTGATCTATGGTATCATATGTAAGGCCGGTTCTTATGCATAGGGTGTAGTCTCCATAATAAACTATACCACTTTGCACCCATGATGGGTGTGGCAAAATGCCAAATATATTTGGCTATTTGTGATAGAGATTTCATTGTTTGGTGGTCTCAGTATTGGTCGCTAATTATTTAGCGTCGGCGTTAGTTTCTATATTCCTAGATGATGTGGTCGTCGCTCGTGGTTCATCATCTAACCATCGTAAATTCAATCCCCGTAGATACTCAACTTTAAATTCATTTCAGCTCACTGCAGAATTTCTAAATTTCTAGAATTTTCAATCTCTCATTTTTTTTTCCTAATGTAAAACAAGATACATTTATCACGCCTTCTCTACAATTCATATTTTCCTAATTTTATGTAATATTGCTTATCAATCACAACCTCAATCTTAGAGCAAAAGTACCAAAGTTTGGGGTTCAAAATTCATTGTCATGGAAGATAAATGTATTTGTCGTAATTATATTTATTTTACCCAAGATTGTATCGATGGTGCACAACAACAAGGTCACACCATGTGAGAAAAAATAATTTAAAAATATCGTGAACAAACCACGAACATCAATAGTCGTGGTTCAGCTGGGTTGCCAGGTCGTTTCATTACAATTAGTAAGGAAGTCGACTTATATGTTGTTGCGATAATACATGCCAATAAAGGCCGGGAGAGCAATGTCATTGATGTTGATGTTGATGTGGAAAGAAAGATTTGTGCAGATTGGCAACGCCAATACGGAAAAAAATCGCATTTGAAAGTTATTACCATATTTTAAAAGTGCTGCTCAAATATAATCCAAATTTGTTAACAGCTAATCAGCAAGCACCTAACAGACCACCATATGCTTATTCTCCTTCAACACCAAATTCTTCGGGTCTTTCGAATCCTTTTTCTTCATCAGATACCTCACCAAGCCCAAATTTCAACTGAATTATCGATTATAATACTAAGAGAGACTGGCGAGAAAATTAGCTCAAGAAAGAGGAAGCTCTTAAGGTTTTAACATGGGAGAGTATATGGAAGATCAGAAGACCGTTGAGAAGCAAAGATCGTCTGACCGTAAATTTCAAAATAGGCAGATGAAAAAAGACAAATTTATCAATGACTATGACAAGTATGAGATTTTTAATGCGAACACTTCAACTTGTGAACAACCAACAAAAACATGTATGGCAACTGGGATTTGATAACCTACAAAGACAGATCGAACACAATCAGGATTAAAAACCCAGTCGGTGGTTATGATGATGATGATGATTTCGATGAAGTTGCTTCATTCTACTTAATTTTAATTTTAATTGATAATTTTTTCTTAATTTTACCTAATTCTACTAAATAAGTATTACTTAAGCATAAAAGTACATTAACATCATCACATCATATTAAAATCTCATACGAGTAATGAGAAACTCCTTGAGGATGTGAAAATGAGCTTCGTATTTCGAAATTCTTTTTTTTTTCTGATCTTCGTCATTTCTCTCGAGATCGCAAAAAAATGTCATCATAGGTTTCACCCCTAAGTCTATATCGACTTACAATCCGCATAAAGCTATAAATTTTTTGACTTATTTTCTTATTGCTAAAAATCGACAAAACATTGTGCATGATCCCGGTTGTGAGGGTTACATATGTCACTGCATAACGATTTTTTTAGGGTTTCAAGAAAAAAAATCACGATTTTTTTTCTCTAATCTTGTTCATCCTTATGGTGAATCAAGATGGGAGAACATCATGATCCGGGTTCTAACAAGTCTCTTTATTTTGCTGATCTAGTTAAAGGAAAGAGAATGGTTGATACAACTTCGGTGGATTTAAGTTCTCTGCCAAACCCTTCTATTAAAGAAGGGAAACCAGCGATTGAAATACCTGAAGATTATTTAAAAGAGGGTTGTGAGATTTCGCGTTATAGCCTTATTGGGAGGTTGGATTTTAAAGGTCTTAGCTTCATAGATGTTAAAAAAAACTAATACGACAATGGAAGTTAGGAGAAGATAGAGTTCAGTTCATACCAATGTTATTATCAAGTTATTTTCTGAAGAGGATAAAACTGGGGTTTTTTGTGATGATGCTTGAATTATTGAACAACAAGCTCTTAGATTTATAGAATGGTACCGCATAGTTTGATGCGAATAAACAAAGAACTTCTCAAGCCTCAGTTTGGGTGCAATTTTCTGGACTTTCTTTGGAACTTTGGGTTGAAAATTTGTTGTTGTCTTTGGGTAAATCTATGGGAACTCCGATTGTGGTTGATAAAAGAACCTTAACTCATGAGTTTGGGCATTTTGCGGCGGAATTAATTGATATTGATTTTGCTACGCATGATGCTGATAGTATCCATGTTTCAATTGGAGGGAGAAGTTTCTGGCAATCTGTAGACATTCATAAACGTCCCAAAATTTGTTCAACATGCAAGATTATCGGGCATAAGGATGAAGAGTGCAGAAAGAAGAAAAGGGCTAAGAAACAAGCTTCAGAGGGTGTGCTGGTTCTTACTGTGCATTCGCAAGATAGAACTCAAGGCAGGAAAGAAAATATGTCTAGCAATGCTCGTGGTTTAATTTGTGCTAAATGGCAGCCAAATAAGAATGGTACTGATGGTGCTATTCAATATGAGGATAATCAAGGTTCAGTTGGGGATAACAATTTTGTTGTTACTCCTTTGAATGTTACGGGAGATGGGATTTTTACTGCCTCTATAACAGATAACATGCAGTGGAAGATGGTTAAGGTAAGAAAAAGAAGAGCCCTATAAATACTTCTCCTACTCTTATTGTTGATGAGTTATTCAACTCTGAATTGGTTATTCAAAATAAATTTGATATATTAGAAGACTTAAGTCTGCATAATCAGTCTAGTAATATGGAGAATGTGGAGGAAAGGGAGCTGGAGGAGTTTAGTGAACCTGGTGGTGAGGTTGACGTTGATATTCTGGCTAGCTGGGAAGCAAAAAGAAAGGCTAGAGAAGCTGCACGGATTTTAGAAGCTCGTAAATAATCTAACCGGCAATTGGATGATGGAATGGATTCTGGACATGTTTTGGATATGGCAAGCTCTTGGCCTAAGATCGCCTCTAATAATTTGGATATGGCAGGTGTGGATACGGGAAAATGAAGTATGATAAGGGGTCCAGACCGTCCAAGGAAGATAATTTAGATATGGAAGGTGTGCATACTAAAAGGGATAGTTTGATAAGTGAAGTTACCAGTTCTAAGGTGACAAATTCTCCTGAAGATAGCGTTCTCAAATTGGAAGAAAAGAAGAAGGCCTTCCGTGCAGGATTGGATGCCATAACTTCTCGGCGGGAAGTGTCTTTTATAAATAAAGCGATGTTGGAGGGAAAGACTGGTTCGGAGGGGAATATTTTGGATGATGATTCTCCGGAGATTGGCATTTTTGGGATCAAAGCTCAAAAGGGTAGGTCTCCTATGCCTACTCATTCTAGTGGAATCCAAACTCCTATCAAGCTTATACCTGGTTTTTGTGCTTCTGACGAAGATGGAGAGTGAAAATTTTATGACGGTTATGAAATTTCAGACATTATTGATACCATTTTCAAGAGTAAACCGTATAAAGTTAGCAATCAGATACGAAGATTGTGAAGAAGATATTTTTTTTTCTTTTATGTTAAACATTGTTTTTTAATTTTTCTTCTTATTTACAAGCCTTTGGGGCTTGTTTTTTTTATATTTATTTACCCCAGTGGTTTATGGGGGTGGGGGCCCATTGATCCCCTTGTAATTCTTGTAATTACGTTTTTTGCTTTAATAAACTATTGGACTTGACAAAAAAAAAAAAGAAAAAACTATGTCATTGCAGAAGGTTTTATAAAATTTACCCCAATAACTCTGACTTACTAAACCGTTTTTGCGTCGTTCTTTATCCTTTTTCGGATAATATATCGCATAGTTCAACAAAGAGATATATTTTCGTCTAGAGTAAAATTAGGATTAGCCATATTGATGGAGATTATGGAACGAGAGTAGATTATTTTTGTAAAAGGCTGGTGTAAAAGGTTTGAATTATAATGGGAATGAGTTGGTATATATAGGACATTTATTGAAATTCGTTGGGAAATACTAGCCGTTGGCATAGAGTGTTTGTCGCTCGATCATCTGAAAACCGCTAAGTGACAATTGAATATTTTTATAAAAATTAATATCGGATAACAGACTACAAACAAAACAATGAAATGAAAAACGATAAGTGACACTTGAATACTTTTGTAAAAATTAATATTGAATAACAAACTATAAACAAATTAACAATTAAATGTTTAAACTAATAATTAAATAAAAATTAAAAATCAAGCCAGCCGGATATTCCATACTCTGCCTAAAGATTTAATTCCAGATCTTCTCTTAACCTGCCATACCGATTTTGGTTCTGAATATAACTAGTCATTCGCGCATAATTCCTTGTAACTAGGTAGTACTTCTCTGATTACCAAATCACCAGGCTGAAACTTTCTTGGTCTGAAAGTTTGCTGGTTTTTTCTCGTGTGCCTCTGATGCTTTTCGAGCTGAATCAAGCTTTTTCGCTTTTGAGGTCAACTTCCTTTAAGCATTTTAAGATTAGCTCATCATTCATGTTTGAGTCCACTGCTAAAGCTCTTGTGGTTGAAAATTTCAGCTCAGTTGGTACCGCTGCTTCCGTGTCAAAGGCTAAGGGAAAAGGTGACTCAAGTGTAGATATTCTTTTGGTCGACCTGTATGACCATAGAACCTCGTGCAAAATATCATCCCACATATATTTTGTTGCATTAGTTTTTTTATGATGTTGGCCAGCAGAGATTTGTTTGAGATTTCTTCTTGATCATTTTGTTAGAGCATTGCTCGGTCGAACTCACAAGTATTGCTATATCAAGCTTGTTGTTAAATTTAGTTGATCAAAACCATATCTTGATTTCTAGTCTACATTTAGTCAAGTCTCGGATTAGGATAGAAGTGTGTACTTGAGTACTAGACACCACTGATATCTACCGTTTGAAGGCGAAGATCAACCAAAACTTTTGGAGAATTTCATCAACAAAAGGTAAGTGAAGACTGAACCACCTATTACTCAAGTTTTCACCTTTCTATCTATGAGACTATGTCGCATGACTAAAGTGGACTTTACATGCACAACAGAAATTTCGAGTCAAGTTTATCTTGTTAATTATTCTTAAAATATGTATGTCTAAGCTAATGAACATTTATTCAAAACTTGATGAATTTGGTTAAGAACAATTTATTTATGACCTAAATTTTGATTCAAGTTAATCATTGAAAATAGCCTGGAACGATGATATGTTTCATTGACGTTATTCGAGAATGTTCAAATTGATTATTAGACAGATATAAAACTATTATAAATCTAGTTACAGGACAGTATACGTACCAGCTTACATACTTGCGCAACTGTTATAGGTATGGAGCTGCAGTACACGTACCGGCATAACTATAATTCGGAAATGATTTTTGGTACACATACCGAGTATGCAAACCCAAAAAAGTATATTGACTCGTGAACTTAGGATGGTACACATACTTAGTATGCACATCAAAAAAGTTATGTAGACTTTTGAACTTGTTTTGTCTTAAGGGTATACAAACCCGGTATATGTACCATGAAAAAATAACTCACGAACTGGAAAGTAAGTACACGTACTTACCCGGTCGAATATTTTCAGATGCATCGGAATTATTTCTATGAGATAATCAATACTTGAAAAACTCTCTAAAAACACATGTAGACATATTTGATCACATTATAACTTATGGTTGTGACTTAAGATTAAAGTCTTAAAGTGTTATATGAAAATGGTTAAGCTTATAGTTTGTCTGGCTAGTTTCGGCTAACTTTTCATGAACAGGTCATTATACACAGTTCGGTTAGGGTTCATCCTAACCAGAGTGTATATTTTGTTGTGTTAATCTCAAATCAAAGATTCATCTAACAGCGTATATTGATTGCTTGATTTCAAAGCTACCTTAGCTTAAATCTAAAGCAAACTTTGATTTTGAAAGTCTATATAAGGAGAACCTCAAGCAAATGGGATCTTTTAATCCCCGATACTTTTCTTGTATGTCCTAGTTGTAAACTAGATTCGTCCTCTCCTATAAACCTTTTAAGGTTTTGCAACTAAAAAGACTTCGCTTGGGTCGTGATGCCAGGTCCGACTATCTTTATCTTGATAGTTCATATATCCTGATCTCGCTATTGATTGTTGAGTCTCACTCCAATCAGGCAATATAGATAGAAATCACAAAGTTTCTTCGTCTCAGACTATGTGATTCCACAAGTATATTTCTCTATAACAAATTCTTCGTTGAAATCGTAGTAGGCTTTACTTGTGAGGTGAATAATAATCTAGGTTTCTCTTTCAAGTTGTAAGTTCCAGATTTTGGGGTTTGCTAGATTTTGTCTATTGCAAACGATTTCCTATCTCGCCTTGATCTTTTGATCAAAACGGAAATCATATATAAGCTTATCTATGGGAGGAAGATTAGTTTAAAGTCTTCAATTGAGTTGAAGAAACTCTTAGGCTGTGAAGGACGTCAACTAAGGGAATCAATTATGCATAATCTTGCGAGATTCAGGAGGCGTAAGGAGTGCGATTGTATCTGAATTACTGTGACGGTGGATTCAGTCTCAACTACATTCCGGTCTGAAGTATTAATAGTATGCTAGAGTATGTAGCGGCCTAATACAGTTTGGTGTTCAAATTTGTATAAGGTCCCGAGGTTTTTCTGCAATTCCGGTTTCCTCGTTAACAAAATTTCTGGTGTTTGTGTTATTTCTTTTTCCGTATTATATTTTTTATCTTTATAATTAAAATATCACAGGTTGTACGTATATCAATCAAAGTAGATATGTCCATCGTAATTGTTGGATACGACTTGATTGATCTTGGATATTGTTGATCTTTGGAATCGTCCAAGAACTCTCGCGGTATAATGAGGTTCACGGACTTGAATCTGTTTACATATTGATTGTGATATAAACTCTTAATATAATTCTTGATTGAGATTCATAAAGTCGTAACTCTCAGAATTGTATTTGAGTATTAGTCCATAAAAGGTTTCCTAAGAAAAAGTCGGTAGTGTATTTTGGTACCCACGCATTTTTAATTGGTATCAGAGCATGCAAACACGCGTAAGACCTAATAAGTTTGTGTTTGAAGCAATCTGACTTTATGGACAGGAGTGCAATCTCGATAAACGTACCTCCAGCCTGTGATGGCATAAATTATCTATGGTATAAAATTGTTATGCGTTCTACAAGCTTGTGACTTTCATACATGGAAACATGTAGTAATAGGATATAATCCTCCGACAATTGTTAGAGACGGAAACACTATTGAGAAAGATTTAGTAGAACACAGTGAAACCGAGATAAGTGTTGTAAATCATAATCTGGCAGGTTAAATGTTATTATTCATGCCATAAGCCAAGATCTTCAGTACCATGTGACTTCGTGCACTAAGTCAAAATATGCTTGGGATATCTTAGAGATCGTATTCGAAGGAGATACCTCAGAAAAAGAAACTAGGCTTCAAAACCCAAATTCTGACTAAAAAAATCTTCGTATATCTGACGATGATTCGTTTGATGAGTTTAATCACAAAGTGTTTGAAATTGTTAACCCATGATGTGTGTTAGGTAATACCATTTCTAAAAAGGACATTGTGATGAAAATTCTTCGATCTTTACAGGCAAGATACGACTCTAAGAAACATGTCATCATGGAAGGAAATAACCTTACAACACTTTCCAGAAATAGTCTCGTTAGGAATTTGAAGATATTTGATCATGAACATAGTATGGATAAAGATAGCGCTCTTGCACTTGAAGCCACAACCAAAGCAGGCATAACTTCTTCGAAAGAAAGCTTGTCTTGGGCTGACGAGTGTTGTGTTGATCACGATGAAGTAAACGTGTTTACGATCACACAGCAAGGAAAAAATATTCTAAAAAGGAACAGACAATTTGGAAAATGGTACCCCGAACCAATACACAAGATGATTTAATTATTCAAGATAGAAATTATTTTCAAAGAAGTAATTCTCTCATAGCCTCTCTTGATAATCATGATGAGCATGTTTCTGAAAATCAGACAGAAAACTCAACCACATGTGCAGAAATATCTGTTGACTCTGATTCTGACTCTTATTCCGAGTCAGATAAGGAGATTTTAGAATTCTTGAATAAAAGCGAAGAAATTCACTGAGAAAACCTTCGTTTGAAGAAAACCTTGGAAATACTCGAATCATATCTTCAAGTGAAAAATCTAGAGTTGGATAAAACTTAATGAAAATTTCACTAGAACATTGTCTGTAAAACATAATGAGATTGATACCCTCAAGTGTGATCTACAAAGGATCTTGGGAAGCTCAGACAAAATCTCAACCATATCGCTAGGGGTAACACTTAGGGCTGTCAATGGGTACCCATTACCCGGAACCGGAACTGGTATATTCGGGTCCGGTTGTGGGTCCTAAAGTTGGACTCATTAACAATTTAGGACCCGATGGGTAATTACCCTATTGGACCTGAATGTTAACGGGTCCAAATGGGTAATACCCGAGGGTATCGGATACCCGGTTATTCATCTTTTTAGCAAAATTATAAATACTTTGCTAGTTTTGGCTTTGATTTTTTTTTCATTTTTCATTTTTTTATTACATTAAATCTTTATTTAGTACATTAATAAAGAAATAATAATAAATTTTTATAAAAATAATTTAGATTCAAGTTAAAAAGAGAAAGAAATTAAGTTTTTAAGATTTCCTTTAAAGTTTTTTTAATACCCAACGAGTACCCGGAACCGACGGGTATCCGGGACTTTAAGTGGGTCCGGTTCTGGGCCCACAAATTTAGGAAACGGATACAGAACCTTTAGGAACCAGAACTGACTTTTTATAAGTAGAGTCCAGATCTGGGTCTAGTAATACCCGAGAGGACCCAGACCAATTGACATCCCTAGTAACACTAATGGCATTGGGTTCACCAGCAAGACCTCAGTCACCAACAATTGTTTCATTCCTGCTGGTTCATATAAAAAAAAATAGTTCCTTTTGATAAACAGGTAGTCAAATCTTCTAAAGATGAGCCCTCTCTGCATTGTTTCTTCTGCGGAAGTAAGAAACATGTTAAAGAAAAATGTTGGAAATTCAAGAAGAATAACAAGAAATTTGTTAAACTTAAGAATGACATGCTGAGAATGAATCAGTTATTGAAGAATAGTTCGGAAACTTCAATGCCAAAGAGAGATAAACGGAGAAGAAGAACCAAAAATTTAAGACTCCTGAATACACAAATGACCTTGTTAAGTCCTACTCACTCCATCACTACTTAATTGTAGTAATGAATGCAACATCAACCTTTTAGCTTGAGAAAATGATAGTCCTGTTAATATGAGAGAAACAATGGATTTGAGGAGGAAAGGATTAAGGGAAAGGAATTTGATTTTCGGAGGAGGGATTGATTTTTTAAAAGAAGAATAAAGTGTCTAAAACGTCCTTGTGATTAAGCAAAATTACCTAATTAACAGTGACAAAATCTTAAATACTTATGCAGAAACACCTAATTAACATTGTCCGAAACACCTAAATAATATCAACATCCTAAATATAACTTCTTCCAGGGAACACCGGCACTAACCTAAATCATTGTGCTTAGTTATGTGAGGTTGTGATTCTTGTTAATAAAGACCAAGCTTAAAACTAGTGATGAAATAGAATCGTAAGCGTATTCCTTAATTATTTTATTATAAAGATATGTTATGCTGATAATTGATTTTCTTAATAGAGATGCTTATCAAATTAATCACATCATTATGATACAATCACACGTGTAAATTTGTGATTTTACTTTTAGAAAATGCTTGTATCGGAAAAGTCAAGAAATTAGGAATTTAAAACCTAAAGTTTTCATCTAAAGTTAAGAACTAGGTAAAGGTAAGAGTTCTTATCTAGAAATATTAAGAATTATAGATTTTATTAAGATGGTATTCACAATCGGGAGTACTTCCACAAAAAAATAAGTTGATTGTTCGTACAAAAAAAAATTACGGTTTTTGAAAGAAGAACATAAACGTGTTCGAGTTGCAAGTGATTAAGAACCCTAATTTAGTAAGGGTAGGTTTGATATTTCAGAAATATATTTGTTTTTATTATGTTTTCCTTTTGACCAAATATTGACCTGAATTTGATGGATTTCTTTCCTCTTCAAATCCATCCTTTCCCTCCTATTAACAAGACTCGAAAATGAGGTTTGCAAAAAACTCATCAGAATACATTTTGTGATGACAAGGTTACTCAAGTACGACTTGACCACTTTATGTTCTTGATGAGTTTACTAATTTTATATGTGAATCACCTCATCATATTATTTTTTTTCTCATAGAGATCTTGGTGTATGTGATCTTGTTGAGCTAGCTCCAAAATCTAGAATGCATATTTGTGTTCCATCACATATCAATAGTCCATAATTTTTGAACCAATATTTGGTGTGCTCTAAACCTTGTTCATTTGAAAAAAGAATAAGATTCAATCATATGTTGACATAACTATGATATATATTCATGAGGATAAGTAACTAATAATTAGTATAACCAAAAATGTAAAAGGTTGACAAAATTTGTGTATTTTATGGCTCACGGACGACAAGTCTATTGTTGTGATTCTTAGAGATGCACACAATATACTTGCAAGTATACAAGGTCAAGATTTGTAATAAAAGGGTGAGTAAGGGTTTGTCCACAGGGAGAGGAGCATATGAGAAGTTTTCCTAACTAAGATGTGTAATAAGCTAAGGGCAGGCAAGGTTTCAGGCAGAGAAATAAGAACACAAGGTAAGGCAATAGAGAAGCAGGCTAAGAACCAAAGCAGGGAAAGATAAGCAAAGAACCAAAAATGCAGGGAAAGGCAATAAAGAAGCAGTTAAGAAAAGCAACAAACAACCAAGGCTTGGCAGCCAAGGGCAAGAGGCAAGATTGTGTTCAGTGCACTGACTTCAGTGCACAATAGTTATAAAATGCAAGAAAATGAAAGGCAAGAAAAGTAACAGGTGATACAAGCATACAAGACTGAAATTAAAAGTGACTGAAATTAAGATTGATTAAAAGAGAAGTGGTGGGCAAGCCAAAGCATATGATCCACCTTGTATCCTAATCAAGTGACATGGTCTAGGTTAAGTTCAATCCTAAGCATACAACTAGAAATGGAAGAACACCAACTTGCTCACAAGTCTACCCCTAGCATTGGCTGTCTTTTGACAGTACAGCCAATCACAGGCTCTATGAACATTGACATCTCTCATTTGCACAATCAAAGCATAGCAACAGGAAGTAACTATCCTAGCTCATTCACACTTGACAGTGCACAAGGCTTCACTGAGCCTTGGCCTGAGGATGATTAGCTCATGCTAACCATGAAGTGGCAACATACATACACTAAATGAGATAAGTTAAACACAGATTGCATCATAACAAATAACTACAACAGAAGCAATTTGCAACTGTAAACATACAAGTGCTAAAAATTTTAGTTCATAAAATTTTTCTCCAATTCTCTACTGGCTAGTCCAGAGAGGTAAAATAGTGTCTTCTACACACTTCACATAACATCAATTTATACCCATTACACATCATTGGGTTTTCCCCCAATTTTCCCCCAAAATCAGTAGAACTAGGGTTTGGTGAAATTGATTTACCTACTGTTGATGAGATATTCGCTCCATCTCGTCGACCCAATCTTCTCCTGCTTCTTCTCGTTCCTCTCGAGCTCCAATTGATGCTTTAATCATCATTTATATCACCAATTTCTCACCTAGGGTTTCAGGCAGAGAGATGAGAAATTGAGGTTGTAAATGATGATTAAAGAGATGGTACGTGATGGGTTTAGGTAGAATAGAGTTGGGGAGAAATTAGTGGAGTGATTTGGGGGCGTCAGGGAGAGGTGGTGATGATGGTGGTGCGGCATGAAGAAGGTGGTTCTGCAGCAGGGTAATGGCGGAGAAGAAAGGGTTCGATGGTTTGGGAGAGAAGGGTGTTTTTAGGTGGATGGGTTCGGTCGCTAGGGTGTGAGGCGGCTTCATCCAATCTTGATGTTCTGTGACGCTGAGTCACTGGATGCGAAGCTGGTAGATAGATCGGACGGTGATGTGAAGTGAAGCTTGTAGAGACCGTCAGATTTTTTGATACAACGAAGTTAACGGCTCTAGATGGGGTTAGGTGTTGTAGTGTAAGGCGGAGATATCAAACGTTGATGAACAGCAAGGGAGCGACCGTTGGATTCAACTACCATCTAATCTGAAGGCTTGGAATTTCAGCGCTGTGGTGCTTGGCAGAGACTTCAGATTTTGATGCTCTATGAAGGAGCGACCATCGGATGCTTCTGGGAACTGATCTGACGGCTGAGAACGGAGGCGCTTTTGTGTGTAGAAAATGAGGTTGTGCGCACCATTCTTCGCGGCTTCCTTGCGTAATTTCTCCCGGCTTTTCACTACTTTTCTGCTCTTTTCGCTCCGCGACTCATCCGAACTTTATTTATTACCTAAAAATGCAAAATTAATTAATAAAAATATTTATTCTTGAAAACAATGAAAATACAGAATATGGGATAAAATGTAGAATTAATGCACAAAAGATGAGTTAAAATGCCAACAAAAAGGGATAAATATATACAATATTTGGCACTCATCAAATACCCCCAAACCTGAATTTTACTTGTCCTCAAGTAAAACAAAACTAAGGAAATCCTAACTATACCACTGTCGCTGGTCTCTCGAATGCATTTAGCGTATGCACTAAGCCTTTTAAACCACTAAGTGTCCCTAGTGGACGAGTTGAAGTCTCGTGAAGGTTTACCAGAGCCTACAAAACCTAAGGACAAAATATAGCTCAGATTCCATCAAACGTGACATGTGCAAAACAGTTTAAGCTCACAGCAAAATGGAGATGTCAATCTAGCTATCGAAGGCACAATCCTAGCACTGATAACAAATAAAGACATGTGATAAGAGTGTAAAGTGTATCTACACATGTGTAAAGAAAGATCTGAAGTCATGACTACTAATCACCAAGAGATAGTTTCTCAGGCTAAGAACTGAGGTCGAAATCTAGCTAGCTGTCCGGACTTTACGAGAATTGTGAATGAGTTGGAGGTATTTCACAATTGCTCGCGTTGTACATCAATGGCATACACCCTCCTTGCTTACACAAAAACACAAAAGATGACTATTTACATGACTCTTATTTACATTGACAATTCTCTTTTTATTTTTGGAACAAGAGAGATGGAATTGAACAATACTTGATTTTTTTGGTATTTTTCTGATATTTTTTTTTTTTTTTTTTTTTTTTTTTGAAAAGCAACTACTTTTGATACATAACAAAAGAAACAAAAGATTACATGACACTTTGCAAGAGGTAGCCCTTTTTGATGCACCCAGTTAAATTCGATGGTTGTTTTCTTAATGTAACCTCCACCTTCTATCCCAACCAACCAAAGAACAAGCTAGTCCAGTTTCGTTCAGTATTCTAAAGTGATTGGCAATCGTAACTTCCTATCCAACACCTTGAAGATCGAGGCCATACATGTATTGGTAGATCGTGCGCGTGCAAGTTTCTTATCACTATGTGAATTGTGCTAGAATCAGGGTGCCTAAATATCTAGACTAAGACTCCTAATAAAAATACATATTTGCACAAGAGTCAACATTTCAAGGTAAATGAGCTCCATTTTTATGATTTTTATGATTTTTTTAATTTTTTTTGAATTTTGATTTTTCAATTTTTTTCAAAAGAAGAAGGAGTTCGATTTCAATTATAGCATATTATCATGGTATCTACTCTATACCCCCAAACCTAAACTAAACATTGTCCTCAATGTTTCAAAATATGGAAAGAATTATAAAACAATATATGAAGAGGAACATGCTGAGTAGAGTAAAAGGAGAGAGAATACCCGATTGTACGGCGACAGCTCGATTAAAACTCCGTTATTCACGGCAAAAATCCATCATATTAGCAGTCACAATGGATGAGCACAAAATATACACAAAAGGAAATTTAACTAACACATTATCTACAAGAAAATTTTGGTTTTTAATGGGATTGGACTTTTTGGAAAAAATTTGGTTTTGTTGGGATACATTTGGTTTTGATGGGAAAACGAAAAATTTTGGTTTTTAGGGAAACATTTGGAAAACTGTTTGGTTATTTAGGGAAAGAGTGGACCAGTTTAGTCCACATAGACTGGGTCCTCCAGGTCGGTTGTTTCAATGTCGGGTGGAAATGGCTCAAGGAATGGCTTTAATCTCTGCCCGTTGACTTTGAAAACGTTCTTGTTGGAGACATCCTCTAGCTCTACAGCTCCATGAGGAAAAACTGTGCGTACTAGGTACGGACCCTTCCATCTGGAACGCAGTTTTCCTGGAAAAAGATGTAATCGGGAGTCATACAGCAAGACTTTCTGACCAGGAGTGAAGGATTTGCGCAGAATACGCTTATCATGAAATATCTTCATCTTCTGCTTGTACAGCTTGGCACTGTCATAGCCTCATTTCTCAACTCTTCCAACTCGTTGAGTTGAAGTTTCCTTTGAATTCCAGCTTCGTCCAGAGAAAAGTTTAGCTCTTTGATTGCCCAGTAGGCACGATGTTCTAATTCCACAGGTAGATGGCACGGCTTTCCATACACTAGACGATAGGGGGACATGCCAATTGGTGTCTTATAAGCTGTTCTATAGGCCCATAAAGCATCATTCAATCTCAATGACCAATCTTTCCTGGACGGGTTGACCGTCTTCTCCAGAATGTGCTTAATTTCCCTATTAGACACTTCCACTTGTCCACTAGTCTGAGGGTGGTACGGAGTAGCAACCTTGTGAGTTATGCCATACTTGCGTACTAAAGACTCAAAGTACTTGTTACGAAAATGTGAACCGCCGTCACTGATGATAGCTCTAGGGGTACCAAAACGTGCAAATATGTTTCCTTTAGAAATGAAAGTACCACCTTGTGGTCATTTGTTCTGGTTGCTATGGCTTCTACCCACTTAGAAACGTAATCAACTGCGACTAGGATGTACAACTTGCTGTCAGACATGGGAAATGGACCCATGAAGTCTATCCCCCAAACATCAAAAATCTCCACAATCAAAATGGGGTTATAACCGGAAAAGCCATCTAGAAAACAGTAGTGACTGTGTCCAGACACACGTTCTAGCATTTGGTCAATGAAAGGGAGCGGGAAGTGATCCTTCCTTGTTACTGTGTTCAACTTCCTGTAGTCGATGCATACTCGCCATCCTGTGATTGTACGAGTAGGACTAATTCATTCTTGTCGTTCTGAACAACAGTAATGCCTGACTTCTTAGGCACAACTTGAATGGGACTAACCCATTTGCTATCGGGAATTGGGTATATGATACCCGCATCGAGTAGTTTCAGGATCTCTCCTTTGACTACATCTCTCATGTTAGGATTAAGTCTCCTTTGCATTTCCCTCGATGGTTTGGCATTCTCTCAAGGTTAATGTGGTGCATGCAAATGGTGGGACTAATTCCTTTGAGATCTGAGATGGTCCATCCTAAGGCCTCTTTGTGTTCCTTAAGTACTTCTAAAAGCTTACTTTCCTGTTCCGTGTCTAAACATGATGAAATAATGACAGGTAAAGTATCAGAAGAACCTAGGAATGCGTACTTCAACGTACTAGGCAATGGTTTCAATTCAAGCTTGGGTGGCTCAACAATGGATGGAATAAGCTTGGAATCAGAGAATAGGGGTTGTTCCACTTCATATTTCCTTTCAGTGACGTCCATTTGAGGTACAGATTCGAGCAGAGATAGGACGTCACTACAGTATGCATCATCATAGAAATCAGGGTTAAAGTTCTCCATACATGCTTGAAAGGGGTCAACGGATAGAATGTTAGTCAACGAATCTTGCATTAATCCTTCAATCATATTAACTTCATGTACATCATCATCATCAAGATTCACAGGTTGTTGACTAATATCGAACACATTCAATTCTACCGTCATGTTACCAAAAGACAGTTTTAACACTCCATTCCGACAGTTGATGATCGCGTTGGACGTAGCCAAGAAAGGACGTCCTAAGATGACAGGAATGTGACAGTCTGGGTTTTGTACAGGTTGAGTGTCTAAGACAATGAAGTCTACGGGAAAATAGAATTTGTCAACCTTGATCAAAACATCTTCCACCACTCCACGAGGAATCTTGACAGATCGGTCTGCCAGTTGTAGAGTGATAGATGTTGGTTTCAACTCCCCAAGACCTAACTGCTCATAAACAGAATATGGCAGTAGGTTAACACTTGCACCTAGGTCTAATAACGCTTTATTGACCGTGTGTTCTCCTATAGTGCAAGAAATTGTTGGACATCCTGGATCCCTAAACTTGGGTGGAGTTTTGTTCAGAATGATGGAACTCACCTGCTCAGCTAAGAAAGCACGTTTTTGCACATTGAGCTTGCGCTTTTGAGTACACAAGTCTTTGAGGAATTTGGCATAAGCAGGGATTTGCTTGATTGCTTCAAGAAAAGGAATGTTGATGTTGACTCTCTTGAACAGATCTAACATCTCATTGTAATGGGTACTTTTCTGTTGATAGATCAATCTTTGAGGAAATGGAGCAACAGGAAGATGAGTTGGCAAAGGGACATTCACAGCAGTAGAATTGTCAGATTTTCCAACTTGCTCAGATTCTTTGGTTTTCTGGGGTTGTGGAGACAACGTGGAATTTGTATCAGACTCATTAGGTTCGCCTACGTTGTTCTCGATGACTTTACCACTTCGGAGGGTGGTAATGGCATGGATTTGATCAGGTGAGGTTTCAGTGCAGGATGTTGTGCCTGTTTGAAATATCCTCTTTGGATTTTGTTGGGGTTGGCTCGGAAGTTTACCCTTTTCTCTCTCACATATTTGATCCATCTTTTGATCTAGATTTTTCTGACTTTGCATCAAACTCTGGAACATTCCTCTAGGTGGATAATCTCTTGTGTATTTGTTGAGGATATGATTGTTGTTGAGAGTTTGATTGTTGTTGAGGGTTTCTCGGGTGTTGATAACCTTGATTGTTCTGATATCCCTGATTGTTTTGATAGCTCTGATTGGGTTGAGATGGTCCTCCTTGAGTGGGTCCTTTTGACCATGAAAAGTTAGGGTGGTTTCTCCATCCTGGATTGTAGGTCTGTGAATAAGGGTTATGCTCTGGTTTTGAAACATGGCATGTGCCTGTTCAAGCCTAGACTCCTGGACTGCAAGCAAATCTGGACAATTTTGGAATTGATGGTTGGGGTCGTTACAAGCAGCACAAACAGATGAAGCGACATGTTCTCGGAGAGTAGTGGTGGAAGGTTTTGAATTTTTATGTAGTTCTAACTCTTCTAATCTCCTAACTATTGATGCCATGTTTGCTCTACCCTCAAAATCCGCTTCAATCCTAAAAGCCTTTGCTTCGGATGTAGTCTTTCTGGTTTCACGGATGGATTCCCACTGTTGCGTCTTTTCAGCTACTTCAATCAAGAAGTCCCAAGACGCGTCAGCAGTTTTATCTACGAATAGACCATTACACATCGACTCAACCGTTGTTCGGGTGGACACATCTAGACCTTCATACAAAATTTGCACAAGTCTCCATTTTTCAAAACCATGATGGGGACATTGGAGCAATAATTCATTGAATCTCTCCAGGTATCTAGCTAAGGTCTCACCTTCTAATTGCACAAAGCTATTCAGATTTTGACGAATTGTCGCAGTCTTGTGGTTCGGGAAAAACTTTTTGAAAAACTCCTTTATGAGGTCATCCCATGTCATGATGGATTGAGGCTGTAAAGCATAGAGCCAGGCCTTTGCCTTATCTTTCAGGGAGAAAGGAAAAAGCCTTAACTTCAGGGTTTCGTCGGTCATTTGAGTGAAACGCAGAGTTCCACAAATTTCCTCGAATTCTCTCACGTGGTGGTACGGGTTTTCATTCTCAACACCTCTAAAAATAGGAAGCATCTGTATTGTGCTTGATTTCAGCTCATAATGGCCATTAGCCTCGGGCAGCAAAATACAAGAAGGTTGACTGGCTCTAGTTGGGTACATATAATCCTTGAGGGTACGGGGTTCTCCCATTGTTTCTGGTTGATCTGGACTGTCTCCCTCAGAACTTAGAATTTCGATAGGTTCGTCTGGGTTAATTCTAACAAGTCTGTTTGTCTGGTCTCTGTAGGTCACAATCATGTCCTAGTAGGTACCTTAACTAACATGTTGGTCAGACAGAGCAATCGGAAACAGTTTGGCCCACAAGGGTTATGAAGATTTGGTTTTGAATGGGTTTTGGTTTAAAGAAGGGGTTTTGTTTTTGGTTTAAAAAAAATTTGGGCTTTGGAAAAATTTTTTTGAACTAAACCTAGCATAAATTATCACAACTCATAAAAGAAAATAAAAACAATAATAATAATTAAAACAAACCCATAAAAGAAAAAAGAAAAATAAAAGAAAAATAAAAGAAAACAAAAAAATAATTACAGTCCCAAATAAAAAAGAAAAAGAAAATAAAAATTATTACAATCCCAAATAAATAATTAAATTAATTATTACAAGCCCAAATTTGAATTTAAATGAGGCCCAAGTGGGTTAACTCATGGGTTAGGCTTACTTGTTTTTTGGAGGGAAGCCCAAAAATAGGCTTTTAGTCCCCTTTTAGTTGCACAGCCCAGTTGGGCTTTAGGATCGTCCTAGCAGCTCACGTCCAAGCCCAGCAGCAACAGGTGGAGCAGAGCCCAGCAGCAGCAGCAACGGAGCCCAGCTGAAGTTGCAAGCCCAAGAGCAGAAGTTGAGGTTACTGAGCCCAGCTCAGTTGGTTCAAGCCCAGTTCAGAGATTGTTGCACAAGCCCAGCAGAAGAGGTTGGCAGCAGGCCTGGAAGCAAGTTGGATCAGAAGCAACAGCAGCAGCAGCAGCTAGGCAGCTTCAGTTGGCAGCAAGCTTGGCAACAGCAACAGCTTGGCAGCAGCAGCTTCACTTGGCGGCAACAGTTGCTTTGGTTCACCAGCAGCAACAGCAGCAACAGCAGCAGCAGACTTTGGCTTGGCAGCAACAGCAGCAGCAGCAGCAGCAGCAGCAGCAACAGCAGCAGCAGGCTTTGCAGCAGGCTTTGCAGCAACAACAAATAATGCACAGCTCCAGCAGCAGTTAGCAAGTGAACAAGATAGCAATGAACACACACAACTATGCAAGCACAACAAGGCCACAACAGCTATGAAAACTTCAAAAATATGGCAGCCAGCTCCCCGGCAGCGGCGCCAAAAACTTGTTGTGATTCTTAGAGATGCACACAATATACTTGCAAGTATACAAGGTCAAGATTTGTAATAAAAGGGTGAGTAAGGGTTTGTCCACAGGGAGAGGAGCATATGAGAAGTTTTCCTAACTAAGATGTGTAATAAGCTAAGGGCAGGCAAGGTTTCAGGCAGAGAAATAAGAACACAAGGTAAGGCAATAGAGAAGCAGGCTAAGAACCAAAGCAGGGAAAGATAAGCAAAGAACCAAAAATGCAGGGAAAGGCAATAAAGAAGCAGTTAAGAAAAGCAACAAACAACCAAGGCTTGGCAGCCAAGGGCAAGAGGCAGGATTGTGTTCAGTGCACTGACTTCAGTGCACAATAGTTATAAAATGCAAGAAAATGAAAGGCAAGAAAAGTAACAGGTGATACAAGCATACAAGACTGAAATTAAAAGTGACTGAAATTAAGATTGATTAAAAGAGAAGTGGTGGGCAAGCCAAAGCATATGATCCACCTTGTATCCTAATCAAGTGACATGGTCTAGGTTAAGTTCAATCCTAAGCATACAACTAGAAATGGAAGAACACCAACTTGCTCACAAGTCTACCCCTAGCATTGGCTGTCTTTTGACAGTACAGCCAATCACAGGCTCTATGAACATTGACATCTCTCATTTGCACAATCAAAGCATAGCAACAGGAAGTAACTATCCTAGCTCATTCACACTTGACAGTGCACAAGGCTTCACTGAGCCTTGGCCTGAGGATGATTAGCTCATGCTAACCATGAAGTGGCAACATACATACACTAAATGAGATAAGTTAAACACAGATTGCATCATAACAAATAACTACAACAGAAGCAATTTGCAACTGTAAACATACAAGTGCTAAAAATTTTAGTTCATAAAATTTTTCTCCAATTCTCTACTGGCTAGTCCAGAGAGGTAAAATAGTGTCTTCTACACACTTCACATAACATCAATTTATACCCATTACACATCATTGGGTTTTCCCCCAATTTTCCCCCAAAATCAGTAGAACTAGGGTTTGGTGAAATTGATTTACCTACTGTTGATGAGATATTCGCTCCATCTCGTCGACCCAATCTTCTCCTGCTTCTTCTCGTTCCTCTCGAGCTCCAATTGATGCTTTAATCATCATTTATATCACCAATTTCTCACCTAGGGTTTCAGGCAGAGAGATGAGAAATTGAGGTTGTAAATGATGATTAAAGAGATGGTACGTGATGGGTTTAGGTAGAATAGAGTTGGGGAGAAATTAGTGGAGTGATTTGGGGGCGTCAGGGAGAGGTGGTGATGATGGTGGTGCGGCAGGTGAAGAAGGTGGTTCTGCAGCAGGGTAATGGCGGAGAAGAAAGGGTTCGATGGTTTGGGAGAGAAGGGTGTTTGGTTAGGTGGATGGGTTCGGTCGCTAGGGTGTGAGACGGCTTCATCCAATCTTGATGTTCTGTGACGCTGAGTCACTGGATGCGAAGCTGGTAGATAGATCGGACGGTGATGTGAAGTGAAGCTTGTAGAGACCGTCAGATTTTTTGATACAACGAAGTTAACGGCTCTAGATGGGGTTAGGTGTTGTAGTGTAAGGCGGAGATATCAAACGTTGATGAACAGCAAGGGAGCGACCGTTGGATTCAACTACCATCTAATCTGAAGGCTTGGAATTTCAGCGCTGTGGTGCTTGGCAGAGACTTCAGATTTTGATGCTCTATGAAGGAGCGACCATCGGATGCTTCTGGGAACTGATCTGACGGCTGAGAACGGAGGCGCTTTTGTGTGTAGAAAATGAGGTTGTGCGCACCATTCTTCGCGGCTTCCTTGCGTAATTTCTCCCGGCTTTTCACTACTTTTCTGCTCTTTTCGCTCCGCGACTCATCCGAACTTTATTTATTACCTAAAAATGCAAAATTAATTAATAAAAATATTTATTCTTGAAAACAATGAAAATACAGAATATGGGATAAAATGTAGAATTAATGCACAAAAGGTGAGTTAAAATGCCAACAAAAAGGGATAAATATATACAATATTTGGCACTCATCATCTATACTAAGGCCGCATTGGTTCACGGACTTCCTTAAGGACGGTGATTTCTCTTATTTATGGTTACTTCCATATTCTCTTCTTCTTAAGAAAATACGATCAAATGGCTCATGTAACTAGAGGAGTCACCAAAAGTGAAAAGACGAGGGTAACCAAATATACCACAAGATAGAACTTTTCCTACCTATAAGTCCTTTCTCCGAAAGTGATTGTATATGGACTGATTCGAGGTAATACAACTAATCGGTTCACACTTCGTGTGATCTTCTATGGATACGAGATCGAGACAATACAACAACGAAGTATGTTTACTTGATACAAAGGTTCAGACTTAACCAAATACAATAGGATTGCTTATAAAGTAAATAGGAATAAACGTTTGTGTAATTTACTTTAATTATAATAAAACAATTATAATGCGGAAATATAAAGTAAATGACACAGCAAGATTTTGTTAACGAGGAAACCGCAAATGCAGAAAAACCCCGGGACCTTGTCCAGAATTGAATACTCTCAGGATTAAGCCGCTACACAAAATTACCCATAACTTTGTACAGTTGAGACCAAGCAACTAAACCTATAGATCACCTAGTTCCGTCTGTATTCCCATGACTCCAACTTATAAATAAGTCACGTAATTGGAATAATTCCTTTGGTTCGTATTCCAAACAGTAAAGGAACAACAAATCTGTTTGGTGTCAACTCTATTCAACCAAGTGATATGAGTCAGACAAAGGCTCTTCCGTTTATCTTAACATAAACTCCTTCGTCAGGTCCTTAGATTTATCTTATGTTCAATTACCGAAGCAATCGGTTAAGATTAAGCCAACAACACCTTTAATCCGAAGAATCGTGTTGAAGCCGATCTACTCAATTAATCAATCCAATCTACCACAAGGATAAACCGATTATTAATTGGATCTTCTTTTACCGAAACAAGTATTGTGCACACCAAAGATTATAAAACCCAAGTCAGATCTTCAATATCTTCTTTGTCTTCAAATCTTCTTAAATCTTCAATAAAAACCTGCACACAATCACCTGAATCTCTTGTGATCAATCACGCACAGAACGGAGTCTGTTAAGAATGGATTATCACAAGATCGTCTTTAGAACTAACAATAGTCTAAAGATCCCTTTCGAAACTCTAAACTAGTTTGAGTGAATCTTATATCAGAAGAGAAGATTCTCAAGAATAAACAAATTAGGTGCAATCAGATTTCAACCACCGTTAGTCAATCAAATCAATCGAAAACAAAAGATAAACAGTAATTATATAGTTTCCCACCAACGGTACATGCTAGAGATTATCAATCCCAAAGAAGACTTCAAACTGAACGGCCGTAAGAGATTTCGCCTAATTAGGTTACTCTCCTCTCCTAATAGGCGGCTACACCAGTAACAATAACGAAAGAGTAAATCTGTTGTTACGAAGGATTAGTTTGCTAGAAAGGAAAACTTCGAGTATTTATAAACAAGGAAGTTTGGACACCAAGGAATTTCCAAAACCAAAAATATTCTCAAGATATTCATTAAATCACATATTCGGTTTTCATAATTCCTGGAAATGCTATATCCAAAAATAATGATCGAAATCTCTCGGAAAATCTAATTAGTAAATGCACATTACTAATTCTGTAATTTTCCTACAAAATGAAATTAATAACCTTAATTAAAAGATTCTTAACTTACTTATGTTTCAATCCTGGGATTCTCTTCCCTTGGACGTTAATGAATATCTTTGAACAATTAAAGAAATAAACATTCACAGCACGTGTTCAAAGTTTGTCGACATCTTTACTTTGTAAGTTCTCTTTCACACTTATAACCTTGAAACCGATTTGCCACACTTCCGAACAAGTTTAGAATTGGTTCATCTGACTTTCAAGAACTATGTGATTGATCAAACCAACATTCAATCACAATCATAGGTTTACGGTTCTACCTCCATGTGAGTAATGTGCATAGTCACACTAGCTTTCCAAAAATTCGGTTGACTAGGTACTAGGATCGGTTCCCCACATATATATGGTATCTAACTTATATATGTTGCACATGTCCGTAGGATCGGTTCCCCTTTGCCTAAAAACATGTTGCACATGTCCATAGGATCGGTTCTCCTTTCTGCTATAAACCTTGTTGCACCCCATACAAGGATCGGTTCCCTTTGATGTACTGCACCCCTTAGAAGGATCGATTCCTCTTTCCTTTTAATTGGTCAGACATACAAAATCCGATCATACCACAGGTGATTACTTAAGATCGTTTTTACTAATAAAAGTTATACCAATACATAAGTCGGGCCTTTGTGAATAGTTCTACCAATAACACAACAAGTTGTGAGCGGCTATACTCTATCACACATATTGCCTGTTCATAACATATGCAATGAATAACAAAACCAATAACACCTGGCAATTTCCTTTTCGGTTCACAAACAAGTTTATGAACTTATTTCCTTAGAACACATGTAAACATTGTTCCCTAGGATGAAATCCTCACCTCATACCCATACATAATCACAATAACATTCAAATGATTACGGCGATGTCTTATCTACAAAGTTTAATGGTTAACCAATAAACCTCGTATTGTATTATCTAGAGTTCAAATATGCTTCGCAATTATATTTTCAATATGCACGACTTGAAAGATACGTTATGGAATGAAACAGTTTAAGTCAAATATCACTAACCTCAAGTGGAAGGATGATTGTTGTTGTTGTAGCTCCTTGCTTCTTCACATATTCAAGACTTCGTAATATTTGTAATGTCCCATATCCTAATACTTTCAAGCTAACCTATACGACGTTGACTCTAGTACATAATCAAGAGACTCTTAACATGAGTTTTGATTCAGTAAAATATGACAACCAAACTTGACATACCAACGCTTGGTGGGTTCAACCGAGCAATGCTCTAAAAATCACCCCTTTGTCAATTTTAGTGAAAAAAATCTTACATCATATGGATAAACAAATTACAAGAATTCATTACAGTCCGCTTGATTCCTGATTCAACAGCACAGTAAAACTGCTTACATTCAATCCTTGAAAATGTTGTTGTTGACATTATAATAACAAAGCTAATACCCCCTCTAAGGAAGATAGGTAGATATTCAATACGCACGTCTTTTTTATACCAATTTATATGACATGTTACTCCCCCTTAGTCTGTGCTTTCACTCTTTCGTTAGATAAAACATTCAAGTACCGATGTTCTTTTCCCTAGCGATGCCAATCAATATAAACATCAATGTGAGCATCACCTGTTTACTCCATATATTTCTCCCCCTTTTTGTCACAAAAATGACAAAGAAACGAAAAAAATAAAGGACAACACGAAAAGAATCTTACAAATCTCATAATAGACTTGCAAACCTGTAGAGTTAGGCACGAGGGTTCCACACATCACGTTCTGATAACCAATATCAAAACTGAAACTACAAGTAGAATTATTTTGATATGTTACCAAGGAAATAATTGTCCGAAACAATTTTTCCAATTTAGTTTAGCAAACCAAAAACAACTAAGCACATTAGTCCCTTTGCTAAACCGATTGTTCAAAAACAACCGCTTAATTCGATAAGACCAAGATAAAGATAACCTCCATTTTTCTCATCAGGCTCTAATTATCCATAAACTTAGACCTTTAAATTTTAAACAAGACAAGTAATAGGTTAGTTAACTAGCATTCCTTGTTTAGGCATTCGATTAGACTTGAATAACCGAAACCTCACTTTGACAAGACAAACTAAGATCAGAATTAACTTAGTTTCTTATCCGGAATCGAATTGGACTAAACAACTCATCCCGTACAAAAATTATTTCGTTAAGCCATAAATAATTCATACAAACCAAAATAAATCAACTTGCATAATTATTCACCTCAACCGGAGGCAATTGAAACAACATAGACATTAAAAGCATCCAATTGCACCGTAATTTTGTAAGCCTAAACAATTGATACCATACAAAATCAAGATAACAATGGTTTTTCTTAACCGGAACCAATTGAATCGCACATACATCAATTGTACCGAAATTTTGTTAAGCAAAAGAAATAAATATATATGATATAAACTCAGGCTTTTCTTAAACAGGAAAACAATTAACTAACAAGATTGTTATCTCAAATTTTGCATCCACTTCTCCAATATGTTTGCATCTTCGTCCAGGGAGAATTGATATCGTAATATCATCATGTTGTCATCCTTATGCAAAAACAAAAGAATAACAAAAACCAACCTTTAACAGAGAAAGGTTGAAAATCGGTTTTAACAATTGGAAGCAAAAGTTGAAAACCATCGAAACACATATGCTTTTATGCTAAACCAAAACCGATTCAACATATTGTGACTTTTTCACATATTGTTTCTACCAGAACCCCTCATGATTCTTTGATAAATCCTACCAACATGGTCTAGAACTTATGAGATAGAATATCAAAAAGTCACCCAAACCACAAGGATTCACAACATTATGAGATAGAATATCAAGGTTAGAAAACCGAAATCAAACATCCCATAAACACGAATGCAATACACCATAAATATTCAATAAAGAATCAAGTATAGAAATTACATCTATCTTGTAGGGAATTGAATTGCGAAAACAACGCAAAAAGAATGAAGTCATTCCGAATTCGGACGAAGAAGTTATGGGCAAAACAGTTTTACACTTCTTCGTATGGGGACCTCTCACTAGGATCAGTTCCCTCCATTGCACCTATCACTAGGATCGGTTCCCCACGAGTTACTTGTGACGGATCACAATATTAAACTGTTTTTGACATAACTTTTGCATACGATGTCCGAATTTAGTGATTTTTGGTTCGTTTTAATCGTAAAAACAAGAGCTACGCAAATATAATCAGTAGATATCAACATAATAAACTCAAAATTACCGTTTCTATAAAAAACTCAAATATAGATAGATAAGGTATGAGTATAGAAGAAAAGAAATCTCCCTAAAGATGTTAATTAGTCATATAATAACCGAGAGATCATGTGCTTCCTAATCTATAAAAAGATTGAGCACCAAGGTGAGAATGCATATAACAACACAACTAGGTTGTGTTGAGTTGATCCTTGTCTTTTTCGTCATGAGTGACTAAAACAGAATCATCATTCTTGACCTCTTGTTTGGTTCGTTTTCTCTTGTTTTTCAACTTTGACTTGTGATGAAGAGTGTCATTATCACAACATCCACTAGTACAAGAGATTTCAGATATAATGTTTTTCTTTAGCCTTTCAAGAAGACTCTTGTAATTATTTTCACCAACAATTAACAGCTGAGAGTCATTCTTGTGACTAACTTTTGGTCCCTTCTTGGATATGGAAGACTTCGGGACCCATTTAGAGTTGGGTTTCGCAGGAGAAGCTTTATCCTTCATATCATTAGGATGATTGTCCTTTTGAATACTTTGCGAAACATCCTTTATCCAATTTGGAACATCATATTTTGTCTTTTCATTTGAAACGTCATCTCTCTTTCTATAATTGGGTATTTTGTGAGATGACCTTGTCGAGTGATATGCAAAATTTGAACTATCATTATAATAATTCTTTTCCTAAACTTAGGACAATAACGATTTGAGTTCTTATGAGGAGAAAACTTAGCCAATTCGTTTGATACAAAAGAAAGTGCATCTTGCATCTTACGAACTTTGCATCCCCATTGCAAGTGTCCTTTATTACAACAATAATAAAAATGCTTAGTATAAATATACGAAGTATGAGTTTTAATGTTACCTTTTTGTGGATCCTCTTGCATTGGAGCTCGACGAGTTTTATTCTTATCCTTGTTCAACGTTGTTGCTTTCTTGACATTAGCAGAAATGCCTTCTTTGATTACTGCTGGTTGAACACTATTCTTAGGCTTGACATACTTTCCTTCTTTACTAGAAATATGAGTATATTTGTCATCAATGGAATCCTCTTATTGAGAAGATTTTTTAGCTTTAACAAATTTTACCTCTTTGCTAATGTTTAAAGCATCTTTCCCTTATAGCCCAATCCTCGTGTATCACGATGATTTCTACTTGCTTCTAACATTGAGGTTAACTTGTTTGAGCTTTCATTGGATTTTTTCAATTCCAAGTTTTCTTCTTCCAACGTCTTGATTTTACTAAGAGCATCGGCTAGATCAGCCTCAAGGCATTTTTCTCGTGAGAGATATACACCTTCTTTCTCTTCAAAACGCTTTTGTTGAGAGTTAATCCTTGCATCGGATTTAACAAGTTTTTTTTCCAACAAGTGAATTTTTTCAAGAGCAACATCACGCTCTTTCTCTAACAATTTTGTTTGAGAGATACTAGCACTGGCTTTTTCTTCAAGACCTTGTACTTGTCGAGAATTAAACATTGCTTCCGATTCAACTCGTTTCTTTTCCGACAAAAACAGTTCTCTTCGAAGATTTTCACATTCTAATTTCTTATAATTTAGATCGTTTGTACGATCTTTAAGAAGATAATCACTGTTTTGGTAACCAATATAATATCCTTGAAAAACCTTTTTCAATTTCATATTCTCACGAAAAACATGAGTTATAAAACCAAGAAAATCTGAAGTTCTCAGCTTTTCATTTCTTCAAAGGTTCCAGCAGTTTAGAGTATTCTGAAATATCCTCTTCTACTTTTGTTCAAAATCTGAGTCATCGTCATCGGAAATTTCATCAAACCCTTCTTGTAGACGTATTTTCCAGTCGTCATCGGTTTCTACATTATTAACAAGATTAACTTGTCTCGTAGAATCTCTAGAGATGATTTCTTCAGATATTGAATCATAGATGCCATCATCAAGTGTTAATTCACAACTCTTGATGTCTTGCTTTACGTTAACTGAATCATCCATTTGATTCAATTCTTATAGGTTGGATCGCACCAGACACAGATTGTTAGATCTTTTCGTGTTTGCCTGCTCTGATACCAGTTGAAAAGGCGAGGGTACCCAAATATACCACAAGCTAGAACTTTTCCTACCTATAAGTCCTTTCTCCGAAAGTGATTGTCTATGGACTGAGTCGAGGCAATACAACTAATCGGTTCACACTTCATATGATCGTCTATGGATATGAGATCGAGACAATACAACAACGAAGTATGTTTACTTGATACAAAGGTTCAGACTTAACCAAACACAATAGGATTACTTATAAAGTAAATAGGAATTAACGTTTGTGTAATTTACTTTAATTATAATAAAACAATTATAATGCGGAAATATAAAGTAAATGACACAGCAAGTTTTGTTAATGAGGAAACCACAAATACAGAAAAACCCCGGGACCTTGTCAAGAATTGAATACTCTCAGGATTAAGCCGCTACACAAAATTACACCTAACTTCCTATAGTTGAGACCAAGCAACTAAACCTATAGTTCACCTAGTTCCGTCTGTATTCCCAAGCCTCCAACTTATAAATAAATCACGTACTTGGAACAATTCTTTTGGTTCGTATTCCAAACAGTAAAGGAACAACATATCTGTTTGGTGTCAACTCTATCTAACCAAGTGATATGAGTCAGAAAAAGGCTCTTCCGTTTATCTTCACATAAACTCCTTCGTCAGGTCCTTAGATCTATCTTATGTTCAATTACTGAAGCAATCGTTTAAGATTAAGCCAACAACACCTTTAATCCGAAGAATCATGTTGAAGCCGATCTAATCAATTAATCAATCCAATCTACCACAAGGATAAACCGATTATTAATTGTATCCTCTTTTACCGAAACAAGTATTGTGCACACCAAAGATTATAAAACCTAAGTCAGATCTTCAATATCTTCTTTGTCTTCAAATCTTCTTAAATCTTCAATAAAAACCTGCACACAATCACTTGAATCTCTTGTGATCAATCACGCAGAGAACGGAGTCTGTTCACAATGGATTATCATAAGATCGTCTTTAGAACTCAACAATATAAAGATGAAGTGGGTTATACGTGACAGGTGGGGAGATCGGCGACTGATTTGAGCTCTGAGGATCGGAGACCAACTCACTTCTCAATTTTCATTCCCGTTTTCGAATTCAGAGTTCATTGCAATTAATTCAGGTGATTTCAATCGGAACTTTAATGATTGGCGTTAATTTCTTCTTCAGGTATTAGGTGTTAGCCTTTAATTCAGGTAGATTTCTTTAATTTATTTCATGAAAAATTCTTCAAACCCAGAAATGGGTGCTTCTAATATCAATCTTACAAATTCGGTTGATCTTAACAACCCTGTTGAGGAAAGTCCTTCAATAGATCTTGTAAAAGGAACTGATGATAGATGTGCTATTTGGAAATTTTCATTAATTTGAAGACTTGATTTAGTTCGATTGAAATTTTCTGAAGCGGTTGTGGATCTGAAAAATCAGTGGAAACTTGAAGGTCAATGCAAAATAATTCCATTAGGAAAATGATTCTTCACAATCAAACTTGATAATGAGAGGGATAAGGGTTATATTAAAGCTGGTAAATGGGAAGTTATTCATCAGGAATTATGGATTAGAAATTGGATTCCCAACTTTCGTCTAGAAAATCATCGTACTTCTTATGCAAATATTTGGGTATATCTTCCAGGATTATGCTTAGAGTATTGGGATGAACAAACCTTATTCACCATCTGCAATGCTCTGGGTACTCCAGTTAAAGTGGATGAAGCTACATTAAACTTTGAAAGTGGTTTATATGCAAGGGTCTTAGTAAATATTGATTGAGCAAAGAAGGTGCCACATAAACTTTGGATCAAACAAAGTTTGGAGGTTTTATGTTAGATGTTTTACTTACCAATCTACCTAGATTCTGTCACAACTGCAAAATTGTAGGTCATTTTCAATCTGAATGCAGAGCAAAGAAGGTATCAAATGAAACAAGTAACCAACAAAACAATAGTAACTCTCCACTATTTGGTTCTTCATCAAATCAAGATAATGAGAGTCAGAAAGAAAAGTAAGTATTCAAGAGCACTCTACAAGCTACTCCACACCCCACAAACTGTGAGAAATTTGATATTTGTTTCACTCCAGTAACAAGCATTCATCCAAACAATGTTATCTCTCCACATCCCAGTTCTGCATTTCATATTACTTCAGGAAGATTTGGTTCATTAAATACAGTTGTTGAAGAAGAAACTGTGATCACTATGTCTGAGGATAGAACTATTTTAGACCCTACAAGAATATCACAGATAGCTGAAGACAACACAGTATAAAAGAGTGTAATCAAATTCATTAATAGGAAGGATTGGTTAATTTCATAGGAAAGAATTTTTATACTTCCTGGTCAAAAGTTATTCAAAAACCTTCTGCAGTAAAGGCAACATCCAGTTCAAATGAACAAATGCAGCAAGCAGACCCAAAGGTAAAAATTCCTCAAACTACAAATAAATACAATTTTAGGAAAAATCAAGGAAAAGGAGGTACTAAGGGTCTCCAACCACAACTATGAAGATAATTTTTTGGAATTTAAGGGGTCTTAGAAGGACTAGGGATCAAAATAAATTGTGTACTTTGGTAAATCAATTCAACCCAGCTTTAGTTTTTATAGCTGAACCAAAAAAAATTGTAGTGCAAGTTTCTGTAACAAACTCAATCTTCCTGGAATGCAATCTATGGTAATTCATAATTCAATGACTAAGAAAAAAGGGAACATATGGTTATTCTGGAATAAACATCTGTCTACTCCTTCTGTTATTTCAATGTCCAGTCAGATGATCACAGTTGAGATAGGGGGAGCTCTTATTTCTGGTATTCATGCTCATGTTGGAGCAGTTCAAAGAAGGTATTTATAGTCTGAAATGGAAATGATTAGTCAATTTAAAAAACCATGGCTTACAATTGGTGATTTTAATGCTATTACATCTGTCGAAGATAAAGTTGGAGGTAGGCCTGCTAATACAAGAACAATCCTTGAGTTTTCTTCATGTCTGGATAAATGTGAATTACAGCAAGCTCCTAAAACTGGTCTCAATCATTCTTGGTCCAATTGTCAGCATAGTACAAGTAGAATCCTATGCAATTTAGATAGAGCGGTTTTTAATAATTTGTGGCTTCAAAAATATGAAGGATGGGGATATATAGTTGGTGTTAGAATTGCTTCAGATCACTCTCATCTGTTGGGTAGAAATGTCAACATCCCAAAACCAAAAAATGTGCCACAAAAGTTTCAAAAAATTTGGATTGATCATCCTGGTTTTATGGAGGTTGTTAAAATTTGTTGGTCTGAAGAAGTAGTTGGTGATCCAACATATGTATTTCAAAGTAAACTTAAAAAGCTCAAAAAAACCTTGGTTGAATGGAATTGGACTGTATTTGGTAATGTAAATGTGAAGATTAAAGAAGCAGAAAAGAAGGTGTCATCTGATTTAGACCCTTTGAATGAAACTTTATTAAACAGTCTTGTGGAAGCAGAAAATGATTTAAATTCTAAGGAAGTTCAGTTGAATACTATGATGAAGATATAATCTAGAATCAAATAGGTAAAGGAGGGGTCAGCTAATACAGGTTTCTTCCATGCTAATCTTAAAGTCAGGCATGCCAGAAATTTCATTGGAGAGTTAGAAGATGCAAACAATGACATTATTACTGATTAAGGAAAAATTGTTGAGGCACTCATTAATCATTTTGAGCAGAAATTTAAATTCAGAGAAGTGGAGATAACAAGTTCATTACTTGATGTGATCCCAAAAATAATAACTGAATAAGACCAAGAAATGTTAGATGCTATCTCATCAGCTGAGGAAATCAAGCAAACATTATTTGATATGGATCCAGACAGTTCTCCAGGTCCAGATGGATTCACTGGCAGTTTTTATAAATCTTGTTGGCAAATTATACAGGATGATGTTGTAAATGCAGTTCAATTTTGCTGGAGAAGAAGATTCATTCCAAAAGGCCTGAATTCAAATTTTCTTGTCTTACTTCCAAAAATTGAAGGTGCTAGATCTCCCAATCAATTTAGACCAATTGGTCTAAGCAATGTAAGCTTTAAAATCTTCATTAAGATTATCAATTCCAGAATGTCTACTTTAATGCATAAGCTCATATCACCTCAGCAAGCAGCCTACATAAAAGGAAGAAGTATTCAAGATCAAATAGCTCTTGCTTCTGAAATGGTAAATGAAATGAAGAAAAAAATAAGAGGAGGTAACATTGGACTTAAACTTGATATATCTCAGGCATATGATTCTGTCAGCTGGAATTTCTTGTTTCAAGTTTTAAAAAGGTATGGCTTTTCAGAAACTTGGTGTAAATGGCTATGTACCTTATTTGAATCTGCTAAGATATCAATAATGATTAGTGGAGGGCCAAATGGATTCTTTACTGTTAGAAGGGGGTTGAGACAAGGAGATTCATTATCTCCAACTTTGTTTGTTCTCATGGAAGATGTCTTAAGTAGAAATATTTCAAAAATGGAGGTTGAGTAAGAAATTGAATAAACCCAACTCATATGTTCTTTGCTGATGATGTCTTCATTTTCTGCAATGGAGCAAAAAAAAAGTATTGAGAATTTAATGAAACTGCTTGAATGGTATCAACTCAATTCAGGACAAATGATAAACAAAAGTAAAAGTAAGATGTTCATTGATGGGACTACAAAGAAAGAAAGATGTACATTCAGAATTTATTCCAAATGGAGAGAAGTACAATACCTGACAAGTACTTAGGTGTTATTTTACATGCAGGGAGAGTGGAAATTTCCACAGTATGGTCAATGGTAGAGTTACTGCAAAAGAAGATGGCTGCTTGGAAAGGTAAACTTTTATCTTTTCATGATAGGCTGGTATTAATCAAATCAGTGCTCTACAGTGTGCCTACATATAACATGTAAATTTATAAATGGCCCTCTTCTTTAACTAAAACTTGTGAAAAAATTATTAGAAATTTTCTATGGTCTGGTGATGGAGAAACTAGAAAATATACTATTCTATCTTGGAAAAAGGTATGTTCTCGATACAATGAAGGTGTATTGGGTATTCAAAGGTTAGAAGTTCTTAACAGAGCACTGCTCATGAAGATATTATGGAGAATTATCAATTCTGGAGAAGAATGGGCATTATTCCTAAAAGCCAAATTCCAGGATAAGCATGGGCAATGGAAGAACAATTGGCAATTATCATCCATTTGGCCAGGATTAAAATAGGTTTGGGATCATCTAAAAGAAAGTGTCAGGTGGTGCCTAGGAGATGGTAATAAAGTATCATTATGGTTTGATTCTTGGATCAGTGATTCACCTCTTATTGAAGACATTGGTTATACTGACTATGTAAAAGCTCATATAAACATGAATATAGGAGATATCATCCTCAATGGAGAATGGAGCATTCCAGATGAAATAAAACAAATGCTTTCATCTTATACACTGCCTGAACAGGGAGTAGGTCAAGTTATTTGGTTTGGAAAGCTGATATAAAAGGTACATTCTCAACTTCTTCAGCTAATAAAATTTTAAGAAATAAATGATCGGTTGTCAACCGTCAAATATAATTTCACTTTCTTACTTAACTACAATAACATAGTAAGTGGTAGGAAAGAGTTCGTATCCACGAAGAGGCTTTTGTTGTTATGTAATTTTCAGTTTCTAAGATAACCAAGGGGGGTTTTTGTTTTAGCAAATAAAATAAAGTAAAGCAAAGCAAAGCAAATAGTTGGAATAATCAATAAGGAGAAGATATTGGTCATGGGATAGTATCATTCACAAACATGTATTTTCATCAATGACTAGAATTGATATTTTAATCTCGCATTTATTAAAAGTCCTAGGATACCTTGGTCGCAAGAATATCCCGCTAATTCCCTAATTTCATCACAACCACATTAAAAGATGCATATGTGAATTCTTCCTAGAAAGCAACCCAAAGTGTAAAAGCACAATTAAGTTTAACTCCCTAAAAGCTTTAAGATTTATGGAATAAGACTAATCAAAGCAAACAAACGTGTAAAAGCACTAATTCGTTTTAACCAAGTTTATGATTCATATGTGACTAGTAGGATATATCACTACAAGCACTACCCACAATTATGCTACTTAAAATCAGGGACAAACAACTTTTTCGTATTGAGAACCCTAATATAGCTCTAGATATGAAAGCAAATCGGATTGATTTCGGACTCAACCAATCAAACAATCAAATCATATGATAAAATAAACCATGAATCATAAACAATAAAGTTGAGAAAAAACTAATTCATAGAATCAAATAACATTCTTGAGAAATCAACTTTTATCCCATAACCAATAATTGTATTTAGTTACTCATAATAATGGAGTTCATCATAATCATAATCAATAAAATAAAGAAGATGAAAACAAACGAAAACAAACCCTAGAAGAAGTTATCTCCAAAGCTCCAAGTAGAAAATAATACGTGATATAAAAGTTGTAGAAAACTTTCTCTTTTTGTAGCTTTTCTCCCTTCCAAAACTAGGTCAAAACTTCAAAGCCCATTAGATGAAAATCCACGTGGCCCAAAAGTGAGATAAACCCATGTAGAAACTCTGCCAAATCCTCGCCGAAAAGTGGCCGGAAAATAGCTCAAGTGACCGGCAAAGTCAAACCGGTCACCGGTCGACGGGTCAGATCGGTCGAGGTCAACTGAGTCGGACTGGGGTCAACACGGTCAAAGTCAGACCGAGTCAGCATCTTACTCAGCTGGATGGGCTGAGTGGCCAAACCAAAGCCATTGCAATTGCACAGGCTTGAGATTCTGCAATGTTGCACCATCATTGTGCAGCCAGCCATGATGGCCCTGCACTCATCTCTACTGCTTCATCTCAATGCCACCATTGCAGCTTAGCCCGTGGAACTTTTCAATTCCATCTGCAACTGCCATAACACCTGTTGCAGAATCACCAATCTCACTGCACATCAACATCTACTTCCATCTCAGCTCCACAACACCAACAAAATATCTTTCTCAGTCTTGTCCACCACAATCCATGGCTGCAACTGCAACAAGCCTCACAGTCCACCTGCACTCTAGTCAAGCCATCAGTCCACCTGCAAATGCATCTGCAACTACTCCTTGTGATCTCTGCCCATAGATCCACAAAGATTCTCCCATGGCAGCAACAACTAACTTCTACATACTTAAATTCAATCAACACAACCCCTGAACTTGAGCTATTCTTCTCAGCTTCAAACTCTATCGACTGCATCACTTTGTCTTCTCCGTATCACAATTGCACCCATTCATTCATTTCCCCAGCTTCAATTCTCTGCTATTTCATCTACACTTTGAGTGGAAACAGAATTCCCTGCACTTTGTCACCAGTACCATCTGAGCTGCAACCACTAGCTCCAACTGCAACTCAATAATCTCAGCTTAGCTTTCTTCTTGATTCTTCTGCACCCTAAGTCTTCACCAGAGACCACCATTAACACCATTTGTAGCTTCAACTTCAGTTGTTGCAATTAGTTTAACATATCAATTTCAGCTGCAACTAGCTTAGCTGCAACATTTCAGCTCAACCAACACCATCATTTCCATATCAGCAAATACCTAACATACATCTAACAAAGAATTCATTGTCAGTCCCTTCTAGCCATCACCTACATCACAACACAGCAGCTGCAACATACACTAGCTCCTCAGCTGCTTCACCTTCCCTACACCAGACCCCGAATTTACAACCAAAACCCATATTAGGACTGGAAGAACTTCATTTCAGCATAAACCCATTTTCTTTGTTCATCTCGTTCTCAAATCACTTCAGCTAAAACCCTTCCGTACTTTCTTAACACACACTTCAATTTTCAATCTCAGTAAACCCTAACTCAATCCCCTTCAACAGCAAATCCATCCTCTTCTCAAACTGTTTATGCCAACTGCAATTCACCAACACACAACAATCATATATTCACCCCTACAAAATCTCTATCTTGCTACAAACCGTATCCATCTGAATCAGATTTCAATTCCATAAACAACCCCAAATTTCTTCTTTAATCTTCATCCACAGTAGCAGATTCGACTTTCTCAGATGTTCCTCTATTTCTTGTATCACCAAAGACCCATCTTCTTATAATCGAATTCGATTTAGTTTCCACCTAATTCATTCACCCAATAATCTTTTCCGTATCTCCAATTCTTCATCTGGATTTAATATGAAACAACAAAACCTAGCTCATTCCACTGATTCTTCAGTCACCGGAAACACAACATCTTCCCAGGTTTCTCTTTGAATTTGGACTGCAGATGTAACCCTTACCAATCTCAGATGGATTCTCTCGGAGTGATAATGGAGCTGCCATGAACTCTGTGTGTTAGAACCCAAATGATTGAGAAATGAATTCTCATCTGAATTCTAGGGTGTAGTAATGATAAGAAATACTATTGACAATCAGAAACCGGATAAGGGTTATCTATGTATTGTTTAGCCTGCTAGTCTCAGATAACTGACAGTTCATTCTTCGCTTTCTTTGCCGCATAGCTCCAGCTACCACTCGCCTGTGAATTGACGATTCTGCCCTTATGCTCCAAAAGAGTGCTTTATTCTTTTGCATTCTTCCGCCAACAACAACAGCCTCTCATTTCGCAGACCCACTTTTTCTCTTCAATTTCTTGACATCACTAAAGTTGTCATGCTTTTCAGACAGAAATTTGCATCACTAAAGCCGACATACTTTTCAGACAGAGATGAAGAAATAAAAGCAAATAATGAGAAATAATCCGCCTCCAACACTTTTGCACTTGAGATGAGACTTTTGGTCTGTTTCTTCTTCTTTTGTTCCAAACGACTCCAAAGTACCTAAACACTCAAAAGAAAACATAAGATATATAATTTACAAGAAAAATAGCAAAGAAAGCATAAATACTAGATATAAAATTAGGTGTTTTAGAAACCTATCAAATTCCCCCACACTTAGACTTTGCTAGTCCGCGAGCAAATCAAACAAAAGAATTCTAAAACATACATATAACTCCGTCTCGTCAAGCCTACGGTCACTTTTAGCATAAATTCTAGCCTTTGAACCCTCTATGTGTCCCTAATGGACGAGTTATAGTCTCGTGAAGGTTTACAAGAGGTTTGCCTACAAAACCTATTTTTCAAACTCCATCTACCTGTGACAAATCCATGAATGAATCCAAAAGGAGGTACCTTGTTATGAATCCAAATTAATATATATAAATTAAGCTCTGTTAAGAAAGTCGAACAAGCCACAATCTCGAAAACTAACAAACCACAATCACAAATGAATAGATAAAGAAGATGAAAATAGATATAGATGGTTGCGATGTTTATTAAAGTGATCGATGTTTCCCATATCTGTCTGAAGGTCGCTGCCAATGATGAACCTATGAATCCTATTGGATTGAGCTACTGGTCTGAATTCTAATATCAACACACTGGCATATACAAGGGAACCAGCAGTCAATAAACTTAAATCTAGATCGACTCACTAGCATATACAAGGGAACCAGGAGTCGATTTTATTGCACCATAACAAAAAAAATTTCTTTTTTTTCTTTGACATCATGATTGGATCTTGTGGATCCAAGCGCATGTTTCTTGTCAGCAGATTACATGATAGTTCCCTTGGATCCTGCACTCCACGCTTGCTTAGGCGACGGAGACAGAGAGAACACACACATATTTCTTTATCCAAGTGTCAAATTTATTCCGTTTGGTCAATTGGTCGGTCTTTTTTTTTTCTCTCTTTTTGTAGTAACTCAATCACACTATTTCATCCTAACAGCAATAACAAGTCGATGTTAGTGACCCACCAAATCACATAGATATAACATAAAGGTTGCAAAAGTAAAAACAGAAAGTGATATGGTGATATTCCGAGCTATGGTAACAACTTTCATATTATTTCTAACACTTGAATAATTTTGTCCCTTGTAGTTAATGGGTTCCTCAACTCCCCCAACCAAAATGGTTTCATCCACATAGATTGGTAGTGTCATCCTAAAGGCACATATTTCTATGTTTTGGAGTATCATTTTTGTTTGTTTTTTTTTTTCATTTTTCAGTTTTCTCTTTTTCTTTTTTCTAAAAAGCATCAAACTCTAGAAACAATTTTTTACTAAAAAGCATCAAACTCTAAAAACATATAAATGCTCCCCCACACTTAAACTTTACATTGTCATCAATGTAAATTAACTCATCCAAAGTGAAGTTCAAGGTGGGAAATTACGCAAATAATATGTAAAAACAAAGATAAAAATACTTAAAAAATAAAAAGATAAAGGTAAAGATACAAAACCGGTGGGTTGCCTCCCACTTAGCGCTTGGTTTAAAGTCGTCAGCCCGACTATATCTTTGCTTTCTATGACTCCTCCAGAGGGATTGCATCCACAAAATTAACTCCTTCCACCACTTCGGAAGAGAAGTTCTCATAGTATGTTTTCAACCGGTGCCCATTAACTTTAAATTCCTTGCCTGTATCTATGATACAAATTTCGACTGCACCATGAGAAAACATATTAGTAACAATGAAATGTCCAATCCAACGTGACCTTAACTTACCCGGAAATAATTGCAAGCGAGAATTAAACAAAAGCACTTTTTTCCCAACACAAAATTGTTTTCTAGAAATCATAGTATCATGAAATGCCTTCGTTTTTTCCTTGTAAATGCATGAGATTTCAAATGCATCATTGCGAAGCTCCTCTAGCTCTTGGAGTTGTAACTTCCTTTGCTTTCCAGCACCATCCATCTCTATATTGCATTGCTGAATAGCCCAAAATTCCTTATGCTTAATCTCCACGGGTAAGTGACAAGGTTTACCATACATAAGCCTAAAAGGAGACATCCTAATAGGTGTCTTGTATGCGGTTCTATAAGCCCACAAAGCATCATTAAGTCGCATGCTCCAATCCTTCCTTGTTGGATTCACCGTCTTCTCAAGTATGGATTTCACCTCTCGGTTGGAAACCTCGGCTTATCCATTTGTTTGGGGATGATAAGGTGTTGCAATCTTGTGCGACAGATTGTACTTCTTCAACAAGTTTTGTAAGAACCTGTTTTTGAAGTGAGAACCCCCATCGCTAATTATGGCTCTTGGAATTCCAAACCTTGCAAAAATATTAGCTTGCACAAAATCTGAAACCACTTTAGAATCATTAGTTGGGGTGGCCTTAGCTTCCACCCATTTAGAGACATAATCAACAGCAAGTAAGATATAAAAATTCCCATGGGATTTGACAAAAGGACCCATAAAATCAATACCCCATACATCGAAAACTTCAATAAATTGAATAAAAGTTTGTGGCATTTGATTTCGAGCACTTAGATTTCCTGTTCTTTGGCACCTATCACAAGTTGTACAAAATATATATGCATCCTTAAACAAGGTTGGCCAATAGAAACCTCTTTCAAGCACCTTTTGAGCGGTTCTCTTACTCCCAAAATGTCCTCTGCGAGCATAAGAGTGACAAAAAGACAATATAGAATTAAATTCACATTCGGGAACACACCTTATTATTACTTGGTCGCTGTAATGTTTCCATAAGCATGGATTATCCCATATGTATTGGTTTCCCAACTTCTTAAGTTTGTCCCTCTCAACACGAGACAAGTTCTTTGGAATTTGTTTAGAAACCAAGTAATTGACAATATAAACATACCATGGTTCTCCAAAGGCAATTGAGAATAGTTGCTCATCCGGGAAGCTTTCACGCAATGGGATAACTTCCTTGTCCGCAGCAAGACGGCTCAACTGATCCGCAACGGTGTTCTCAATTCCTTTCTTTTCTTTGATTTCAAGATAAAACTCTTGCAAGAGTAAAATCCATCGTATGAGCCTCGGTTTCGCTTCTTTCTTCATTAGCAAGTACCTAAGTGCTGCATGATCAGAAAAGACAAAAACTTTTGTACCAATTAGATAAGAGCGGAACTTTTCCAAAGACAAAACAATGGCAAATAACTCTTTTTCAGTGGTTGTGGTAGTTTTGCTGGGCCTCGTTTAACATTCTAGAAGCATAATAAATAGCATGAGGTATCTTGCCCAAACGCTGCCCAAGCACCGTACCAACCGCATAATCACTAGCATCACACATACGCTCAAAAGGCTTGCTCCAATCCGGTGGTTTAGTTATAGGGGCTGAAATCAAAAGCTCTTTCAAACGATTGAATGCCTCCACACACTTTTCATCAAAGTTAAAAACCACATCTTTTTGCAATAAATTACAAAGTGGTGACGCTATCTTGGAAAAGTCCTTGATAAACCTACGATCAAAACCTGCATGTCCAAGAAAAGAGCGTATCTCCCTCACCGTAGTGGGAGGGTTTAGAGCATGAATAAGGTATATCTTAGATTTATCAACTTCCAAGCCTTTAGAAGATATTGTATGGCCTAAAACTATGCCATGAGTTACCATAAAATGGCACTTCTCACAATTCAGCACAAGGTCTGTTTCGACACATCGTTCAAGGATTAAAGACAAGTTGTTCAAGCAAAGGTCGAATGAATCACCAAAGACACTAAAGTCGTTCATGAACACTTTGATTATGTTTTCAACATATTCTGAAAATATACTAACCATACACCTTTGAAAAGTAGCTGGAGCATTGCACAATCCAAAAGGCATCCTTCTATAAGCAAAAGTACCAAAAGGACAAGTGAAATTGGTTTTCTCTTGGTCCTCCGGTGCTATCACAATCTAATTATAACCTGAATAGCCATCAAGGAAGCAATAGTAAGAGTGTCCAGCTAAACGTTCAAGCATTTGATCAATGAAAGGTAATGGAAAATGATCTTTCCTAGTGGTGGCATTCAATTTTCTATAATCAATACAACCCTCTAACCGGTTTGCGCACGAGTTGGTACAAGTTCATTCTTATCATTCTCCACCACCGTCACACCTGATTTCTTTGGTACCACTTGCACCGGGCTCACCCACTTGCTATCGGATATGGGGTAGATAACACCCACCTCCAAAACCTTGAGTATCTCCTTTTTCACAACTTCCATCATTGGGGGATTCAAACGACGTTGTGCTTCCCTTGTAGGCTTTGCATCATCCTATAAACGGATCTTGTGCATACAAACGACAGGGCTTATACCCTTGATATCAGCAATTGTCCATCCTATGGCCATCTTGTACTTCCTTAGCACTCGTAGAAGTTTTTGCTCCTATAATTCACTAAGCTCGTTAGAAACAATCACAGGTAACTCTTCCTTGTCACCCAAGTACAAGTACTTTAAGTGACTTCGAAGAGGTTTCAATTCTAACTTTGGAGATTTAACAATGGAAGGTACAAGCTTTTCATCACTGCATGGTAAAAAAATAAAAGAGATATTATGAGTTTCCGGACATCCTTGTAGTGAATTAAGATCACCAAGGGTTTCCTTGACTTCATTACCACACTCTACACCATTATCCATGGACGTAGTTAAAACGGTTTGCAAAACATCTTCACCATTCAATTCAAACACTTGTTGTGACAATATATCCATAACATCAATGGAGAAACAAGAGTGGACATCACTAGGATATCTCATCGTCTCGAAAATATTGAAACGTATTGTTTCTCCATAAAACTCCATAGTTAGCATTCCCTTGTCCACATCAATAATAGTTTTCGCCGTTTTCATGAAGGGACGCCCAAGTAACAATGAAAGAGACGAGTCCGGTGACCCTTCATTCATCTATAACACGCAAAAGTCAGCTGGAAAGACTAATTGATTAACCTGCACAAGAACATCCTCAACAATACCCATTGGGTAGACATTAGAGCGATCGGCTAATTGCAATACAATTCCAACCTTTTTAAGAGGACCAAGATCAAGTGAATTGTACATTGATGCAGGCATAACATTAACGGATGCACCTAAATCCAATATAGCTTTGTTAAATACAGTATTACCAATTGTGACGAGAATGTCAAACCTACCGGGATCCTTGCATTTCAGTGGAAGTTTGTGTTGTAAGATTGTTGAAGCATTCTCCCCCACACTTAGCACTTCATTACCTTTGACCCTTTGCTTATTGGTACACAAGTCCTTCAACACCTTTGCATACTTTGGAACTTTCTTAATAGCATCAATGAGTGGTATGTTTACATGGATCTTTTTAAGAACGTCTAAAATCTCCTTTTCTAGTTCTGTTTTCTTGGAAATTGTAAATCTGCGAGGGAAAGGTAAAGGAGGAACATAAGTAGAAACCGGAGTTTTAGAGTTAGGAATAGGTACCTCAGAAGTTTGGGGAGAATCCTCATTCTTCTCCTCCAAAATAGGTTCCTTCGGTGTTTCCACCTTGCCTGAATCAGTAACTTCGGCTTGCACAAGTTGTGTACCACTTCTCAACGTAATAGCATTCACATCCCCTTTTAGGTTAATAGGTTGAGAAGGGAGTTTCCCACTATTTTGTGCCTTCAATTGGTTCAACTCAATAGTCATAGAACCAACTTGAGTTTGCAAATCCTTAACCATGCTCTCCGTCCTTTGCATAAAAGATTTCAGCAACTCTTCCATACTTGACCCCTGATTTTGAGGTTGTTGTTGTTGTGGTTGGTGAAATTGTTGACGCGGATGGAATTGTTGTTGTTGAGGTTGAAATCCACTCGGATGGTTGAAATTAGGTTATTGAACCGCTCCTTACTTGTTCGCATAGATAAAATTGGGGTGATCTCTCCATCCCGGATTGTAAGTGTTGGTGTAGGGATCATACCGTCTTTGCTGATTTGGGAAGATCACATTAGCTTGTTCATTGGAGTCTTCATACCGTTGAGAAGAACATGGTATCACCGCAGCTGCAACTTGTTGCATCATAGTTGTCATGTTACCCATTTGTTGACGAAGTTCCTCCACCTTGCTCACTTAATTTACTCTCCTAAGAAGCACATCCAAACCACGACTCAACAATTTTTGGGAGTTTTCTGCCATGTTTTCAATCAACTCTCTAGCTTGTGCCACTGTTTTTTCACTAGTGCACCACCACCCGCAGCGTCAAGAAGATTCCTATCGCTTGATTGGAGTCCTTCATAGAAGTATTGGATAATCATCGCATCTCTGAATTGATGGTGAAGGTATCTTTCCACCAATATCTTGTATCGTTCCAAACATTCATATAAAGATTCTCCCACGTTTTGCTTCATCCCGAAAATCTCCTTGCGAATTTGAGTAGCCTTTGATGCAGGAAAATACCTCTCTAAAAAGAGTTTCTTCAACCCATTCCATGTTGTGATAATTCCGGGAGGTAAATAACACAACCAATCCTTAGCACTATCCATCAACGTGAATCGAAAAACTTTCAACATTGCACCAACCGATTCAATATCCGCTGGAAGCATGTCCGTGACAATGGTGTGGAAGTCCATAAGATGCTTGTTTTGGTATTCATTCACCATGCCATGGAACTTTGGTAATTCTCTAAGCAACCCCGGCTTGATATCGAAAGTAGAGTTTGTTTGAATACACCCTTGTTGTGTATCCAACTTGTGAGATGCCATGGAACTTTGGTCTTCATTCATATTTCTTCTTATTCTTCTTCAAAAGGTGGTTCTTGTTCAACCGGTTCCTCTTGTTCTAGAACATCTTGTTGTAACTCTTCTTCCACTTCTAACAGTTGTTCTTCCGCTATACCTTGACTTGGTTGGAGTATTGTGCCTCTTCGAGTGGTTATTCCGCACCTTGGATAGTTCCAATCTTTAGAAGCCAGGGATTAGGTACCTGAAAACAATTCTCGCAAACAAGTGAGAAACAAGACAAGAAACAAAAAGCAAATATGGAAGCGGAAGTAATGATAAGAAACTAAAAACTTAATAACAAGTCGTATGCCTCCCCGGCAGCGGCGCCAAAATTTAATCAGTTGTCAACCGTCAAATATAATTTCACTTTCTTACTTAACTACAATAATATAGTAAGAGGTAGTAAAGAGTTCGTACCCACAGAGAGGCTTTTGTTGTTAAGTAAATTTCAGTTTCTAAGATAACCAAGGGGAATTTTTGTTTTAGCAAATAAAATAAAATAAAATAAAGTAAAGCAAAGCAAAGAAAATAGTTGGAATAATCAATAAGGAGAAGATATTGGTCATGGGATAGTATCATTCACAAACATGTATTTTCATCAATGACTAGAATTGATATTTTAATCTCGAATTTATTAAAATTCCTAGGATACCCTGATCGCAATAATATCCCGCTAATTCCCTAATTTCATCACAACCACATTAAAAGATGCATATGTGAATTCTTCCTAGAAAGCAACCCAAAGTGTAAAAGCACAATTAAGTTTAACTCCCTAAAAGCTTTAAGATTTATGGAATAAGACTAATCAAAGCAAACAAACGTGTAAAAGCACTAATTCGTTTTAACCAAGGTTATGATTCATATGTGACTAGTAGGATATATCACTATAAGCACTACCCACAATTAAGCTACTTAAAATCAGGGACAAACAACTTTTTCGTATTGAGAACCCTAATATAGCTCTAGATATGAAAGCAAATCGGATTGATTTCTGACTCAACCAATCAAACAATCAAATCATATGATAAAATAAACCATGAATCATAAACAATAAAGTTGAAAAAAAACTAATTCATAGAATCAAATAACATTCTTGAGAAATCAACTTTTATCCCATAACCAATAATTGTATTTAGTTACTCATAATAATGGAGTTCATCATAATCATAATCAATAAAATAAAGAAGATGAAAACAAACGAAAACAATCCCTAGAAGAAGTTCTCTCCAAAGCTCCAAGTAGAAAATAATACGTGATATAAAAGTTGTAGAAAACTTTCTCTTTTTGTAGCTTTTCTCCCTTCCAAAACTAGGTCAAAACTTCAAAGCCCATTAGATGAAAATCCACGTGGCCCAAAAGTGAGATAAACCCATGTAGAAACTCTGCCAAATCGTCGCCAAAAAGTGGCAGGAAGTTGGCCAGAAAATAGCTCAGGTGACCGGCAAAGTCAAACCGGTCACCGGTCAACGGGTCAGATCGGTCGAGGTCAACTGAGTCGGACTGGGGTCAACTTGGTCAAAGTCAGACCGAGTCAGCATCTTACTCAGCCGGATGGGCTGAGTGGACAAACCAAAGCCATTGCAATTGCACAGGCTTGAGCTTCTGCAATGTTGCACCATCATTGTGCAGCCAGCCATGATGGCCCTGCACTCATCTCTACTGCTTCATCTCAATGCCACCATTGCAGCTTAGCCCGTGGAACTTTTCAATTCCATCTGCAACTGCCATAACACCTGCTGCAGAATCATCAATCTCACTGCACAACAACAACTACTTCCATCTCAGCTCCACAACACCAACAAATTATCTTTCTCAGTCTTGTCCACCGCAATCCATGGCTGCAAATGCAACAAGCCTCACAGTCCACCTGCACTCCAGTCAAGCAATCAGTCCACCTGCAAATGCGTCTGCAACTACTCCTTGTGATCTCTGCCCATACCTCCACACAGATTCCCCCATGGAAGCAACAACTAACTTCTACACACTTAAATTCAATCAACACAACCCCTGAACTTGAGCTATTCTTCTCATCTTCAAACTCCATCAACTGCATCACTTTGTCTTATTTATATCACAATTGCACCCATTCATTCATTTCCCCAGCTTCAATTTTCTGCTATTTCATATGCACTTTGAGTGGCAGCACAATTCCCTGCACTTTGTCACTAGTACCATCTGAGCTGCAACCACTAGCTCCAACTGCAACTCAATCATCTCAGCTTAGCTTTCTTCTTGATTCTTCTGCACCTTAAGTCTTCACCAGAGACCACCATTAACACCATCTGTAGCTTCAACTTCAGTTGTTGCAATTAGTTTAACATATCAATTTCAGGTGCAACTAGCTTAGCTGCAACATTTCAGCTTAACCAACGCCACCATTTCCAAATCATTAAATACCTAACATACATCTAACAAAGCATTCATTGTCAGTCCCTTCTAGCCATCACCTGCATCACAACACAACAGCTGCAACATACACTAGCTCCTCAGCTGCTTCACCTGCCCTGCACCAGACCCTGAATTTACAACCAAAACCCATATTAAGACTGTAAGAACTTCATTTCATCATAAACCCATTTTCTTTGTTCATCTCGTTCTCAAATCACTTCAGCTAAAACCCTTTCATACCTTCCTATTACTCAAGTTTTCACCTTTCTATCTATGAGACTATATCCCATAACTAAAGTGGAATTTACATGCACAACAAAAATTTCGAGTTAATTTTATCTTGTTAATTATTCTCGAAATATGTATGACTAAGCTTATGAACATTTTTTCAGAACTTGATGAATTTGGTTAAGAAAAATTTATTGTTTATGACCTAAATCGTGATTCAAGTTAATCATTTGAAAATAGTCTGGAACAGTGATATGTGTCATTGATGTTATTCGGGAATGTTTCAAATTGATTATTATAGAGATATAGAACTACTATAAATCTGGATACAGGACAGTACACGTACCAGCTTACATACTGGCACAATTGTTATAGGTCTGGAGCCGCAGTACATTACCTAGCACACGTACCGGCAAATCTATAGTTCGGAAACAAATTTTGGTACACATACTGAGTATGCAAACCCAAAAAAGTTTGTTGAATCGTGAACTCAAGATGGTACACATACCTAGTATGCATACATAAAAAGTTTTGTAGACTTCTGAACTGGTTTTGTCTTAAGAGTATACAAACCCGGTACACGTACCATAAAAAAATAACTTGATTTATGTAAATAAATTTCTGAATGCTAATAGTAGAAAATCATACGAGAAAATACATAAAGAAAACTCCCAAAGAGATCTAGCATTCTACCTTTTATTTGCTACAATATCCTCTAGATTCTCAATATCCTTCTTTTCTAAAAACCTAGATCCACCTCCACCTCCTTCTCTTTTTCTTTTGGTTTTCTAACCTATAATTATTTCTCCCATTTTATTATGAAACATATAAGTAAGGCTGATAATACCAACATTTATTACTCTCTTTATTTCGTTTAACTGTCTTTTCATTTCTCTTAATTTTATTTACTTATTAAAATAAATTAGGCGACTATATTTCCACCTAGCGTTCCTAATTCAAGCAACCCACCTAGAATAAGGAAAAGGAAACAACAACCTAAAAAATAAGGTTAGCTAAGTTGAGTGTCTGTTGTGATTGAAAAATCACTATCTTTAGGATTGAGTATAAACAAAGATCTGAGAAACAAAACAACTAAGGTCAGCGTGGTTGAACCGGGAAGAAAATCCAAGTAGAAGCACAATTTTGCACCAAAGACAAGAATGTGTTATCTGTAGAGGACAATGAAAACAACGCTCATGTGAATGAACACAAATACTCCAAATATGAAAAAGGCGGGACTAGCAAACGCTGCTCTAAGTGTGGTCCTCTTAAGAAAGGTACATTTCTTAAACCTGGATCTAGTATTACTAAAATTAAGGGTGATTGTTATGGTTGTGGAAATCGTGGTCGTATGGAAACCCACCGTGTACAACGTAAATAAAGACCTTAATAAGAAGAAAAGTAATGTTAATCTGGTAAAAAAGAACAAGGATGAATTCAGTGGTATGGTGTCTGAAGTTAATCTTTTAACCAATATTGTGAGAGACTGGTGGGTGGACTCTGGTGCTACCAAACATATTTATGGAAGGATAGATGTTTTTCCTTCTATAAGAAGGTAGGGAAAGGTAAGAAACTCTACGTGGGAAACTCATTTGCATCAGAAGTAGCAGGGAAGGGAAAAGTTGGGTAACATCCTACAAAAATCACATCGAATGAAGTTCTTCATGTTTAAGACATGTGCATGAATCTTTCCTCTTGTTTTATTTTAGATGAAAAGGATTCAAAATTCTAATTGAATCTGGTGAAGTTGTAGCAACTAAGGGTAAATATTATATGGGTAAGGGTTATAAGACTAAGAGGTTGTATAAGCTTAAGGTAAACTCTGATGAAATGAAACTGAATGATGCTTTTGCTTACTTTTATGTGTCAGAATGTTTAAAATCACAGACTCGGACATGTAGATTTTAAATCGTTGCATAAATGGCTAGTGTGGGTAGTATAGCAAAATTCACTTTGGATAATGAACATAAGTATGAAGTTTGTTTAAAATCAAAGCATGCTAGAAAATATTTTAGCTAAAATATTAAGAGAAATTCTAAACCCTTCGATTTAATTCAGTCAGACCTAGTTGACATGAAATCAATTCAAGCTAGAGGTGGTAAAAAATGGTTTATCACTTTCATATATGATTTTACTATATAATGTCATGTATATTTATTTAGGGGTAAGGATGATTCCTTAAAAGACTTTAAGATATATAAACTTGATGTTGAAATCCAATCATATGTTATTAGTAAAAGAGTTGGGTCTGGTCGTGGTGGCAAATATGAAATTTTGTAGGAGAGTTTTTCTTGCAAAATAACATTGTTCATAAGACCTCGCTTCCTTATTCACCATAATCGAATGGGATAGATGAACAGAAGAATCGAACCCTTAAGGAGATGATGAATGCCATGTTGATTAGTCCAGAATTATTGGCAAACTTTTGGGGGAAGGTGATACTCTTAGCTTGCTATAACTTTAATAATGTACCCTTTAAATGATCAGATATAACTCCATATGAATTGTGGAAAAGTTGAAAACCTTTTTACGCATACTTCAGAGTATGGCCATTCTTCCTCTTAAAAGAACTAAGATAGTACCCAAAATTGTTAACTATGTCTTCATAGGGTATCCTCATCATTCTACTGCATATGAATTTATGGTTTTGAGTTTCGAAGTTTTTTACATTGGCATGAATAGAATTATGGAGCCAAGGATGTATTTGAAAATGTTTTTCACTGAAACTTGAATCTCTTAAGAGATGTGTTGATGATTCTCTTGATGTCCTTTCGCCTATATAGATTTTATTTTAGAAGAAGATGAGGTATAATTTGAACTTATGAGAAGTAAAAGAACTAGAGTTGAAACTGTTTTGGACCTGATTTCATGGCATATCTAACTGAGTCTGATCCACATACATATAAAAAAATCTTGGCATCTTCTCAAGCTTCATTCTGAAAAAAGGCTGCAATTAGCAAAATATATTTCATTCAACAAACCCAGGCATAGAAAATTGTAATTTTACCTCGGGATTGTAAGACATAGGTTGTAAATGGGTCTTAAGAGGAACCATATGGCTGATGAAATTGTAGAAAAATACAAGGCTAGGTTAGTAATTAAAGTTTATAAGAAAAAAGAATGTCTCGATTTCTTGATACTTACCTACCTGTTACGATAATTAATTCCATTATGATGTAACCTGAATCTGCACGCTTGGTGCATAGAAGATAGAACCATAGTTGGTGATACAATGGAAGTGGCTAAGGATTTAGAGATTATACAATCTGAGGTTCCACAGAGTAGCTTCCTTTTGAACATTAAGAAGACAAAGCTATTATGGCACTTTGTTGATATGAGAAGTCTTGAAAGTGGTGTTTTTATAGATAACATTAATCGACCCTCACTGGTGTTAAGTTACTTGGAGGACCGGTGAATTTAGACCTCGGTTATTGTAGTGACATGGTACTAAACAGGGTAAACAAGACTATCAAGCTAATGAACATCATCAAGAAACTTCAAGACCCTCAGAGTAAACTTCTTCTCTTGCGCAACCGTGCTAGGGTATCACACCTATACTTCACCATGCGTACCACCAAACCACGGGCACCTTAGCAGGCCAAAATCGTATATAATCAACATCTCTTTCAGTTCCTACAACACATTGTTAATGGTGAAGGTGCTGGTTTTGGACCTGTTCAGCAAAGACTGACAACCCTTCCGATGAAATATGGTGGGCTAGGTACATATATGATGTCAAATACAAGCCATTACTGTCACTTGGCTTCATCCATACAGACACAACAACTACATAGTACTATCCTACACCAGCCACCTGCGTTAGAAGACAGTCACAACTTCCAGCATGAAACACTTCAGTTCAAGCAAGTATGTGGTTTTCCTCTTAATGTCAGTTTTGAAGACACTTCCCCACATCTTATACACTCATTGGCAGTCACCTACTTCAACTCTGTGAAGAGGGAGACACCCACTACCTTCCCTTTGACTGAATGGGACTTAATCCTCTGGCAAAGCAATAGCATTGTACACGCACAGGACTACCTAAAATCTATCCTAATTGATGGGCTCAACCAGTCCATTGGACCTCGCCAATTTAGGTAAGTATTATGTTACAGTTTAGGGATACCACTATTTCCAGCAGATAGTCGTTGTCCAAGTTGTAGTAGACAAATAGATATTTATGGTGATCACGCATTGTATTGTGCGATCTATGTGGGCTTGGAATTCAGACATGACTTGGTAAGGGATGTTTTTGCGGATATTTATTTCAAAGCGGGTGTTTCGGGAAGAAAAGAACAAGATGTGGGGTGTCTATCGGACAACGAAAATATTCTGAAGATGGCATATATACTTTTATATAATTGGGAAAATGTCAAGGACAGTTTCTTTGATGTTACAAGTGTTTCACCGTTACAGGGAGTAGGAGCCGGAATTTCACACCGGGACATGCTATTTCTGGTGTTGTTTCGCGCAAACTCACTAAGTACTTAGATAAGTACTCATGTCACGGATATGGTTTCGATGTTCTAGCCTTCACAACTCTGGGAGAATTGGGAGACGACACAGTGGCCTTTACGAAGAGATTAGCGAGTTGTATCGCTAGCCATGACGCCAACTATAAGATAGGCAGTTGTCTCTTTCATGATTAGGGCTTGCTATTCAAAAAGGAGTTGGCGCCTAAATAGTGGTTAAGTTAGGCTTCCAGCCAACTTTGTGTAATACTCTTTATGTTTTTAATAAATAATTGATATATTAATAACAAAACAAGTCTCGTTAGGATTTATGTCCAGTGATTATACAATCTGAGGGTCCACAGAGTGGCTTCATTTTGAACATTAAGAAGACAAAGCTATTATGGCACTCTGTTGATATGAGAAGTCTTGAAAGTGGTGTTTTTCTAGATAACATTAGTCGGCCCTCACTGGTGTTAAGTTACTTGGAGGACCGGTGAATTTAGACCTAGGTTACTGTAGTGACATGGTACTAAACAGGGTAAACAAGACTGTCAAGCTAATGAACATCATCAAGAAACTTCAAGACCCTCAGAGTAAACTTCTTCTCTTACGCAACCGTGCTAGGGTATCACACCTTTACTTCACCATGCTTACCACCAAACCACGGGCACCTTAGCAGGCCAAAATCGTATATAATCAACATCTCTTTCAGTTCCTGCAACACATTGTTAATGGTGAAGGTGCTGGTTTTGGACCTGTTCAACAAAGACTGACAACCCTCCCGATGAAATATGGTGGGCTAGGTACATATATGATGTCAGATACAAGCCATTACTGTCACTTGGCTTCATCCATACAGACACAACAACTACATAGTACTATCCTGCAGCCACCTGCGTTAGAAGACAGTCACAACTTCCAGCATGCAACACTTCAGTTCAATCAAGTATGTGGTTTTCCTCTTAATTTCAATTTTGAAGACACTGCCCCACATCTTATACACTCATTGGCAGTCACCTACTTCAACTCTGTGAAGAGGGAGACGCCCACTACCTCCCTTTGACTGAACGAGACTTAATCCTCTGGCAAAGCAATAGAATTGTACACGCACAGGACTACCTAAAATCTATCCTAATTGATGGGCTCAACCAGTCCATTGGACCTCGCCAATTTAGTTAAGTATTATGTTACAGTTTAGGGATACCATTATTTCCAGCAGATAGCCGTTGTCCAAGTTGTAATAGACAAATAGATATTTATGGCGATCAAGCATTGTATTGTGCGATCTATGTGGGCTTGAAATTCAGACATGACTTGGTAAGGGATGTTTTCGCGGATATTTATTTCAAAGCGGGTGTTTCGGGAAGAAAAGAACAAGATGTGGGGTGTCTATCGGACAACGACAATATTCTGAAGATGGCATATATACTTTTATATAATTGGGAAAATTTCAAGGACATTTTCTTTGATGTTACAAGTGTTTCACCGTTTACAGGGAGTAGAAGCCGGAATTTCACCCCGGGACATGCTATTTCTGGTGTTGTTTCGCGCAAACTCACTAAGTACTTAGATAAGTACTCTTGTCAAGGATATGGTTTCGATGTTCTAGCCTTCACAACTCTGGGAGAATTGGGAGACGACACAGTGGCCTTTACGAAGAGATTAGCGAGTTGTATCGCTTGCCATGACGCCAATTATAAGATAGGAAGTTGTCTCTTTCGTAGATTAGGGCTTGCCATTCAAAAAGGAGTTGGCGCCTAAATAGTGGCTAAGTTAGGCTGCCAGCCAACTTTGTGTAATACTCTTTATGTTTTTAATAAATAATTGATATATTAATAACAAAAGAAGTCTCGTTAGGATTTATGTCCAGCGATGCAAAGAGCCTTAAACCAGCTGATATCCTCGTATACAATTGGGTAGATGGAAAAGACGGATGTGTAGTAGGGTAAAAACTGATTCTGCTGAAAATGGTAAATTGGGTGTGCCGCCGAGAAACGAATCTAAACCCTAAACAAATGTACTGCACCGGAGTACTTTAGATTCGAGAGATCAATATGTACAATTCTGGCCTATACCAAGAAATGGCCGTTGCAGTCTTGCTTTGATCACAAAATGAATGAGAAGGGTTGATCTTAGGGAGGGAAGCAAAGAAGGTGTTGAGATCAGGATGATGAACTATGAAAGTTTGGTTATTTTATGACTTGTATCAGAATGTAGAACCATCTTGCGGGATGTAAGCTTCAAGTTCTTGGTGTTTTCTGGATACTTGCATTAATGAACTCATGTCTGTTGATATATATTGAAAATCTATTTAACAAGTCATAGTCGAACACACCCTAATCTCATAGGAAGTGGAAGTAGTTGAGTGATGGTGAAGTGGGGATCGTGTAGAATGGTGAAAGCCACATTCCTACTATGAGGGGAAGACCGGTTGGTTTTACATCCACTACTTATCTACTGCCACTAACTGTCCGCCTTTCCTAACACTTTCTCGTAATTGGCGTGTTGCACGCCATACGCTGTAAACCGCCAGACCAATACCCTGATGAACATCCCCCACTTTGTGACATGTTTGATGTCTCGAGTATTTTGTAGAATATATGTAGCAAGTTACATGAGGGATGGAACAAGTCCTACATGGTAGTTGATGAGTGAGTCTTGCTTACAAGACCTAATTATTTCGACCAATCACGCGCAAGCTAGGAGGCAAGCAATCATATGTGATAAGTCAAGTCGTGAGACTTACTGCAAAAAATAGCATGTGATGCTTTTAGGTCAAATAATTGAATTATTTGTGAAACCAATATTTATAAAATATTGTTTGTAATTGGTGCTTGTAGAGCATCGCTTTTAAGTAAGCAGCTCGAAATTAATCGATGCATATGAAGTGTCGTTATTATGAGCGCGACTAACCTACTTTGAGCAGCTGCCATGAAATATTTGAGTATATTGAGGACTCGGCGATCAATTCTCATAGGAGAGAAATGGCTGGAAGCTATTATGACATCGCATTAGTCGGCCTAAAATTAGATCTAAACCGGTTAAATTCGTGAAATTTCGTAATCAGAAAATTCAGGTGTAGACAGAGATAGCTTTTTTACAATCTCGTTTGCTAACTATACTAAAACTGCTGTAGAATTCTCATACGAACTCGGATATTGATGATCCGACCCTCCATTCTTATCAGAAAAATAATTTCCTATCTTCCTAAGCAGAAATATTTAGGTTTTGAGATCGTTTAGGAGGTGAAAACTGCCCGACAGTAAAAACTCAGGATGAATTCAGGGGGAATTCTGTCAGTTTTCAGTCATGACCTAGCTCGCCTTTTAAGATGCTTCTTTAAAGCGATTTGATTGGTTTAAATGGAAAAGGGTCGGAAGACAGCAAAATGGGGCATGGCCAGAGTGTAGGCTGCGACTTTAGAGCAATTTGATTGGCCGGTGGGAAAGGAGGCCGGCAGACAGCAATATGGGCATGGCCAGAGTGTAGGATGCGAATTTAAAGAAATTTGATTTGCCGATGGGAAAGGGGGTCGGCAGACAGCAATATGGGCATGGCCGGCGGTGATAGGTGGCGCCACTTAGGGAAAAACGACCGGCCAAGTGGCGCGGCCGCGCCTCTCTTACCGCTGCCTCTATTTGTCGTAGTTTCCCTTTATTTATTTATTTTCAACTTTTGGTAGGATGCTGCTCCTACTAGTTCCATGATGGACCAATTTCCTAATTTTCTTAGGTTTAGTCTAGAACAATAGGGATCGAGATATTGTGCAACCGTTTAGGGAAAAAACCTAATTTTTGTAAATTGATAAAATTAGATCAGAAAAATTGAACTTTGTGAGCTGACACAAAATTAATCAATTTTGGTGAATTTTACACGTTGGTATAAAATCACTATTTTTTATCTTGGAGAGCAGCACAACTTGCGCGTATTTGATTGGGTACCTTCACGCACATCTTAATCCTGGCACTTAAGGAAATTCATGCTACTCAGTCGAGAGTGAACATTAATTGTCATATCATGTCAATATTAGGAGTTCATCTGGGGAACATAGCATATGATAGATAATCAGCAAGCTCTGCATTAGTGAATAATGCAGATGGGAGCTTAAATGAAATTCATTCAATAAATTTCATAAATATTGAATGACATAGTTCACATGTAAGCAGAGAGGTATAGACGCTCATCAACTTCCTGACAACTATACATTTTTGCAGAAAGCAGGCATACAAGTATGGAGTTTTACGGTTTTAGCCCTGAACTAAAAACCACCATCAACAGTATGCTTTGATGTCACCGGTGTTTCGTCATTCACAACTGCTAGAACACGTAGTTTCACCCCTGGCCAGGCTATTAACGCTGCAGTAAGTCGCAAATGCACCAAGTATTTGGCCAAATGTGAGGCACACTGATATGGTTTCAATGTATTAGCTTCTTCTACCTTAGGAGAATTGGGAGAAGATATGGTTTTGTTCATCAAGAGGTTGAGAAACTGCCTAGACGGTAATGATGCTAATACCAAAATAGGTGGCTCTTTATTTCATAGACTAGGCATTACTATTCAAAAAGGTGTTGGTGCCCATCTTGTCGCTCGGCTACCTTCTACCGACGTGGATTGATCTTATTTTATTAATTTTATTTATTTTCACCGGTTTTTCGCCCTTCACTTGCGACATCCGTTACTTTAAACCAGACCAAGCCTTGATAAAGCGGTTATTCGCAAGCGTAATAAATATCTGGCCACTTGTGATACTCATGGATACGGTTTAGGAATTCTCGCATTCACCACTATAGGTGAAGTAGGCAAAGACACGGTCACATTCTTGAAGAGACTGAAGAATTGCCTTGCTAACAACAATGCAAACTGTGACAATGGCTGCTTTCTGTTTTATAGAATAAGAATTGCAATTCAAAAGGGCGTTGGTGCCCAGTTGGTGGCTAGACTACCAACAAACTCTGTATAAAAGGATCTTTATTTATTTCAATAAAAGCCCTCAGAGGTGTATTCAAATAAATAAATAATAATAATAAGGAGAGAGAATAATAATAATAATAATAATAATAATAATAATAAGAGAGAATAATAAGAAGAAAAGAGAGAGTCTGGGGCGATTTTTTGGGCCACTGAAAGCCTGAAATTCTCTCAGCACAATTTCTGGAATTTCTTTATCGGTTTTTCCTTCAATATTCTCATCTTCAACCTCCTTGTTAATATCTTTTGAATGATGATACTTTTACCTATTGTTCTTCACATTCATCAAACGGTTTTTGGCGGTTACTAACAATTCGCACCATGCCCAGACCTCGACGTTCGTGTTCCTCATCCTCCACACCAATTACTGTTGCATCACCCACATCGCCTGAACCATCATGTAGCAGCCCTGTTGCGCAATCATCACCTTCCCTGGGTGATCGTATTCACTGCCCATTCAAGAATTATGATGATTACAACGACTGCATTAATGGAAGAGGATATGTGCGTAGTTCCTTTCAAAGGCATCTCAATGATAGACACTTCTATTCTGAAATTTCCAAACAACAGTTTAGAGAAAGATTGAGTACTGGTATACACATATACACGGCTTGGGAAAAAGTTTTACAGCAACTACTATGTTGGATTTGCAGTCAGTGCATGGTTATTCACGCGTGGAAAAAAGCATGCAAGCATAATAATATCGTCGTTTCAGGGCCATCTAATGGCAGGTATGTCGATTTCCTCATCTCTCACATAGTAAAACCTACTGCAGTTGCTAATGAAGCCCCACCTTCCTGCATAGAGAATAGATCTGCATCCATCACGTTAGAACTGCTCAATGTGGCTTTTCAACAACGATTCACAACTATTACTAGCATTCCCTCTCCTTGTAGGCTGAATTTTTTTAGATCCCTAAAGTCATGTCTAGACTCAATCCTCCTCAACCCTAGGGAGATCTCTTCTTGGATAAAGTTATTACTTCTCCCCATCTGCACCCTTCATCTCTACATCCCAAAGAACTCTTCAGAAGAAAAGTCTGGCAACAGGAAGAAGCTACAGATCGCATCTATAAACCAGGCCCTGATTGACTGGAAAAAACCAAATGGTTGTCTTACACTTTTAAACAAAATGCTAACACATCCAACCCGCAAAAGTGTAAGTAAACCAACAAAGAAAAAGTCACAGGATACCTCTAAACTGAAAGCTTGTAAGAAGAAATTGTCTGCTGGTCATTACAGTGCAGCTGTCAGAGTTCTCTCCTCTGATGGCATAGCTCCATGTGATGATAACACTCTCTCGGAGTTACAGGCGAAGCACCCTTCTGCACCGCCTCCTTCCATCCCAGTAGAGCCTATCACATGTGACGTTATCTCTGTGGACCCTGTCGTATTCTGTAAAGCTATCAAAAGCTTCCCCAAAGGAACGACATGTGGCAGAGACGGCTTGAGGGCTCAACACCTTCTCGATGCGATGAATGGCGCTGCCAATGATGTCGCAGATGAACTGTTATCGTCATTGACCAAGGTAGTCAATATTTGGCTAGCAGTACGTATTCCTCGTGCACTTGGCGAATATATTACGAGTGCTCCACTTACTCCACTACAGAAACCCAATGGTGGCATTCGTTCCATTGCAGTAGGCACCATCTGGAGAAGGTTGGTATCTAAATTAGCTGCCAGTAGTGTTGGGAAAGAAACGGCAATGTACCTGGGATATTTTCAGTCTGGCGTGAGAGTGTCGTGTGGTGGTGAAAGCATTCTCCACTCTGTTAATAAACTTATGGAAGTGAAAGGTCATTTGAATGACACTTCAATGCTAATAATCGACTTATCGAACGCCTTAAATTTGGTTGACAGGACGGCATTGATTAAGGAATTCAGATCACAATTTCCAACCATTTCATATTGGGTGGAGTTCTGCTGTGCTCAGCCAGTCATACTTTACTATAACGATGTTATTCTTACATCAGCTCAAGGAGTGCAACAGGGAGAAACCTTAGGGCCCTTTCTTTTTGCGCTTACTCTTCATCCCATAGTAAAGAAAATTGCATCACAGTGCAGCTTCGACCTCCAAGCCTGGTATTTGGACGACGACACAATCATTGGGGATACTATGGAGGTCTCCAAAGCACTAAAGATCATCCAGTCAGATGGACATCAAAAAGGCTTACATCTTAACATCGACAAAACCGAACTCTTCTGGACTTCAGCAGACCCCAGATTTTCGACCCTAATGTCTTCCCTTGTAATATTGGTCGGCCTACCTCTGGTGTCAAATTACTTGGTGGACCGGTAAGTCCTGTGTTAAACTCTGCGGGCATCCAACTCAAAATCAATTGGCAATGAGTGGAGAGACCCTAAGAGATTATAAACCGCAGGATCTTAGATTTCCCAACAATGTGGGACTAATAATCTCAACACGCCCCCTCACGTGTATTCTCGTTGGGTCTAACACGTGGACAATTAAATCGGGTGACGCGGAATAAAGGCGCGGTCAAAGACTCGTCGCAAATAGCGTGCTCTGATACCATGTTAAACTCTGCGGGCATCCAACTCAAAATCAATTGGCAATGAGTGGAGAGACCCTAAGAGATTATAAACTGCAGGATCTTAGATTGCCCAACAATGTGGGACTAATAATCTCAACATCCTGACCTACAGTTCTGTGAGGAGATGGTGATGCAACGCGTAAGAAAAACAATTCAATTGATGACTTCAGTCAAGAAGCTTAAAGATCCTCGGTCTGAATTGCTTTTGTTACAAAAATGCTCCGGTGTTTCTAAACTCTACTTCACCATGCGCACAACCAATACTTTATCCTTGGAGCCAGCCAAGTCCCATTATGACACACATCTTCATCAATATCTCAGACAGCTTGTTACTGCTGATGGTGCCGAATTTGGTCCATTATAATATCGTCTAGCTACCCTCCCACTCTGGTACGGCGGGCTTGGTATCTACAGCATGACAGACACATCAAACTACTGTTTCTTGGCGTCTCAATTCCAGACTCAGTCTGTCCAACGTGTAATTCTGAATAACCCATCCCTTGATGGACCAAGTTCAGCTTGTCAACATGCCATGCACAAGTTTACTGAGGTTTATGGTCTTCCTTCTTCTTCGCTTACATTTGATAATGTTTCCCTACTCTCATGCATTCCATGCATTCCTTGGCGGTACTTTACTTTGATAACGTGAAGAAGCAGCTACCGAAAACTTTTAACATGTCCACTCGAGACGGTGTTCTGTGGCAAAGAAATAAGTTAAAACATGCCCAAGACTACCTACTTGCTATCCCTATAAGTGGGCTAAACCAAACACTTGGTCCGAGACAATTTCGATGTGTGCTTAGCTATCGTCTTGGCATTCCCTTATTCCCAAAAAATAGTCGGTGCACCAGCTGCCATAGAGAGATGGAAATATACGGGTACCATTCCTTACATTGCGCCAGTGATGTTGGAATCAAGTTTAGGAATAACCTTGCACGTGATGTCTCTGATGACATATGTTACAGGTCAAGTGTTTCTGTCAGAAAAGAAGCACCACTTGGTTTCAGTTCTGCTGATAACACCCTGTTGCTTCCTGACGACTTTCTAGTTTACAATTGGGAGTACGGGAAAGACGTGTGCCTAGACGTCACGGGTGTCTCCCCATTTACCGGTGACAGTCATTTTGTCCCAGGACAAGCTATCGCCAAAGCCGTCCTTAGCAAGCGCAACAAATACATAGCTACTTGTGAATCTCATGGTTATGGATTTGGTGTTCTAGCCTTCACTACACTAGGCGAGTTAGGGGAAGAAACCGTGGCTTTCTTAAAGCGACTCAAGAACTGTCTTGCAAACATTGATGTTGATTGTGGCTCAAGCAGGTTTTTATTTCATAGACTAGGTATTACAATCCAAAAAGGTGTTGGTCCTCAGCTCGTGGCTAGGCTACCAACCAACGCTGTGTAATTGCACTCTGGTGTATTTTTAATAAATGCCCCAAGTGGCTCCTTACAAAAGAAAATAATATTAATAATAATATTAATAAGGGTGGGGGCTCAGCTTGTGGCTAAACTCCCATCGTTCCTGTGTAACACTATTTCTCTTTAATAAAAGCCACTGATGGCACTTGATATAATAATAATGACACTATTTCTCTTTAATAAAAGCCACTGTCGGCGCCCAGCTTGTTGCTAGGTTGCCTTCTACCGACTTGTAATATACACACTTTCGTCTTGCTAATAAAATACCCTGAGTGGTTTTTATAATAAAAAAAATAAAATAAAAATAATAATAATAATAATAATAATAAATTACGATGTTAATTACTATGGATGAAATTCATAATTTAGAGGATATCAGATGGATGTATAGACACTTAAATAGTGAATTAGATGAAGAAATTTGCACGGACCAACCTGAGGGATTTGTAGTGAAAGGTTTTGAAGAAAAAGTTTGTAAACTGAATAAATCTTTGTATAATTTGAAACAAGCACCAAAACAATAATATGAAAATTTTGATCATATAATGATTTCTTGTGGTTTTAAAATTAATGAATCTGACAAGTATGTTTATAATAAACTTGTGAATGATACATGTATGATTGTATTCTTGTATATTGATGATACGCTTATACTTGGTGATCGTAGGGATGAAAATAGAAGAGTTTATAATGGTTATAGTCTCAGTCAATCTCATTATGAGAAAATATAATCAGTTTGATTGTAAACCTGCTTGTACTATGTATTATCCTTCTTGTAGACTCTAGAAGAATAAGGCTAGTGGAGTTTCACAACTTGAATACTCACGTGTTATAGGGAGTCTGATTTATTTGATGAACTGAACTACACGAGACTAGACATTACTTATTTGGTGAGTAGGTTAAGCAGGTATACCTGTAATACAAGGCAGGAGCATTGTAACGCAATTATTAAAGTGTTAAGGTACTTGAAGTGCACTTTGACCTTTTTCTTGAATTGTGAGAGTTAAACTGCGGTCCTTGAGGAATTTTGTGGCGAAAAATGTATAAAAAACTCATACGATTCTAAGTCTACGAGTGGATATATTTTTACTCTAAAAGTGTTTTTTTTTCCTTCTTGGAATCCTCTAACATACGTGTATTTCTCGATCCATTATGGAATCAGAATTTATAGCTTTGAATAGAGTAGAAGAGGAAGACGACTAGCTAAGATGCTTTCTAGAAAGCATTTATCTCTGGCATAGACATGTATGCCAATTATATTTATTATATATTGTGATAGCCAAGCTTCTGTAGCAAGAACTAAAAATAGTGTGTATAATGGGAAGTCTACACATTTTTGGAGAAAGCATAATTTCCTGAAACAACTACTCTCGACCGACGTTATTTTCATTGATTTTTTGAAGTCTGAGGAGAATATCCCAGAGCTTTTGACGAAAAATTTGTCCAAAGAGGTAGTTATTATGCATCGAGAGGGGTGCGACTCAAAATTATGAAATAAGTTTTCCACAAAGTATATTCAATATTGATAACTAGAGATCCCAAGATCAACTTTTCAAATGAAACAACTAATTTGTGGTGAATTAAGGTAAAAATTATCAAATAATTTCGTTCTCTGACCCTTCTCATATATGGCGTATATGCGATATTATGACTTTATGTGAAGGATGGCATATATTTAAAATCTTAATGAGATTATATAGTTTAATTTGAGTAGGGTATATCAAAACATTCATTTTATTATATGTGGGTGAAAGGTAACCTTTAGTCCCGCATAGGGGAAGCTAAAGATGGGAGTTCTTCATATTACTAAGATTTTCACTTATCCAAATATGGCCCTTGGGTCAAAACATTTTTGTGTCAGAGAGAGGACTTAGGAAATGACTAGTATGGTCTAACATTTTATTTCACACACGCTAGGATGTTTCGCACAAAGAAACAAAAAACTAAAACATTAAAATATATCGTCATAACTATATCATAGGATCTTCTCTAACAGATGTAATGGGTAACCTGAATATATATCTTGCTACTATTGTTAAAACCAAAATGTATCCATTGGCATACTTATGAAATTCGGCATTATATTTTGCATCCAGTTGACATAGTTGCATTTTTATAAGTGATCTGCATTGTTGTTGAGAAAATTTTAACACTTAACATCATATATACTAAGAGCATCTGCATTGCTACATACCTATCTCTTAAAAACACATGCCACTTAATATTTAAGTTTTTCTTATTTATTAAAACTTCTTCTTCATTCCTAGTCTTCTGATAGGGGACTAAAGCCCAAGTTCAATAAGACATGTCCATGAAATAGAAACGACAAGGAAGGAATATATGGAGAAGTTAAAGGTTACATTAGGGGGGAATGACAATAGCTGTAAATAAGGAAGCTCCTATGACATGTGGCGTGATGTCATGGAAAGAAGGGTTTTGGGAAAAGCCTATATAAGGAAGGACATAGTACAATCGAAAGCAAGTTTTCTCTCATTCTATTCTAGGAAAAGGTTTTGTCATTGTTGTGACTAGGACGTGTAGGACCAAACTCATATTCATCCCTCAACAACTGTCACCTTTGGAATATCGTACATTTCCCCAGTAAATTAACTTCAAGTGTTCTACTTCCAAAACATAACTATAATCTTTTATTCACTCATAAAAAGACAGGCCACTATGAATGGTACCTTGTCTGATGTATGGCTGAGAATGTTGAACAACAACATATGATAATTATTTTTTTATAAGCCAAGATAAACCAATATCGCAAAAAACAAATCTTGAAAAAAATTGTATTCAAAAATGTAAGTACAATATCAATATAGTCTATCTCAAAACTTAAAATTTTGAATTCAGCAAGACAAAGTCTTGTATGATCTATATCACAAAATCAAATTCAACAAGATCAAGTCTTATAAAATCTTTACTCACGAGATAATTATGAAAAATAATGGGGATAGGAAATAACACAAGATACCATGGGAAAAAATAACGAGGAAAACTGCAATTTAGCAGAAAAACCCCAAAACCTCTTACAGTTTGAACACACATTGTATTAACCCGCTACAGACACAAGCCTAGGATTAGACTTCAGATATGCCATTTAAGATATTCAACTGCATTTATGCCCCTTGTTTCTCTTGGATCTCGCAAGACCCTACACATGATTCCCCAAGCTGACATCCTTTACGGGACCAGGAGCTACTCAATAGTATTTCATGATTCTAGTGTTACCCTTCCTCCAACAAGACATTATTTGATTTCCTTCAGATTTTTCAATCAAGGTAATGGAAATATATTTGCTTTGAGGGACTCTACGTAAAACAAGATGTCAAAGCGAACCCCAACAAGCTTAATCTCTTCAAAACTTATAGAAATGACTAATTGATTCTACTTCACAAGATCTATCTAAATCAAGTTTAGATCGTAATCTTGAATGGATGTATAACAGAAGCGACAGACCTTTATAATAGACAAAAACTACGATGATCAAGATATGGTTCCGGATGACATAGATTTATCGGGTAAAAGATAGTTTAACCAGGCTTCAAAAATTCCAAGTAAAATTTTCAAAGTCGTAACCTAATTATGTTTCTTGAAGAAACCTAGGTTTATTGAGGACGACTCTTGCAACAACAAGATGCACAACGTGCGGGGATTTGGAATATTTTTTACAGTGAGTCCCATATTCATAAATGCAAAAACTGGTATGGAGATAATAAATAAACCAAAAGGTAATCAAACAACTCTCAGGTATGCAAAAACTGGTAGACCAAAGCGAACTTATAATAGGATATTTTATAACCAGATATAACTATTTCCCGAGATCATAACCACCAATAACGACGATTGAGATAGAAATCATGGTTTTCATGTCGCAGTGGAAAAATTAGCAAACTTACATCAAGCAGACATGGAAAATATGATCCAGTGCCTATATGCAAGAAACAAAATGGTCAGCCCGCTATCCAAACACCTGGATTATTATCTTATTACGGTGAAAACCAAAGAAGAATACCATGTATCACATACTCGTATATCAAGGCCAAATCCGCCGAGTACACGATTTTATAATTCTCAATGGATGAGTATATTGATGTTCGGGTATATCCTAGCAGATTCATGGAATTTACGTCGTTTTTTATTTCAGATTGGATGTCTACATTTACACTTGAAATAATTAAGAAGAGAAACTTTTATGGCGTTCGTGAATAACAATCATTATACCTCTCTCAAGTTAAAGTAAGATTTTTCATTCCCTCTGGTGTGATGGACCGGAAAATTATGCCACTCGTACACAGTGACCGATCCTTAATACTCAAAGACTCACCGGGAAAATACACGTTCCTTTGCCTTTGAAAAAATGCTTCGTAAGCATGATGCCTTAGACGTAGCTTCCACACCATCCCAATTTACCCTTGTTCTGCGAAGGGTGCAAGATCACAAAGGTTAATGCTGACGTATTTTCCATGCATCCCGGACTTCTGAGTCTTGACTAGGCATAATTCATTCCTTGAACTCGCACATATAACATTGCAAGCATGTTTACAACTTCCTTACTTCACTTCGGCATTGCTGAAAGCATGCACTGGTCTCGCTATTGCCAAGGGTGCATCAATCAAGATCATGTTGTACTTGCCTTGCATCATCCTTGTAATGCAAGTGGCTTATGCAAGCTTTCCTAACTTGCACACTGATCTATTTTCCTTCTTTGGTAATGCCAAATTAGCAGTTGGTGCATGCCAACCTCGAATAACTTGATACGAAGTATGAGCATCCAAGGAATGGACTGCAAATTACCTCATCAAGTATGACAACAATCAACTCTTGCATCGCTTTGCCGAGCTTGATGATATGAGTTACTATAATGTCGTAATTACCTCACAATTAGATGATATGAGTGACAAAGTGTTGTACCACTAATGCTTCAACTCATTGCGTCTACCTACGTACCTTTCTCTGTACCTTGAAGGGATCAAGCACGGACCATAGTTCATCATCGTTGGTACAAGTAACTAGTCCAACTTGTGTTACAAGCCTAAAGCCAAGCAAAGCGTAATTTGTATAGTCCAAAGGGTCCTTCACAAGTGATACACAAGAGTGTGCATCATTCGGCCACTTAGTTTGCAAGTATGAGTTTTCTAGATCGGGCAACGCGAAATATCGCAACACACCTTTCCTTTCAATTTGCATCATTGTGATGCTACTTGGTTTAATACTGCAACAATGAGGATGCTTACGCATCATGAATCTCTCTCGAGTAATGAACACGTCATAATAATGCTTTGGCATCATATATGCCTTATCGGCCAAGCTCTATAGCTTAAGGAGGCATCTTCGTTTAATGCACCTTCAACCAACACCCCTTCCCTATATATGTCTTACTGACATTTTTACAACCAGAAAAATGGGAGAGGATGGACATGTACCAAGTTCACCTTCTTTCACGACAACGAGTTTCGGAAATAACACCATAGTGGTACATAACCAGTTCTGGCTCGATGGATGAAACATCTTTGAGCATACGTCATGAAAAAATACGGGTATTACATTTGGTGTGCAGGTACTTATAGGGAGTGGTTCGAGATGAATCGCTATATGAATGGGGCGAAATTATGACAAGGATAACATGCATTTTTAGAATGTTTTAAAAGAGTTTGAGAATTCAAAGCTCGATGAACCAATTGAAGTAAATTAAATGTGATAGTGGTTTAGAATGACGTTTTTATGGTGATCGCATATATAGTGTACATTCTACTTTGAATCGCGTTTAATGAATGAAATGTGTTTGGTTCATATGTTATCTTGTCAATATAGTTTGAAGTTTATTAAAAATAATAATTGAACATATTGAGTAGTTTGCATGCAACAAAAAAAAATATATTTTTTTCGTCAATCAACATTTCAGTTTACTCTAATCAAAATAATGATTACATGATCGCTTATAAGAATAGCAAATATACCAAAATACAAGATAAAAGGCATAGTACAAGTGAAGATATCCATTACAAACAAAATCGCGATAATAAAAAGTCATAGAAGGCAAAGATATCCAGAAAAAAAACCTAGTAGCGAGAATGATGGTATAAACTAGAATGAACTCCAACCATTTACTCTAATTGTCTCCTTATTTTATTATAATGCTCTTATTTAATATAAATAAAGTACATAATCTTGTAGATTCAAAAGAAATCGGATGTTATAAATCCCATGTTGGATCGTCGATGTCCTTGAACCAAGAATAATAAGTCACGAACGAACCATGCATTAAGGTTTTAAAGAGATCATAACCAACGAGGCCAACATAAAATCTCTCTTCAAACAATAAAAACTATCCCAAATCGCAGGTAAAAATGATTTCGAATGACAAAAAAATATGTTAAAAGACACCAACAAAAGAATAAAAATATTTAATTCATCATCTAAGACTTAAAAGGGGTTTTGGAGAGAAATGAAAAGTAAGTTGAAAGCCATGTCAACTTTCAATCCCATAATAAGTGTTGTTTAACTACAACTTTTTTAATTTTGTTTTAATTAGGGATGGCAATTTACCGCACCCAAACCATCCCCATATGCACCCGCTTTTATTGGGTAAGGTTTTTATTCGCATAAATGGGGAACGGGATCGGGAACGGATAACCCCCAAAATTAGTGACGCGCGGGTGGGATTTAAGGTCGCCGCCCGTACTTTCATATCTAGGGTTTAGACTTTTATTATGAAAATGTCATTATAAATTTTATTTATTATTGATTCTAAGGATTCGGTGCAATAAGGTGTTTCTTTAATTCACTCATACAAATTATATTATTGAAGATCGATCTTACAATATTAATCATATTTTCTTTCAGTCCACATCTATAATCAAGCTTATTGGATAGTAACCAAGAACTATAAACAATTGGAAACGAAAAACTTTGTACTCGATAGTTTTACAATCGGTATAATTATATTTTTTTCACGTTTAGCTTCACTGTAAATTTACGATAATACTATACGAGATTGTGACAGAGTTTTAAATATTTCTTATAAAATTGTGGGCAACTCATGAGCAATCTGTCTCTATCCGATTTTTGTGGTTAATGAATAGGGAATGTGTTTTATTTATTTTTTGAACGGGGAGCAAGTAAGATTAAGGGTAAGATTAAAAGTCTCGGCCTAATTGTCATTCTTAGTCTCAATTAATAATATTTTAGCGACCTGATATCTAATACTTAATCAACATGATTGTTAAAGGCGATATCATTCCTAACAAGGTGGGATTGTATTTCATATTTCACAAAAAATAAATAATTAAAACCGATTATGACCGTTGTATCACTCAAATGGCACCCTTACTGGTTATGATACCTGCATTCTTTATATTTTTAGAATCAATTAATGCTTTGCAATTTCTTCTATATGTCGGATGATTAGTTAGGGATTTTCTTGTTATCTTAAACATCTTCATCTACACTTGCTAAAATTTATTAAACGTCAGCTAGCTTAGCAAAATGGATTAGGCTACTAAATGCTGATGATCTAATTACATTATGTGGCACCAATTGCAAGAAGAAGAATACATCTGGTCTTACTTGCAATAACTGTTAACTGTCCAACTTTCATCAGGAAGAAAAAACAACTGTCCAATGAGGTTTGCTTGTGAGTTTAGCAAAACTCTAGGTCCTCCAAGACAAAAGAACCCGCACTCTCGGACTTGTGCTTCAACGATTATAGTCGGTAACCGACTGTCTTATCCACTGTTTTTTGTGTACTTGACCACGCAAGTCCACAAATTCGACTCCGACCCTCGTAAGATATAGCCATTGGTGTTTTAAACCTTGATTAGTACTCTCCCTGATATTTTAGTTCAAGAAGCACCTAAACTACTGTAGCTAGCAAAGTCATAAAGGGATGTAATAAGTAAAATAAACACCTTTAGAAAGCTTAGGAAGGTGATAAGTATTGCTGCTTTACTTATAAGCAAACATAATCCCATGGTTTCAAATGTTGTTTGTCTGGTTATCAATCAACAAATCTTTCTATAAAGTCTCCCATTATAGCTTAGATTCTAGCTTTTGATATATAATCCACCCACACAATAATAAACTTTTTCCTTTAAAATTAACAGACCAAATTTTCATAATAGTTGACAAACTTTTAGTGTACATGATCATCCCATATGTCATCATGGGATGTTTTGAAAGCTAGGAGTCTCTTGTTTGTTTTTTTGGACAAACCCTCACTTTACAGACCCTATCTCCTTTATGGCATGGGTGTGGGGTTTTATTATTTATATGATCATATACATTGCTTCTCTATCTCTGATGGATGTCTGTTACATGGACAAATTCAACTATAGACAGGGAGGTGGAAGAAGGTATAGTTTGATTGCAAGATTGTTAAAGAAAAAACGCCTATGTTCCACATTTATTACGAGGAGCGTTGGGCTTCGCTCCAATTTGTAAAATGTGGTCTGGAAATGGAGAGATTAGAAAGAAAGAAAGAAACACGACATTGCAAAGTGAGGGTATTTGGATGCTTGTCATGCCAATAATCGCAAGGAACTAAGCACACACAAAAAAAAAAAAAAAAAATATGCAAACACCTAATCAAAGAATATCATTTGGTTGGTGCCGACAGGACGAATCTGTGGTATTGTTTGTTGAATCATAATCTTTTATTGCGTCAAACATCAATTGCATAGCGGTGTGTGAAGTCCTAAAGTTACCGGTCAGAGAAGATAATGAATTAGAACAAATTTTATGGTGAATCCATTCATCGTCCATCTTCCACGCCACCTCAGCACTTGGAACTGTGGATGGAAGCGCAAGTGTAATGGTGGAATAGCAGAAACGCTATTTTTAATAGAGCTAAAAAAACGTAATTAAGAATTGGGTTTTTTTCAGCCGTTAGATTTCAACAACTCATTTTAAATCTACGGATAAAAAAAAAACGCAATTCTTAATGGAGCTAAAAAAACGCAATTAAGAATGGAGTTTTTTTTCATCCGTTAGATTTCAACAACTCATTTTAAATCTACGGATGAAAAAAACTAAATTCTTAATGGAGCTAAAAAAACGCAATTAAGAATGGAGCTAAAAAAACGCAATTAAGAATGGAGTTTTTTTTCAGCCGTTAGATTTCAACAACTCATTTTAAATCTACGGATAAAAAAAACGCAATTCTTAATTGCGTTTTTTTAGCTCCATTCTTAATTACGTTTAACGCTATTCTTATTGGCGTTCAGATGGATTCCACGAACCCTTCCACGAAACTGTGGAACCTTGCTAGGATTTTTTGTGGAAAACCCCAACTTGGAAGCCACTAGACTTGACATTCCATGGTTTTTCCACACTTGGAATAGTTTGGATTCCATCATAAGACTTGATCTTATAGTAAAGCAGGAGAAAATATCTAGATAATGAATTTAGGGCCGGGATCTACTAACAAAGGGTTTTGACAAAACCATTTGATAAAACCTAATAGCGGTCGGATCTAATATATCTGACAGCTAATATTTTTCGATGACATGGCACAAAATTTGTTTCTAAGATACGTTGGTCTGATCTAGGGCTGCCCATGGTTCGGTTTGGTTTTCTGCCAAACCCAAGGACCAAACCAATATCACTTATTTGAAACCAAAAACCAAACCAGACCATGTTCGGTTTAGAATATTAGAAACCAGAACCGTCCCACCGATTTTTTTGGTTTTTCTGAGTATTTTGGTTTTTTTAATAGACTTTCATTTTTAACTCGTAAATCAAATTTGTAAAGCAAATCATCAAAATTAGATATATTTTGAGCTATAATTTCTTTATTTATGGGTATACTCATTAAAATCATATATATTATACATATATAATTCAATTAGATACATTTTTAATAATATTTTCTTTATTTATAGATATACTCATTGAAGTGTAAATATATTATACGATGATGGAAAGTTCGGTGCATATTATTATGGTTTTTGTCGGTTTTTTTGGTTCTAGCTCTCGGTTTTTTCTTTAGTTTGTTTTTTTTTTGGATTTTTGGTTCTTTTGTGACATCAAACCAAAACCGACCACCTAGAATCGGTTTTTGGGTTTCTTGGTTTTTGAACTTTTCGGTCTCTGATTTTCTGGGTTTTTTTGTCGGTTTGGACCAGTTCGGTCCGGTTTTCTTCTAATCACTAAACAATCCAACCGAGAATTGGGGGGGGGGGGGGGGGGGGGGGGATTTAATGGAGAATTTCTCCTTCCATGTGTGTATGTTTGATCTTCCTTGGAAAATATGAATTGTCCATTATTTACGACTTTCAAGATCCAAAGATATCAATTGTTACAAGTAACGAGATTGAATCGGTTCATAATTAGTGGTGGAAAATTTTGTCAAATCTCAGTCACATTTAGGGTTAAAAAAATTTGTTTGAATTAGGAAATTAGGAATCAAAGAGTTTTGATACTGGAATGGTGATGAATGAGCAACAAAGTTGGCCATTTGGTTGATTTACTAGAAGGAGCTGTTTGATAATGGTGGTGAAAGCTATGGCAGTAGAAGGGTTGGTGGTTATATGGTTGTGGATTTGGTAGCAGGGATGGTGGTGGTTTTGGGGAGTAAGCATTGTAGTTTGCAGCTATTGTGGTATTTAAGAATAGACGGAGGCTTCATGATTTATTGCTTCAGCTGTCTCTCTTCAAGGAGAGCAGATTTTGTAGTTACGGAAGGTCAATGATGTTCCGTTTTAGTTTACACAAACTAAAAAGGATTAATACGCCGTGTCATCAAGCATTTGGACCGTCGGATACTAAATAGTGTGGTCATTACGTTTTGTCAAAGGGATTTTTTAAAATCTTTTGTCAAAGGGATTTTTTAAAATCTTTTGTTAACCGGAGGATCCATAGACAGTCTTAAATGAACAAGGTCATACATGATTTGCGTTATTTTCTTCGCAAAATTCAAACGACAATGAATTTCAGTGTAATATTTTGATAATATATTCCTCTCATAAGACTCTACATTCCTACAAAAAAACGCAATTCGAGATAGCAAATCTCATCATCTACCAATCTTAATAAAAACCAGCAAGAGCTAAGGCCGCATATGACTATATGAGCAAATGCAAGACGGGGTATGTGGTAGCTGCGTGTTGTGTGCGAGAATATTAGCCACTTTGTTGCGTAACAAATTAAAAGTCCTGACTAGTTCAACCGTATTTTTAACTGGTTGATTGTTCTCCTCCAAATCTAAACTTTCCTCACGATCTACTTATATTTAAATTTAAAATGCATGGGTTGTGTGTAGTATGTTGATGTGATCCGTATTCGGAAGAGCTCTTTCTACAATCACTCGTCTCCTTAGATTGAATGTATACCTACCAAATTATTGGACTAAAAAGTTGAGGACTGTACGTAATCAAGTAGTATTATAATAATTTATCTTTTTCAATCAAAAAACCTCTTTTATGGATGAGTTGTTTTAATAGATCCATAGTATCATCAAACTCCCTAATTAATTACTTATGGGTTGGCACACGTGAATTTTGTCAACTTTTGATCATAATACTCCAATTCATCAATCAATAAAGAGAGTGGCTGTTATCTTGCTATTATAGAGTAGACGATGACAAAATTTTGCCAGAAGTTTTAGTATTTTATTTACTTGTTGCTTGATTCTAAGGAATTTTTTTGGTAATACTGGTACTGGATCTAAATAAATTAGTTTGATTCACCCCCAAAACGGCTTACTTATAAAACATTATCCTTCACCAAAACGTTCATGAGACTGTGTTCGGAAGCTTGTAAATAAGCTGTAACTGTTAATCAATCGGTCCCTTTGACAAATTGACATCGAATACTGACTGAGTCTCCTGGATTTTCCGAAATCTACTTTGGAATAAGGACCCAAAGTTGAAAATGAAGTCTCCCACCCTCCCCAAGTTGCAATACGTAGATGATGATGATATTATTATGAGGCTTGGTACATAGTACCACTGTCCACGGCGACATTTGTGATGGACTATTAAAAAGAATGATGTGAAATGTGAAACATATATTCCATCACAATCAAGAGAAAGAGATAAAGGATTTCCTTGCCTAAGACCGGGTTTTTTGGCTCTTCCCAAGAGCTTCCCAACTATCTTTCCACCTCAGTTTGGGAAGAGGCTAGCTCTTATGGTTATTCCCAGATTTAAGAAAAAAATGGACGATGATAATTTGTTTTCTAATTAGTTGGGTTCATTAAATCCTAAAAGCCCACTTATTTCTCTGTTGGTCCTATTAAATTTCCCCATAACGGATGATGATTATCCGGTTTAAACAAGTTAGTCGATTTTTAAGCTAAAATCTCTCTTGGTCCAACTAAGTTGCAAGGGTTTTAAGACTGAAACGGTTAATGATTTTCCGTTTTTCACTTTTTTAAAACGGTTAATGGTTAGTCGTATCCGGAGTCTTCCCGTTGGGATCCCGCACACTAGGGAAGGCTTGCGGGAAGAGGGACTTTAGGTGATGGTTTTTGGAGCGGGGAAGACCTTGGGCATCTCCATAAGACCCGGTCTAAGCCCTCTAGAGGGTTTGAAGAACTTGTCCTGGAAAGTTCTTCAAACCCTCTAGAGGGCTTAGGCAAGGAGATCCTTTATCTCCTTATTTGTTCATAATTTGTATGTAAATTTTTTATAGGCTGCTTCTAGCCGGAGAAGAGGAGAAAATTGTTCATGGAGTGAAAATAACCCCAAAAAGTAGTTCTATCTCTCACCTTTCTTTTGCTGATGATTGCCTTCTTTTTGTTAGAGCTGATCTTAAGGAGTGTCACAATATCCTTGCTTTGATTGATTCCTTTAGTAAAGCTTCTTGCCAACTTATTAACTTTGAGAAGTCTGGTGTCTTTTTTCAGTAAAAAAATTCAGCCCAAGCATCAAAGGATGATTAGTAAACTTCTAAAATAAAATAAAAAAAATAGACCCTGAGGACACTTATTTAGGAACACCTCTCTTCATTAATAAAGCTAAGATACAATTATTTGAAAGCATAGTGGAAAAAATGGAGCATAGAATACAAGGTTGGATAGGTAAAACTCTAGCCCAAGCAAACAAAATGGTTATCAATAAAGCAACTCTATCCAGCATGGCTAGTTACCAAATGAGTTGTTTCATTTTACCAAAGAAAATCACTAAGAAAATAGATGATCTACAAAGGGATTTTTGTGGGGAAAATAAACTAAGTAAAAAGGATATTACCCGAAATCTTACTCTTGTCTTTGTAAGCCTTTAACAAAAGGAGGATTAGGCTTTAGAAATGCTCATAAATTTAACCTTGCTATGATTGCAAAATTAGCTTGGAGATTATTAACAGAACCAAAGGCTCTGTGGGTGTCACATTTAAAACCTAGATATTTCAGAAACACTTCTGCTTTTAAGGCAAAAATACCATCTTCCAGCTCATGGATCTGGAAATGCATTAGTAAAGCAATCCAACTAGAAGAACAGAATAGCATATGGGAAATAGGAGATAGAAATAGTGTAAACATTTGGGATGATAACTGGGTACCACAGTTAGGAAATAATATTAGTAGCTATAGAACAGTTACTAACTCTAATTTAACTCTTGTAAAGGATCTTTTAGACCCATTAACTATGAAGTGAAATACTACAATTATCAATGCTTTGTTCTCTGCTCATATAGCTAGGAAAATTTGTAATATCAGAATAGCCAAGGGTATTTTTGTGAGACTCTTAGGTGGCTGCTAACAAACTCTTGAACCTTTACAGTTAAATCCATATATAATAAGCTAAATGAAAGAACTGAAAATCATTACAACTTAGGACAATCTGAATTCTTTTGGACTCAGTTGTGGAAGCTTAAAGTATCTCAAAGAATAAAGATTTTTTCTTGGAAATGCTTACATAATGCTATCTCTACAAATTTGAAACTCTCTAAATTTATGCATGATGTTCATCCTAACTGCTCCTTTGGATGTAATAAAAAAGAATCTATAGAGCATGTGCTTCTTTTCTGTCCTGTTGCTCAATCTATGTGGATAACTGCTCCTTCTCCTGTCACAATGCACTTTAATAGATATATCACCTTTTTAGACATATGTAAGGAATGGATGGGAAAAAAAAACATTTATATCTCTAGAAACAATTCTGACCAAAGCTTGGTTTATATGGAAAGAAAGATGCAACAGAGTCTTTGACAATAAGCAGCAAACACATATTCAATTAGGAGTAGAAATAAATAGATATTTAGAGTTTTGGAACAAAGATAATCACTCTCTTAAACATAATCAAACAAACATAGATGAAATCCCTAAATGGTGCCCTCTTAGGAAAACTCAATTAAAACTCAATATAGATCCTGCTTGGATTTCAAGTATTTTACCTGCAGGTTTCTCTTTAATTCTAAGGAATGATACGTGATATTTTGAACAAGGAATAGCAGGTCCTTTCACAGCAACTACCCCTGAAGAAGCGGAAGCCCTGGGGCTGTTACAAGGTGCTAAATGGGCAGTGGCCAAAGGATGGTCAAACTATAGTGTGGAGGGAGATTGCAAAATCGGTTTGATTATTTGAATGTGAAACCATCTCAAATTGAATGGCAAAACCAACAACTGATGGATGAAGCTAGATTTGAATTCAACAAATGCAACAACTTTTTGGGTTTTTTTTAATATTCCTAGACTTGCTAATCAAGTGGCCGATACACTTGCTAAGGAAGCAAAATCTTTTGTCAATTCGGTTAATTGGGACAACAGTCTTCCTTCTTGTATTTTGCTAAACTTAGAAGTAGATAAGTCTAATGCATGGGATAAGGATCATATCTCAACATTAGGGGATCTACTATTAATGATGTAAGGGTTTCTAACTCCCTAAATTAGTGGTTTGAATGCATTTTAACTTACAAAAAAAAAAGAGAAGGATATTCATGTGGTAGAAATCTTTTGATTGCAAAAAGAAATCTAAAAGATTGATGCCGGATAATTAAATTAAGGGTGAAATACAGATGTACCCCTGTTTTTTTTGGGCGCATACAGATGTACCCCCGTTTTTTTCACATTTACAAATGTACTCCTGTTTTGACCGTTTTTTTGAAAAAACGGCTAACGGAAAGTTAACCTCCATGTCAGCAGTTAAATCATCCAACTCACTTGGCAACTCGTCTATTCTTCCACGTAAGTTGTGTACACGTTGATGGTCCCTTAACAATCAACAGTGCTTCAAAGAGAACTGTAATTCCAAACTCAAATTGAACTTGTGTAAGTCTCAGCATGTGGAGAAGACAATCAATCCTTACTATTTTCAAAATTGTTCACTTAACAATCAACAGTGCTCTAAAGAGAATTGTAATTCCAAACTCAAATTGAACTTGTGTAAGATGCAATAGTTATAGAAACAATAGTATATGAAGTATGCAGGGAATTCAAGAAAAATCTGCAAATGTAACTGCAATAGTAATAAAAGACTATCTATTTCAGTAACTCTCCACTGTTTTATCTTAACATAACATTCCAGAAATTGTCTTAACATTCAAATATAAAATAGAGTCATCATAAACACAAACCAACATAAAATAGGTACATTTAAAGCTTCATATACTTCTTTGCTCTCTTCTTTCCTTTTGGGTTTGGAGCTGTAAAGGTTATGTTGTTGCTAACAGATCCAACTTACATTCCGTCTTCTCACAATTAACACATACTGCTCTTTGTTGCTTATTATCACATTTATTCCATACCAATTCATGTCCATTCATTACACAGAAATGCCTAACATGTTTCTTAAATTCATTTTTATCTACATATTTGGTACCAACTACAAGTTTAGTAGGATTAAATTCCTCACCTATCTCCTCTTGGAACAAGTCTTCCTCTTCTTCTTGCCTAAAGTGCTATGCATATTCTTTCTCAAACTCTGCTGTGGGACAGGGCTCATTAGCTTGAGGTCCATTAAACTGGTGAGGTGCATTACATTCAGGCCCACCTGGTTTAGCTTGTTCTTGTCCACCTAAAAAACAAACAAACAAATCCTACCAGTCAGTACCTTCATCTTAACTTGTTTTGAAAATACAATAACTAACAATAATGAACTGAAACAAATTAAACAAGCATATTATTACCTTCATCTTCTCCATCAGAACTCACTATATCCCCATAATGATCCTCTGAAACAACACACAAAACAACCATACAAAATTCATTTTTAAGATACTTGAGATACTATAACAAACACAAAACAAAAACAAAACAAACAATCAAATACCCAAGAAAAGAGAACATTACCTTCATTGTCATTATCAACCTCCACCTCACCAAAGTTAGGATCATCAAAATTATTTGTCAATCCACCATCCGCAGCCTTTATCAAAAATTCCTCATAGTCCTATGCATGTTGTTCTTCATTATCATACCCACAGTTGAAGTTTTCTAAATCCTGCTCAGGGTGACACTCATCAGGTTCTTCATTTGGAAGTTGTACAACATACTGATCATCCTCAACAACGTTTGCTTCCTGTGTTGCTTCAAACCAAAAGTCATGATTAAATGTTTCAAATTGTTCTTCAGGTATGTTACCAGCTACACTAGACTGTGTTTGTTGTGTAAATTGAGGAACATATACTTCTTCTTTATCTAAGTCAAAGTATAACTTCTTGTTTGCTGCATGACATTGGTTCTTCTTCTTAGATAGTCTAGGACTTGTTCTTATAGGAATTTGCTTGGTTTTGCTCACTGGTTTCTTTGGTGTTGAAGACTTTGTTGGTGTCAAATACTTGTGTGGAATAGCTACCTCTGTTAACCCTTCAGAATACTCATGTGGAATGATAACTTGCATATGCAGTGTAGTCCAATTCTCATGTACTTCTGCATTATCCCAAAACCTCCAAAATTCTTCTTCAGTAAGCAATGAATCTGGTAAACAGGGGTCACTATACCATATTAAATCCACTTCCTCATTAGGCTGCAATCTAATTAGGGGCTTGATCTTTTCTTTCAATTGAAGGAGACCCATATCTGTTAGCTAACCCTTTGAATTCAAAACTCATCACAGTGTTCATAACCTTCACCTTTATGTCTCTCTTAAGAAACTTATCTTCAACTTCAGGTCTGCACCAAATGTACATAAACAGTATTAGTTCAAACATTCATATACAGAAACACATACATATATAATATAAGAGATTCATGTTCAAAAATGAGAGATTCCACAAACATGAAATAACAATCATTGGTTGCTTTTATAACATTATAATTTTTTCCACAAGCCATATACACAAAGACATTTTCATTTGCAGATTATTCACTGGAAGTTTCTATAACAATTTTTGCACGTTTCATTTGAGTAAATTAAACATTCCAGCTTTCAAAGAGAATAGTAATAGCAACAGTAATCAAAAAATAAACCCAAAATCCATACATCTATTGTCATACACACAACACCATTTAATAAAAAAAAAAATACATACAATAACAGTTTCTAAATTAAACAGAACACCCTATAATCAAAAACATGTACAGAACACCCATAAATCAATAACAGTTTCAAAATCGTAAAAAAAATTACCCTAGAAATAAACCCTAAAACTGTATTTCACTCAATAATCATGAACTCTAATAGAAGACTCAAAATCGAAAAAAAATTAAAAACCCTAAATAATCATAACAATTTACATAATACCCAAAATTGAAAAACAAATTAACGGAAACCCTACATCACTGTCATACACGAATACCCTATTTCATGAAATAGAAGAAAACCCTTTCTTTCCCAAAATCGAAAAAAAGAATGAAAACCCTAAATCTCTGTGTACAAGAAAACATTGGTGTTGCTAACACCATAAACCTTTCTTTCCCTAACCTTTCCTTTTCTTTTTCTGGTTTCTTCTTCTCCTTCTTCTTTCCACGTCTTAGTTTCACCATCTTTACTGGTCCTTGAAACAGAGAGAAAAGAGAGAGACGAGGGAAGAAGATGAGAGAAAAGAGATTAGGTCGACCCTTCCTTCTTCTTTCCCCCTTCTTAGTTTTTTCTTTAATCTCACACCGTCCATTTAGGAGATCTCGTTAAGATGTACGGTTAACATTAGCCCACATGTTATGATTTACGGTCTAAATATCACACACGTGTTGGCGGAGAAAAACATAAATACTACACGTGTTGGCGGAGGTAACAAATACACTAAATCCGAACCCTTGATTTTCAACGAGATCTCCTTTACCCAGATGTGTGACTGAGATCTTTGCACGTGGTACACGTATACGTGGCACTATTTTCTCACACGATTTAAACATGTGGCGTCAATTTCTCACGATAAATTGACCAATGACGAGAAATTGACTTTTCTAACAGTTTTGGATGGAAAACATCCAACATGCCTATATTTGTAAATGTGAAAAAAACGGGGGTACATTATTAAGTCGGGTACAAAAACAGGGGTACATCTGTTTATAACCCTTAAATTAAAAATGAAGAAAGAAAACATCCTCTATATATACAACCACATGCACATATACTGTATTAGAATAAACCCATATCCATATAAATTTTACTTGGAAGATTTACTGCATGAACTGCTCTGAAACATCTACATTTTTAAATGCATAGGGTATCCCCCAGCCTCTCTTCAGCTGAGGGAAGCGAATCAATCATCCCTTAGAATCTCAAACCAAAATCTCTCAATCCTCAAAACAGAATCAAAATCAATAAACGATTAACAACATGGAGTACCGGCATAACCCATGGCTATAGAAAAGTTATTAAGCCTAAAAAATAAATTGAGAGAAATAGCTCTTCAGGTCTGCAAGAAAACCGCGTCCTTCACTGAATATTTACAATGTTAGATTAACCAAGAGTCACAACCGATTAAGTGTATGGAATAGAGTAGCCGCTCCCAAGATTTTGGCTGAAAAGCAGGCTAGAACATGTGCATTATCCGTTAGTTCAATAGTTGTAGAGCAATCCGTTAGCCTTGTTATCCTTTTTTGCTAAATAGATCATATTCGTCTTGTTTTCATGCATTTGAGATGGGCCTTGCTTCATCTTTTTAAGCAATACGGACCACAAAGGTGAACAGCTAAAATGAATCTTCAACTTGAGGTTGATGGATCATGTTTGGGACTTGTGGATTTAACTATGGCTACTTTTGCATTCATTAGAACTTTTCACGGTAAAAATATGGTTCCTACCCCACCCGTTACAACAGTATTATACAGCCGACACCCCATTGTTCAAACTTCAAACTAATCATAATTTCACTGGAACATCATTTAGCTAGCTTACCATTACTACAGGAGGAAATTTTAGTTAAGCTAAACTTGATAATGTTGTCTGAAATTGGTACTAAAAGTTCATCTTCAGTAGATATTGCTATAGAGAACTTGATAAAATTAGAACAGGATTGTTTTTAAAGAACAGCACAAAATGATGATAAAGGATACCCTGAGTACAGCGATGTTCTATCAATATGTTGTGGTCTGGGTAGTAATAACGATGGATGGTCGCTTGTTACAGGTTTTTCATGTCTTTTGCCTGACCTAGCTATGAACTAAAGTGGACCACAACTTATCAAATATATGAATCATGAGCTGATTGTGGTCCTCTGGTGGTCTTTTCCAGGAATGGACCATTTTACTACCAATAGCTTCATGAACTAGAGTAGGATGGTCCAAATGCACGACCAACAAAAATAAATCTCCTGCTTCCTCTTCCAGATCTTTTGACAAGCTAGAATTCATGATATGGGGAAGTTAAGAAGCACAATATAGGGAACATCAACACACAAATTATTACCCTCTAAATTTTCTCTTCTCATTTCTTGAAAATTTGTGTTTTCTTGTACATTTTTCGTCAGAGCCCAATATGAGCTTCAACAGATTATGTTAGATTTCAATAAAATGGGTTACAACACAACTTATAAGAGTATCACAATTTTTCCAGGTTTAGCAAGTAAAATAAGATAAATTAGACAAAGTGTTCAGTTGGGTACTCTTGTTCTAGTCCATTATAATCGTAGTATAATCGTTCACCCTTCTTTATATCTCTATTTGCAATCAGTAGGACACGACATTCGCCATTGACGTTAAATCTTACACATTTAAGATTCTGTTTCTTCCTTCCTTCCCTGTTTCATAAAAATATACAGGTTTAGTCTAGTTGCGAAAGGTGCATGACTGCAGCCCATTCATTTACGAGGGAAAAAACTGAATTTGGGCTAGAAATTTGAAATGCCTCTCCTTGTCTATAATAAGGTCTCGCATTCACATTTTAGGCCCACAGTCAACATTTTTTAAAGAGTTATCTAACAGGGTTTTAAAGTTCAATATAAGCATCCTTGATCTACTAGCTGTTCACTATATGACATTAACTACCCTAACCATTTAAGTATCTAGTAATTTTTAAGGTGAGGTATGTGATCATGGGCAGTAATTTTCATAGTAAATGTGATGCAAACCCAAAACAAAGGTGGCTAGGAAAGTTGAAGCTTATATCGGTGAATGAGAAACTTGATTAAACGAGAAAGAAATCTTACGGGCTGTGATTGTTGATGCCATTGATATATCGAGCAATGTTTCCACGCTTCCAAGCTTAATCAACGTTTTATCTAACTAAGGAGGTGTGTGAAATTACACTGCCTCATAAGTGTGGATAGTAAGTCATTGTTTTTCTTACATTGGTTTCCTAGCATCAGTAATTTGGGCAGGATGTCATCTACCAGAACCATAAAGTGTAGATACTAAGACATTTTTTTTGTCATCGTGGTTATTCTAGTAACGGTAAGTTGGGCAGGATATTACCTGCAATCTGGACTAGAAAGTAAATAAATCCTTAATTGGTTCAGTGGGTGAGAAATTCTATCTAACCTAGGATGCAAGGATGCACCAATCAATACCGTATTAAGCTACGAATGCACCAACTCAATACTGTATTAAGTTGGGCAGGATGTTACCTGCAATCTGGACTAGAAAGTAAATAAATCCTTAATTGGTTCAGTGGGTGAGAAATTCTATCTAATCTAGGATGCACCAATCAATATCAATAAGGCAGACCCATATTGAAGTGTCATTGCGAATTTAACCTTCACCAGCTTTGAATGGGCCACAAAAATAATAAAAAGAAAATAAGAATTTGTTTTACCTGCATTCCTCCATCCTCGAGAGTAGGGTTATTTGCTGATCTAGGAGCTAATCCGTCCACATATGTAAGATAATTACTGAATTTGGTACCAGTTGTCGTCAATGCTGTAGCCAACGAAGCCATTTGCCCCAATCTCCTTTCAGGATCCTCCGTTGGATTGAAAGCCAAAAGCTTCCTCTTCTTCTTAGACATAACTAGACTCTTCCGTCTCTTTCTAATGTCTGTAAAAAATAAAATGGAAAACATATCAAATCAAAATTGAAAATTGAAGAAAGTGAATAAATAAAAACGGGTCAGGTTAACTAAACCCTAATTATCCTTACCCTTACACGGCTTCTGAGTCAAATCTGAAGATCTTTGAATCCGGAAGAAATCAACTATTTTAGTCTGAACAAGAGGAAATTCTGTATAAAATACAAATTAAATCCCATTAACTCCGATTGAAGAAAAAAATTTGGGGGAAAAAATGTAAAAATAAAAATGAAATAAGAACCCTAGAATCAATTAACATACTTTTGATTTTTTTGTCTTGGGTGCAAGCTGCGCAGTACCAAGAATCTTTAGGGACTGAAACTAATATAGGTCGGAGACAATATAAATGAAAACCTAAATCACATTCATCACAGAGAAGAAGCTCGTTGGCGTTATCGCCAGATCCACATTCTTCACAATGAGTATCATCGTATTCTTCATCTTCTTCAATTTTTTGATGAGTTTTCTTCTGTGGTTCTGCGGAAGAGAGAGGATTTAAAGCTTGAAATCTTTTTCTCTTTAAGATTTTTGCAGCAGCCATGGCTAGAGAAAGAGAGAGAGTGTGTGTGTTTGAGCTAAGAGTGGAGATGGAAAAATGATAACAAATGAAATGTTAGGTTATGCATCACCGTGAGGTTTTTAACGGTGCAGATGTTACGTTTTTGGCGCGTTTATTTGGTTCGCGGGAACGAGTTTGGCGCCAAATTTTACGTCTACCACGTGTACAATAATGAAAAAGAAATTAGATCTGATTTTTCGGAGGTTTGATTCGTCAACTTCCTTTAACGAAGGTGTAGATTACCAACCCAAATTAGCCCATTTTTATCCCACTATGGGACGAATAAAAGAAAGTGAAAAGTAATGTAATCCGTTACTATATGGGTTCAACATATAGAAACCCAACAAAATGGATCCTTCATTGTCAACTCCATACTTTAAGAAGATGCTACTAATAGGTCCCAAAAAATCAAATTTTCTTCAGATCTGGCCCATAATTAATTCTTACGAATTTTAATAATGACAACACTACCCTTTGATATTTATACAAGAGGAATAGCAGAAGATCTTTTTCATTCTATTATGTTTCTCTCACATCTCTCTCTCTCTCGGTTCATCTCTCTCTCAGTTGCAGAGAAAAAACATTCTAGGGTTTGTTTGTTTTTCATCTCTCTCAGTTTGTTTGACGCGATTACAACCAGAAAAGATCAACTGCATCTGAAGATCAAAGCTCTGATGATTTTTGTTTGTGTTTCTTCTTCCGATTCTATTGGTTTTGTGGATCTGAATTGATTTGATTCAATTTTATGTTCTCAGTTGATTCGAAGATGCATCAGGCTAGCTTTTCTTCATTCTTACTTTTCTTAAATCGATTAGTTTTTGATTTGATTGATCTATTCAGATCTAAGAAAATGAACAACCTGATTTTTCCTGAATCAATCAAAGATCTTCAATGTCTGATTTTGAAGATTTTGAATCGAATCTAAGTTTCAGTTGATTCGATTGTCAAACTAATACTATTCAGATATTCGTAAAGGATCTGTGGTTCAAAATCATTGATTACATGTGTAATACTATTCAGAACCAGAAGTAAGTTTTTCTGAATTCATATCTAATTTTAGGTTTGATTTCAATTTTTTGGTGTTACGAATCTTTGGAATGATTCTCAGTGAAAGTGTTTTGTGTTGAATAATTTTATGATTGTGTTTTGTGTTGGATGTGGAATTGTTGCAGGGAAGGTGATACAGAGAGGCTCAGAAATTACTGGAAAAATTGTTTCTCCATTAACAGGAAGAAGAAGTAAAAGTAGAACTAAAAACCAAACACAATCAATTGAAGGGGATTGTAAGAAAAAATTGGATAAACCATTCTATTTCTGTTGCTGATTTGCTGATCATTTGTTTTTGGATTCTAAATTTCTATTAACCGCTTTATTGGTTTGTTTAGTTTGTTTGGTGTTTTGATTTTATTACTATCCAAGTGGCTATAAATGAACCAACATAAAACACTCTTGAATTACAAAGGAGTTTGATTCCTCAATTGTTGTATTTTCCTGAAAAATTAGAGAGCTCTGATTCATGCTTATCACCAGGTTCATTTATGTTGACATATATGAAAGAAACCAGAGCAGAAAAATAGAAGCCAACAGATGAAGATGATTATAGGTACTTAAGCTTGGATTCCATGCTACCAATGTTTTGCTCTTGAAGTTAAATATCTTGGTTGTTTCACACTGGCTATATCTGAGTTATTTGTTTATAGTTAGGTACTTCATTTCCGATGTCATGCTGCAAATGTTTTGGTTACTCTGTAAATGTTGAAATTTCTGAATTCGTTGCAATAACAGCTGAAAATCCATAGTTAGGTATTGGCTATATATAACATGTTCATATTTATAGTTAGGTACTGGCTATATCCGAGTTATTTGTTTATAGTTGCAGTAACAGCTGCATTTCAGCTGATTAAGTGTCATTTGATACATTTATTAAGTATACTTCACAGTTTAACTGGTAAGTATCATTATATGATGTCCATGTTTCTAGTGGTAATGAAGATAACACATATGCTTTGGGTAAACAATCCATATGCATGTGTAACTGCAGGTTACACAAGCATATGCATGTGTAACTACAGGTTACACAAGTCCTATGTATTTCTAACTGTCGGTTACACAATCCATATGCAAGTATACCTACTAAGAATCCATTAACATTGTTAATATGTGGAAGTACGACATTCTTTTCTTGTACAGTGATTGAAGGAATTTCTTGGGACATTTCGGGTTTATTTTCGAAGTGCAGGATGATGGCTTAATTTCTTGGAGGGAACTGAAGAAGCACTATTTTGTTTTGAGTAATTCTGGAAAGCCGATATACTCCAGGTCAGTGTCATTGCTAAAATGGGGAATTCATATATCAATTTGTCTATTTTCTTTAATGAAATTTGATACTATTGCTGGGTTTTTTGTTGTTTGTAACTTTTTGACTGTGGTTACCATACTATACTTGAAGGTACGGAGATAAGCATAAGATTGCAGGGTTTTTGGGTACTTTCCTTCCTCTTACTTAGCCTGCAAGGCAGCTGCAGGAACTATATGACAAGATGTTGCTGAATCAGGTGTTCTTTTTGCGATATTGATATGCTAGCACAAGGTTCGTATCCATACCCTGTTGAATCAGGTGTTTTTTGATTATCTTCTCAATTCTCAACATTTTTTCTGCATCTGTAAATCTTAGTTACATTGTTTTGATTAGTTAAGTTGTGTTAGATGACCCAATATGCATCTTACTCCAGAAATAAAAGTCCATTCAGTTTACTAGGAAATATATATCGATATACATCGTGTTTTAAATATGTTAGCCAGCTATAAGCTCAGCTTCTATCTACTCTGAGAAGGATATTCTGTGATTTCTATAACCATATCCTTGCTTATCAGTTTGCATCCATGTGTACTACGGATGTGTAACTAGTAGTTACACATGCTAATTAAATATGTAACTTCTAGTTACACAATCTAAACGGATGTGTATCGACAAGTTACACATGCTATTTAGATGTGTAACTTATAGTTACACATGCAAATTTGATGGGATATGCATACGCAGTTCTTAGAGGCATACCTGCTGATCTAATTGAAACTCGTCTTGTTTTGTGTTGTTTTGTGCAGGGAAACATGCAGAAGTTGGTTAAAGATGGATTCATCAGCTGCAAACCAACCTAGATTCACTCTCGATCTCATGCGCGAAGAATGACAAAAGCCTTGTGTTTGTTTAGGCTTTCATAAGAACAACTTGGATTGGCTGCAAAAATGTTTGAGAACCTTTCATACTATTGGTAAATTGCTTACTCTTAACCTTTTCAGACTATTGATACATTTTCTGGATGTTGCATATATTGTTATGAGATTCAAACCCGATCCATGTGTCTTTCATATTGTTATGTACAGTTCTAGATTTCATAAGTAACGAAATAGTAGAAGATGTCTGCACAGTTCTAGATTTCACAGTTTTAATTTACTTTTTGTGATATACGCATGTGTAACTTCTCCTTACTTACGGTTTGGTATGGATGGTAGAGTTGTGTTAGACACTGTAAGTTGGATTTACTTTACATTTTGCTTGTCTTAGTGGTGGTGTTTTGGTATGGATGTGTAATTTTTAGTTACACAAGCTAAATAGATGTGAAATTTTTAGTTACACATGTTATTTAGATGTGTAACTAGAAGTTACACAAGCTAAATAGATGTGTAATTTCGAGTTACACATGCTAATTAGATGTGTAACTTTTAGTTACACATACTGATTTTGGGTACACATACCAATATGAACGTGTAACTCATAATTACACATGTTATATGCATGTGTAACTCTCAGTTACACAAGTTACACAATTTAGCTACACTAGTCAGATGCTTGTATACATTGTTGTATGTATTGTTCATTTTAATCTTATAAATACTAATTGCTTGTTATATTTCAGGTTTCAGATAACTCCATAGAAGCTAATTTGCTTAAACGTGGTAATGGTCTCGCTGGAACTTGAGTTGACGCTGAATACACAAGTCAGATGCATGTGTAACTCTCAATTACACTAGATAGACACATATGTAACTCTCAATTACACTAAACATATGCGTGTGTAACTTCTAGTTACACATGCTAAGAAATTGTTGTAAATGAATATTAAAGTAATAATTGTATTATTTTTTTGTGTTTTGTTTTTGATGTCTATTTTTTGCATATATACAAGTGTAACTTCTGTTTACATATTTGCACCGTACTTTAATAATTTCGGGCCTAAATTTAATAATTCTGGGCATATATTTAAATTTTATTTAATTATGGGCTTGACAATATACATAAGGGTATCAAGGTCTTTTAATAATTTGGGGCCTAGATTTAAACTTCTTTTAATTAAGGGCTCATAATATGGGTTACCCATGGGTGGGGCCTGAGCATAATTTTCTCGAAAAGAAATGTATTGGTTTACCCATTACGGCCCACTAACCCGAGCGTTTCTTCCTAATATGTGCCGCTCTTCTTCAACTGCCCATTACTTTGTCTGTTTTTCGGTAATTATTTATTAAACAAATTCTTCCGTTGCTGTTTGGAATACGATCCAAAATATTTGTTATTCACGTACGTGACTCTAGAAGACAAAGGCGCAGGGATACTGAGGGACTAAGTAGCTAGGGGTAGTCTGTTTGGTCTCAACTGTATAGCGGCTTAATTTTGAGTATATTCAATACTGGATTAGGTCCCGGGGTTTTGCATTTTTGGTTTCCTCGTTAACAAAATCTTGTTGTGTGATTTACTTTACTTTTCCGCAATTATATTTGTTTATATAATTTAAAGTAAATACACTTGTATGTTAACTCCGTTATACTTGATAGTGGTCTTATAGAGTTTGGTTATTACCGAACCTATTATCAAGTAGCACACTTTGATTGTCGTATCGTCTCGATCTTGTATACATGGTCAATCACACAAGTTATCTTGTTGTTGTATTGTCTCGATCTCATATCCATAGACGATCACACAAAGTGTGAATATCGAAGTTGTTGTATTATCTCGACTTTGTCCATAGACTATCACATTTGGTAAGAGGACTTATAGGTTGATACAAAAATGTTGCGGTGTATTTGGGGTACCCTCTTCTTTTCAATTGGTATCAAAGTAGGCAAACAAGAAAATATCTAACAATTGTGTTCGGTGCGATCCAACCTATAATATTTGAATCAAAATGGTTACAGTTGAACCTGTAAATGATTCAGTTAACGAAAAACAAGATGAAGAATCAACACCTAATAAAGTCATCCTCTGTGAATCTACTGAACAAAGTGATCAGCATAATAAAGATTCTGATGACTGGCAAACTTGCCTTGAAAAAGAACTTGATGAAATGTCCGAAGATGCTGACTCGGAAATTGATCAAGATGTAGAGTAAGATATCTTTGTATTTTCTTCACAATTAGGTGTTGTTTCTGCAAAAAGGTTATCCATTTCAGATGTTGTTGGACTTCTTGCTCCTCTCTGCAGAGAAAATAGGAAATTGGAAAATAGTTTCTCTAGATTTTATTTTGGATATCAGAATGCTCGATATCTTCTGAAGGATTGCAGAGAAATCCTGAACTCAAAAAAACTCTTGATTATGAGAATCTCTAAATGAAACATTATCTGTTGAATAAAAAGCTTGTTGAAACTGAAGCAACGATTAATTCATAACATTTAATGTGAGGAGTCTGTTCCTTCCAAAGAAAACCTTCTTAAGGACGACCTTGTCAACGCTCTTGACAAAGTTAAGCTCTTGTAAGAAGAAGTTGCAAGACTAAAAAGGCTCAATGATAGCACAACCAACTTATCTTCTTTGTTGGAAACAGGAAGAAGTCATGGTGATATGCATGGCTTGGGATATTAGGGAATCGATACTTCCTCAATCAACAAAGAAATAAAATTTGTAAAGGCTGCATGTTCTTCCACACCATAGGATCTACCTAAACCAACTGATACTTCTGATCCACCAAAGAGCTCGAGTGATATTTTAGAAGAAAATAGTTTCGGAATCAATCATACTAAGTCTCAGATTAAAAATCAGCATAAGGCCAGAACATCTCACAAAGGTAATCCTAAAAACTACACTCCTTTTAGTAAGCATTGTTACTATTGTGGAAATAAAGGTCATATGCAAAGGGGTTGTAAAATCCGAAAGATGTGGGATGCAATATCCTTTGTTTTAGTAAATTTACCTCTAAAAAGATGTCAGATCACCATTGTCCTACTTTGAGACAAAAGAATTATTCTAATAATTCACATTCCTTTCCTACTAAGAGTATTCCTAAATAGAAAAATGATAAAAAAGGATAATGCCTTTGTCAACAGGAATATGAGATCTGATGTTTCAGCTTGGAAAAATACAATATTGCAAGAGACGAAATATCTTCATCCTAAATCCACCTATAATTGGATGCCCAAGTCTGAAGAGAAAGCTAAAAAGGGGTCATCTAAAGTAAATGCTCAAAAAAACAATCATTTTGTAATCTTAAATAAAGATGACTATGAATGTCTAATTATTAGACTCAAAAAGGATTTAAAAACATCCAGTGATATTGACACACATGTATCTTTCGGCAATCTGCTGCAAAGTGGAAAACGAAAAAGGAAGTCAATCAGGAATCTCTGATTCATCAAATCTTATTGTTATGCATTTTTAAAAAATAAAATAAAATAATAAATATGTTCGCATACATAAGATGAGCTTTTGTTTTTAAGTAATCAAAAGAAGACTTTCTTTATTTGTATAAAATCACTTCCGAAATTTGAAGGTTTCCTTCTTAAACCTTTTAAAAAGGGTTGTATATAAATAATTTCGGTCATGTTTTTCTTCATACAATATCAAGCTTCCACAAAATAACCATGTGATATTGTACAATGCTCTCTCCTTATGTAGAGAGTGAGGAAGACTTAACAGAAGAAATTTCGAATGTAATTAACTCTTGCAGTTTTGTACCCCGTTCGAAAGTACTACATATTATTTCTTTTTTAGTGAAGGAAAGAGAATATAGTGATGTTGTCTGTGATTTTTGTGTGGAAATGATTGAGAGAATTATTGAGTCAAGCTCCACATATTTTAGGACAGGGAAATATGGACTATGTTCCAAATATTGTTATTTTTCTATCAAGACAACTCTCTCAAAATCATTGCTTCAAGCCTGTGCGAAGGAACAATGGAACTCATTGGGAGAAGAGATTTACTAAAAGATGATATTGTTGCCGCCAAGATAGGAATCTCTGGGTATGAACATCGTATTGCTAATCTTAGGTGGCCTGAAGATTATGCAGAATATAAAAGAGGATTAGACTACTGTAAAGGGAATCTAATAAAAGCTGAGAACCTTCTGAAGGAACACTCTGAAAAGGCATGCAAAGCAAAAATAAGATTAAATTCTTATTTAAAAGTAGGCTACTCAATGTATTAATACTTGTGTAAGGCCTAGTTGAATATACTATCATTATTTATGAATAAAATTATTATTTTATAATTTTCTTGTGATAGTTAACAATTACATAGCTTTTGAATTCGGTTTATGGGATGTATGATTTCGGTTTTCATTAACCTTAATATTCGATCTCATATGATGTGACACTTATGGTTTGTGTGGTTTTTTGATTTAGCGGTATTAAGTTCTAACCCATGTTGGTATGCTTTATCAATGGATCATAAGGTGTTCCGATTGAAAACTCATATGTGAAAAATCACAATATGTTGAATCAATTTATGTTTACATGAGTTGTTTTTAGCATAATATATGTGTTTCGAGTTTTCAACTTTTTTTATTGGCACACATTTGTTAAAACTGTTTCAACCTTTCTCTGGTAAAGGTTGTTTTTGTTGTTGTTCTTGCGACAGGATGACAACACACTAGGGAGAGTTCTTATTTGTACTTGCGCTTAATGATATATCTTTCTGGGTAGAAGGGGCTGCGGAATTTGAGATAACAAGTTTGTTAGTTAATCGTTTTCCTGTTTAAGAAAAACCTGTTTATATTGCATATATTTTGCTTTTGCTTAACAAAATTTCGGTACAATTGATGTGTTCCATTATATCGTGTATGGATGTTTGTATGGTTCAATTTTTTCCGGATAAGAAAAACTATGTCAATTTTTTTTTGCTTAACAATATAAGATTTATTGAACAAAATAGGTTACAAAAGATACAAAGTTGTTACTTGAAAAGAAAAACAAAAGAAACTAAAATAGATCAAGCTCCATATTTTGGAGATACACAGAAAGGATTCTTATCCAAATCTATAATAGGGATTATTGTTTACTTCCATATTGTGTAAAAATGGTGGTCTTCTTGTGAAAATAACATACTATCCTCGGGTCCAAGAGCATAGCTCAGTGGTATCTCATCAACTCCAGTAAGGAGGAAGTCAGGGGTTCAATCCTCGCCGCCGTAAAGGTTTGTGGTAGATTAGTTGTATAGTGGGTTGAGCGGTGTTGGGTCTGGCAGTAGGGCCAGTCTAACTGGCTGGCTTCGGGAAGGGGCCTGGGTCCGGCTTTCGCGTATCAAAATAAATAAATAAAATAACATACTCTCCTCTTGTCATGTCAACACCTTTCTTAGCCATGGAATATGCAAAGAAATTTATTTCTCTGTAGTTGTGTACAAAGTTAATAAACTTCAATTTTTCAATAATTTTCTTCCATCTTGTGCTGGCAAACCATGGTATATGACCTGCAGAAAAAGTTGAAATCACTGCTTTTGAGTCTATTATGAAAATGACTTCCAATTTACCATTCTTGATAGCTCATTCTCCAGCACATAGTAAAGCCATCACTTCTGCATAGTAATTTGTTTCCACTCCTAGACCTCCTTCCATAGCCACTAAACATTCTCCTTCTGAGTTTCTCCCAACAAAACCATACCCTGAATTTCCAGGATTCCCTTTTGAAGCACCATCACAACAGAGAAGAATCTGAGAATTCACTGGAATATGAAAACAAATTTCTTGGATTTTAGTTGAAACATTTCTTCTTCAGGACATGTTAAAGAGTTTCAGGACCTGCAAGTCATAAGATGAATTCCACATTCTTCTTTTCATTCTTACTTCACACTCATGTGTAATATTGAGAATTCTAGTTTTAAGTATTTGAACATTGAAGCTTCCATTTCCATATACATAATTGTTTCTCAAAACCAGAGTTCTCTCAATGTAATAAAAGAAGAAGTCATCCAAATTTCTTTAACTGCAGGACTTTTTTGCTTTGCAAAATCAAAGATATCCTCAAATGATCTTGGATTCTTAAAACAGAACATATCTCCTAACCATTTCCACACCATCTCACTGTAATTACAGTTCCACGGAATATGTTCTAAATTTTCTTCAGCATTTCTACAAAATGGACATCTTGATGCAAGGCTAAAGTTTCTATTTTTCATGTTATCATCCGTGGAGCATATATTTCTTTTCAGTTTCTACACATTACTAGAAATAGATGGGTGGAAAGAATGATTCCATACCTTATGTGTCCACTGTAGTTTTGGATATTTCTTCCTGATAGATTCCACTGCAGAAGCTACTGTGAATTCACTAGTTATGGTAGGGCTCCAAACTATTCTATCTTCTTGATTATCAGCAACTGGAAATTCACTTGTATAAAAACTGTGTCAATTTATTTGGCTTGTTGTTTGGTATCTTCTTTATTGTTGAGTATCTGTCATGTACCCGGTATGGTAAAGGAGTGCCCATATCTTATATGCGCCTGTCTTTAGTAATAATGGTAGTGTTTAGTATAGTTAGGAGTGGTAATTAGTAATAAGCTGTATTGGTCGGTTGAGATATAACCACGTGGTGAATTAGTGGTCGTTGGATGGTAAGGGAAGAAATGCCTATCTTTTTTAGGCAGAGTCTATTATGAAAATGTTATTGAATTTATGAAAATCAATGAAATAAAGTAGTTTATCTTTCTTCTTCCTCCTAGGCTGATTATCTGAATCAGATTTCTCTAAAGTCTTGATCCAACCTTGTCTTTGTATAATCAGGTACACGATAATTGGTATTAGAGCCATTCCATCTTGAGAAATCATGGATAGAACGAATTTATCAAGTGAAAAATGGGTAGAAATGAAGTGCAAAATTGTTCCTATTATGAAGCTGGAGAGGTTAGCAAGGGAGGATCTAGATATGTGCACGAAGCTGCATAAGCGTTGGTTGGGATACAGTGACTGTCTGATTCGAGCTTACTGGCTTTTGAGGAGGATAAAATGGTTAGACATGGCAGATAATAAGTTGGAACAGATCTTGTTCCTTAGGGATACTGCTCAATCTCTTCCTTCTCATTGCAGAGTGAAAAAACCTTCGATAGATGTTTGTGAATCTCCCTATTTTGAGTTAATTCCTTCTTATTTCTTTGAAGAATTAGTTTATTCCAAAAATAGTTTGAGACTAAAGAAGTTTCAACTGTGGTTCAATTAGCTCATCCTACCAACGAAAAAGCAGATGAAGATTCAACCGTACGTTGTGAGTTCACAATTTGAAGAAATTTCAAAACCAGCGATAAGTTACTTCACCTGGATAAGTAAAACAAAATTAGTGAGGTAAATGATTCTGCCCTAGATTTTCATTTCAACAAGTTTGAGAAGAAATTCGCAAACCATGAATCAGATGGTGTTTGTGTGGATTATTGTTCTTTTCTCCTTGATATCACTCGTTTGTTATTTGATTGAAGCAAGCTTGTCCTTATTTCATTCAATTCTTATGAGAAATTGATTGTTCCATGGTTTTCAAGTTTGGGGTACCAATTAGATTTCTGGTCTATCCATTTGATTGTGAGTTTGTGTATTAATAATGCTGCAATTCTGGATGCGAGCAAAATATTTGATAAAATGTCTGAGAGTGTGAATTTGAGTGGTGTTGGGGTTAAATTTTTCTGGCAGCTCAAAATGGGTAAGGTATTTGATCGTGGCGAAGAGTCAGATAGTATTAAAGGGTTCTCTAATTCTATTGGTGAATATGAATATCAAAATTTTCCTTCGTGTTACAGCTATATGGTCAAAATGGCATTGCTCGGAAGCATGCTTGTCAGTGATCATGGTGGTGTTTGTTTTTTTCTTTATTTTTTTACTACTCGTTCTTTGTTTGATCGCAGAAAATGGTATAATTGGTTTAGGGTAATGGATAATTACAGTGGAAGGTGTGTTATTGCACTTATTTTCAAACTGGGATACCCATGGAAGTTGCTACGGAAGAGCTCGATTACGTTTATGTTGGTTACCGGGGTTGAGACTGATGTTGTTTACAAGTTTTTGAATAAAAGGTTACAACAGGGTACAGTTCTATGGTCCAAGTTAAGACTTCAAGTGATTTGTAATAATGAAGTTGGCGTAGTGAGGGAGTTATTTGATCAACTACATTGCAATAGATGGAGTTTCTGTGCTACTCATTCTAGTTGTAATGATCTTTGTAAATTGAAGCTCATATTGCTAAGACCAATGGGTCTAAATTGATTGGGTTTCTTAGCACCTTCTGATTTTGGAAGTAAAACTAAAAAATTGGAGTTCAAACCTTTTGGTATAAACTGTCTTCTCCAGCAGAATTGAATTTCTTTGACTACATCCTCTTGAATTATATGCCAGCATGCTCTATAAAAACATCCAGAAAAGCCATTAGGACCTGGAGAACTATCAAGATCCATATCAAAAACAGTTTGCTTGATTTCTTCTGCAGTTGGTAAGGCATCTAGCATTGCTTGATCATCTAAAGTAATAACATTTGGAATAACATCTAATAAGTCTTCATTGATTTCAACTTCCTGAAATTTGAATTTTTGCTCAAAGTGATTAACAAGAATTTAAACAATCTGTTTTTGCTCTGTGATGATTTCTCGATTTGTGTTCTCCAGTTCAGTGATACAATTTCTTGCTTGTCTAGTTTCTAGATTAGCATGAAAGAAACCAGTATTAGCAGAACCTTCTTTTACACATTTAGTTCTAGCCTTTTGCTTTAACATGGTACTGAGCTGGACTTCTTTTGAATTTAAATCATTTTGAGCTTCCACTAAATTATTGAGGCAGTCTTCATCAAAAGGATTATCATCAGACCTGAGCATGGCTTCTTTAACATGTTCTTCAGCTTCTTTGATCTTTACATGAATGTTGCCAAATACATTCCAATTCTAATCTGAAAGAACTTTTTTTAATCTTTTTAGTTTTCCTTGAAAAATATAAGCAGGGTCTCCATTCATCTCTTCATTCCAACTGTTAAGAACTACATCCATAAATCCAGGATGAGAAATCCACATTTTCTAAAATCTTTTTGGTATATTTTTGGGCTTGGGAATATTGACATTTCCACCCATTAGAGGAGCATGGTCATAAGCAATACTTAATCCCACATTATAACCCCAGTCTTCATATTGTTGAAGCCATAATTGATTGAATACAACTCTATCTAAATTACATAATATTCTTATATCTCCATGTTGGCAATTGGACCAAGAGTGTTGTACACCTGACTTAAGAGCTTGCATTAGACCACAATTATCAAGACAAGTTGTAAATTCTAGTATTGCTTTTCTATTAGTTGCTTTGCCTCCAATTTTTTCTTCACAAGAAGTAACATCATTAAAGTCTCCAATTGCTAACCAAGATTGGTTAAGATCATTGGTTAATTCTATTTCTGACCATAAAAATCTTCTTTGAATAACCCCAATATGTGCATGAACTCCAGAAACAAGAACACCACCAATGCTGACTACTATCATTTGACTTGACATAGAAACAACTGTTGGAACAGGTAAGTTTTTATTCAAAAATAACCAAAGGTTTCCCTTTTTATTCGAAACTGAGTTATGAATCACCATGTTATTCATTCCTGGCAGATTCAAATTATTATAGAAAGAAGCACTACAAACTATTTTTGGCTCCGCTATAAAAACTAAAGAAGGATTGAACTGATTTATTAAGGACCATAACATATTTTGATCCCTAGTTCTTCTAAGGCCCCTTAAATTCCAAAAAAGGATTTTCATTGTTGAGAATAGAGGCTTTTTGTGCCTCCTTTTCCTTGGTTTTTCCTAAAATTGTATTTGACAGTGGTTGGTTGAGTAATTACCTTTGGATCTGCTTTGAGTTTTAAATTTTCTGTATTAGAAAAACTTGCAGCAACAGTTGATGCAGGTTTTTGAATAATCCTAGACCATGTAGTGACATGAACTTTCTCTTATGAAACTGATCAAGTAGTACAATTGATGTATTTAATGACACTTTCCTCTAAAGTATTGTCTTCAACCAGTTGAAGAATTTTAGCAGGAGTAAGAGGCACAGATTCTTCAATACTTTTGGCTTCAGTTTCTTCTTGTTGCAGTGAGCTAAACCTTCCAGGTGAAACTTCTATATAATTAGCTGAACTTTGGCCTTTAGTTGTTGAAATGTGAATATGAGTAACTGGTGTTTCACATATATCAAACTTTTCCATAACTACTTTAGGTGAACTACTTTCATAAACTTTTTCTGAATTAACTGCAACTCTGTTTACATTTGAAACTGTAGTTGGATTCTTCTGTGCTCTACATTCATTCTGTGTATGCCCAACAATTTTGCAATTAGGACAAAATTTTGGAAGGTTTGTAAGTAGCACCTTTTGCAGAAAACCTCCAAATTTAGTTTTAATCCAAAGCTTGTCTGGAATTGATTTTGCTAAATTGATTTCAACTAATACCCTTGCATAATACCCACTGACATAATTAAAAGTAGCTGCATCCACTTTCACAGGATTACCAAGAGCTCTATTATTGATGAAAAGTGTTTTTTCATCCCAATATTCTAAACTGAGACTAGGATAATTAACCCAAATCATTGCTGAAGATGTTCTTTGATTTTCAGGCCTAAAATTAGGGATCCAATTCCTGATTGATAGAATTTGATCTCCTACTCCCCACTTTCCGTGTTTGATGTAATTCTTATCTTCTAAATTATCCAATTTAATTGTGAAAAGACCTTTTCCTAATGGAATCAGCTTGCATTGACCTACTAACTTCCATTGATTTTTTTTAGCAAAATTACTGCATCAACAAATTTGATTTTGAGAAAATCTAAACGACCAATTAGTGAAAACTTCCATGAATCACATCTATCCTCACTAAAGTTTTGAGTGAGATCGATTGAAGGATTTCCTTCAAAAGGGTTTTCAAAATCTACGACTGAAGAATTCATATTATTACCAGATGTGTTTTCCATGATAGAACGCACTCCGATTAAGAAATGATCAACTTATTAACTTCAATCATTAGATCTGTAAGAAATCTACCTGAATTAATGATGTTGTTTCTCGAAAGTGAAGAAGAACGAAGAAAAAAATTTCATTGAGTCGATCACCGACTTGCAGAGCTCCGAATCAACCGACTCAAGTTTTTTTTTTAACAGTGATTTTATAACATTTATAAGTATTATATTCGTGTAACACTTATATTGTAACAATTGTGTAACATATTTTCTCACAATTCTGTATCAGTTTTAGATCTGATAGCTGAATTTTGTTGGCAATCAATGATCAAGATTAAAATTAAAACTTTAGGTGACGGTTTTTTGACCATTTTCATGCTGTATTAGCCGTCAATTGGGTCAACTTCCATTCGTTTCCATCGCCCCTAACCGTAGTCGGGCACGATAACTCTCCGATTGTTGACTCGATTTCGAGTAAAAACGCCCAATACCCATTCAATTGAATCGATTAAAAATGACAAAAAAAAGGCCGCAAGCAATGCATCTTTAGGCCCCATATTGAAAGTATAGAAGGGACTCCCTTTGGTCGTCCTGACATAGTGATAGTATAGAAGGGACTTCCTTCGGTCGTCCCGATAAGAGAATCTATGAGAAATAGTTACAACACACAGAAGTAAAAAATAAAAACACCCATAACATTAGAAATGAACAAACCCCAAAACAAATAGAAGATGTTTTTTCTAGAAAAAGATGAAACAAAATAAAAAAGCTAAAATCTAGAATTTATACAAACCCACGATAATTATATATGAAGAGAAATAACAAAAACCCAGGTACCATAGCTACTAGAAGAAGAAGATTCTTTTGATGTCTCTGTATTTTTATCTTTACATGTCTCAAAATGGTTTCTTTGTTTGCTGATAGTAAACAGACCGAGTGAGTGAATGAGAAAGCCATAAAACTTGTAGAAGAGATATACAATACGGCAAAAATTAGGGCTCATGCATTAAATGACCAAAACGCCCATTATTAATATATAAGTTATAAGAAGCAGGGACAATAGAGTCATTGGCTTTCTTTCTTCTTTTTTTTTAATAGGAAAGAAGATAATTTATTAACCTACTGAGATTAATTGATTACATCAACGTTAATTGAACCTGTAAATTGCGCAGGCCAATTATTACACCATTCTTCAACTACTGATAAAGATTTCTCATAAGCTGCTATTTCATGTGCACCCCGGCATCTGAATCCGAGGCTACACCATCAGCACAAGATCGAGTTTCATCCTCAGCTGCTAGCCTCTTTTGTTGAAGTCGACGCCTCTTTTGCTGATAAGTGGCTTTCGACTAGCCAGGGATGGATGCGAGTCGCCGGTGATGACATCGTCACCTGTTTGATCGTTCGAAGAATGTCAATTACCCACCAAAAACCACGACCATGCATTTGGGAGAAACAAATGCTGGTTTTGGTGTATTGGTAAGTGAATTCTGGCTAGGGAAGATTCAACACTGCTGTCGGAAGAACTACTCTCGCCATCACTGAACTCTGAGCTTTGATCCTTCTCAAATTCCCCATTCTTTTAGCATCATTGTTTTGTAATTCAATGCCTAACGGAATTTCTTGAATTCCAGAACTACAAAGTTTCACTCAAGAAACTTCTGGGCAGGACATAGTATGAAGAAGTGATGTGTGACGTAACCATAACAAATTAATTAATATTTTTCTCACTAATTAACAAGTAATATAGCGATAGTAAGGATCGTTCCCACGAGGAGCAAGAGGTTTTAGTTTTCTTATAATGTCACAAAAAGGGGGGTTTTAGATTTTATAAAGTAAAAGAATAAACAAAGCAATTAAAAAGATAAAGTTGAAATCAATAAGAGAGATTAGATCAGGGAATCCTTCTTCGTTGCAAAACAATGATTCAAGTTATGTTATTTTCCATTTTTTATTAGTCACAGATTATCACCAACCGTAGGTAAAGCAGCTAGCTCAGTGCTAAACCCCTAAATCCCTAGTATCACCGGATACGGAAGTTCTCGACTACCGGATTCTGTTCACAAACCACCTAGTAGTAGCTCACTCAAGATGTAATTTAGTTAAACGTATTAAGATTTATGAATTTATTAGGTTGATATTAGCAGTTAGACTCTTAGCTCAAGGTCTACTTCCTAACGTTGTTTCCATACACAATTGCTCCACGGAATCCCTCCGCAAGGTCACGTGCTTGCTACTTATGTAAAGAGTCAAGAAACGATTACTTATCCCCTAACTCACACTAGCTTTAGATCAATTAACAAATCAATTTAGTATGCATCCTAAACGACCTATCAATCAACCATGAATGTATAAACATTCCTATTAGTAAAAACAAACGATAATCATGTGAAAACTTCAAAGTAGATTTAAAACAAAACTCAAAACATATCAAGAACTAGGAATTCATCCTCAATCAATAAAATTAGCTACTCATGCTAAGAAGTTCACACAAAGAATAAAGAAAAGAGAAGTGTTATGTGTGTAAAAGGTGTGTAAAAATTGTGTAGAGAACTTCTCTATTTATAGGCTTCAATTTCCTAGCAATCCTCTTAGGAATAGAATCCTCATTCCATAATAACACCACTTTCCCTTTGTATCTCAACTTCCAAATCCAAGTCTTTCTCAAATCTTCCATCTTCTCTTTCCAAATCCTAGCCCAATTATTCAAACCCATGAGTCTAGATGAGTCTAGAAAATTCTTCATTAAATGAGTCGCCTATGAAATGACAATATTGCCCATTTTGCACAAATTGGGTGATTTCTTCTTCTTTTCCTCCGTGCGACTCCAAAATACCTAATAACTCAAAAACATGCGTAAAATACATAATTTACAAGAAAAATAGTAGAGAAAGCATAAACAATAGATAATAAATAGGATGTATTCTACACCCTATCAAATTCCCCCACACTTAGACTTTGCTAGTCCTCGAGCAAATCAAATAAAATCCACTCCAATTTCAAAGCTTTCCAGCGTCCCAAGCATCCAAAGAGTTATGAAGACATAGAGTTTTTGCATGCTAGTAATAAGAAGTTAGAAATACTAAAGAACATATTCTCATTCTTAAATGTTGAGTGAGAAATAACCACACCATAATGAGAGAACGCGTGTTTGAGAGCGATTAATAAGCATTTCGCCTCGACTTCTGCCTCACCAAAAAGGGTTTTATGAAATTGCACTCAAAGGACGTACTTTTATAGTTCTCACATGTGTGCAGATAGGAATGAAGAGAGAAATCTTGCAACACGTTGAATGGTGGGAAGGACAACTTCCGAAATATTTTAAAACCCCACATCTTTTAACATTTTGAAAAACCATTTTTATGACGATCTCTAAGAAAGGAAATCAACCACTATTATCGAGGATGATATTACTTACTTACCTTCACATCCGATTGCAAATTATGATAACACCACTCTCACGGCATCCAATAGAAATGTCTTCGCTCCTCGTTTTCATCTTCTTGGTCGTCGTCTTCGGCTTCAACTATTGATGATAAATGCTCGAACTTCGTAATTCCTTGACAATTTGTAACTTTCTTCCTCAAAATCCTTGTCGCTTATACTTTCTTATAGATTTTCCTTCCCCACGGCTTATTAAATAAATAAAACCAATGATAAATTTTTCTCTTGTCTCATTTTTTTTTTTCAATTTACTTTTTTTAGAGACAAGAGAAATAAAATACAAAACAAAGTGAAAATAAAAACAAACCATAGCCGTGGGAAAAGTACTTTACCGCTTGATTCTTCACAACTTGTATCGTCTCGAAATCATAAACTTCAATAATTCTCACCTTTTGCTTTTCTTTGCTCTTGTAAATAAGTCTTCAACTTGGATATAGAATTACCTCATTATATTGTAAGTCTTCAACATATATGTAAAAATCTTCTCATTACCTTGTTGCTTTACTTGAATATGAAATTTGTTCTTTTCTTATTCCGTTGCTTGTAAACCTTGAACTTTTTCAACTTTCCTTGTAGATTTTGATGTCGCTCCCTTGTTGATGATGATGGTGTTTCTATGGATCCGTTGTTGTCGATAAAGAGAATGGTGCTAACTGTAAATTGAACTACAAGAAGGAGGCTTTCATCTATAGACGTCACCCTCATGATTAACAAAATTAGCACTCAAGAGATCAAAGTGTAGTGCTTTTATTGGTGGGAGGTTGGGTAGCTCACCATTCTACCCGGAATTAACGTACGGTGACACACACTCAAAAGAAAGCTCTTTAGTTATTTATAAATAAATCTGGTCGGTGCCTCGCATGATATAAATAGGGTAGTCTCCACTAATGATTGATCAGCAACTCTAATAATGCATCTCTTCCTGCTCCTAATCTGCATCACCGGCATGATTAAATCCATTATTTAACACTCTAACAAGCAAGAAATCCGAACGTAGTTCCCTAACACTTCCAAGTTCAGTTATGTCGGTCAGAATTCTCTATGTAAACATACCTAGAAGTATGCTAGTGACTCTAAAATCTCTACACGTTGGAGGTTTTATGCAATTTTTTTTTAAATAAATGCTTAATCACTCCCCCACACTTAAACCTTACATTGTCCTCCATGTAATTGAATCCTCCTAGTAAAGTCAAGGTGGGAAATCCTAACATGATATGGAACAAGAAAAATAAATAAACGAAACAAAAAGAAAATAAAAAACAAAAGGATAAGAAATACAAAACCTATGGGTTGCCTCCCATTAAGCGCTTGTTTTAAAGTCGACGGACCGACTTGGCTCTTGTAAGATTCACTCCCCATATACTAACAATCGGAAAATTTGGGGATCCGCCCATAGTACCTGTTTTGCAAACAATAGCTTCATACAAATATTAGCACAAGAAAACAATAGTGAAATTATCGCTCGATAGAAACTTCCCCCACACTTATTCTTGTCCACACTCGGAAGTGTATAAAGAACATATAATTTGGGAACTCCCATGTATTTCTCTTGGCAAACCTGCATAGTGTTAGCATCAAGTGTTTCCAATGGTGGATATCTAGAAACAAAATCATCCAAAAATACTTTCGAAGCACATACATTCAAACCAATAAGAGGTAAAGGAGAAGAATCAATATGCAAAGAGTTAGACAAACCTTGCACAATCTCTTGTATTACAGAATCCTCTTCATCCTTAAAAAATTCAAGTGAATTACTTACCTCTTGTATATCATGGTCCTCTATCAAACCTTGCAACCATTCTTCATCGTTTTCTTCCTTAACCAAAGTCTTGGCATCATTAAAATCATTGGCAGATTCAATTGGGTCTTCCACAATATCAATGAATTTGGTTTCATCCTCTAGCATCATCTCTTCAACATTCTCATCATCGAAATCGGGCCATTCACTAAAATAATTTTCATCGGTATAAATTGTAAGATCTTGTGAGGGTGTTACACCGTTTATAACAATAGGCAAGTCACACCCAATCTCCTCCTTTTGAATAGGCGAAAGATCGTTACTATAATCCGGAGTTGGAATAACTTCCTCATTGTTGCAATGCTCATACACTACTGCGGACTCATTTCTTTCCCTAAGGAATTTTTTAAAAGAACTAATTGCATCTTCCTCAAGCTCTACCTTTTGAATAGGTAATTGATCATTATTAAGATCAAGGCTCGAGTAAGCTACACTAGCGTCATCAAAAGTCTCCAAAGGTTGGTCCTTTTCAACATAATCATCTTCACTTTCAGACTCACCATAATAAGAATCTTCATCGGTTTCATAACCTTTATCCAGACGTCGTTTAAGTTCCATATGAATCGTCCTACTAATTTCTGCGACAAGATCTTCCGAGGTTCCGTCATCTTCCAACTTGTATAATTTTTGTGCAAGTTTCTTGACGTTCACAGGCTTACCACCGTTGGCTACAATAGGTTCTCTTTCCCAGGACTCTTCCCTTTGAATGGGTGAATGATCATAACTACGATCCAGAGTCGGGTAAGAAAAAGTGTTGCAGAAATTGGTTTGTGCGACGTTCTTTTTATCACAGTCAATTTGGTCTAGTATTTGTCGCATATCTTGTAATTCATTCATAATCTGCATACAACTCGAATGAAGCCAATTAGAAGTAGACTTATCCCACCTTGGTGCTTGACTTACATACCTACTACAAGGTTGTTGATATGTATGAGAATATCCATAAGATTTTTTAGGAAATTGATCATAGCCAAAAGATTGGTTTTGATTGTATCCTAAAGATGGTTGGAAGTTGCCATAATGTTGAGGTTGAAAACTGTATTGATTGTTGTAATATGCTTATTCTTGTCCACCATACATGAAAAACTGGTATCTGAAATAAGATTCTCAAAAACTAAGTTAGATACGATATAAAATCTAACAAAGCCAGAACAAAGCAATAAAATAAAATAAAAACAACTAAAAATCGTCCGTTGCTCCCCGGCAGCGGCGCCAAAATTTGATGCGTGTCGTAACCACAACAAATTAATTTATATTTTTCTCACTAATTAACAAGTAATATAGCGATAGTAAGGATCGTTCCCACGAGGAGCAAGAGGTTTTAGTTGTCTTATAATGTCACAAAAAAGGGGGTTTTAGATTTTATAAAGTAAAAGAATAAACAAAGCAATTAAAAAGATAAAGTTGAAATCAATAAGAGAGATTAGATCAGGGAATCCTTCTTCGTTGCAAAACAATGATTCAAGTTATGTTCTTTTCCATTTTTTATTAGTCACAGATTATCACCAACCGTAGGTAAAGCAGCTAGCTCAGTGCTAAACCCCTAAATCCCTAGTATCACCGGATACGGAAGTTCTCGACTACCGGATTCTGTTCACCAAACCACCTAGTAGTAGCTCACTCAAGATGTAATTTAGTTAAACGCATTAAGATTTATGAATTTATTAGGTTGATATTAGCAGTTAGACTCTTAGCTCAAGGTCTACTTCCTAACGTTGTTTCCACACACAATTGCTCCACGGAATCCCTCCGCAAGGTCTCGTGCTTGCTACTTATGTAAAGAGTCAAGAAACGATTACTTATCCCCTAACTTTCACTAGTTTTAGATCAATTAACAAATCAATTTAGTATGCATCCTAAACGACCTATCAATCAACCATGAATGTATAAACATTCCTATTAGTAAAAACAAACGATAATCATGTGAAAACTTCAAAGTAGATTTAAAACAAAACTCAAAACATATCAAGAACTAGGAATTCATCCTCAATCAATAGAATTAGCTACTCATGCTAAGAAGTTCACACAAAGAATAAAGAAAAGAGAAGTGTTGTGTGTGTAAAAGGTGTGTAAAAATTGTGTAGAGAACTTCTCTATTTATAGGCTTCAATTTCCTAGCAATCCTCTTAGGAATAGAATCCCCATTCCATAATAACACCACTTTCCCTTTGTATCTCAACTTCCAAATCCAAGTCTTTCTCAAATCTTCCATCTTCTCTTTCCAAATCCTAGCCCAATTATTCAAACCCATGAGTCTAGATGAGTCTAGAAAATTCTTCATTAAATGAGTCACCTATGAAATGACAATATTGCCCATTTTGCACAAATTGGGTGATTTCTTCTTCTTTTCCTCCGTGCGACTCCAAAATACCTAATAACTCAAAAACATGCATAAAATACATAATTTACAAGAAAAATAGTAGAGAAAGCATAAACAATAGATAATAAATAGGATGTATTCTACACCCTATCAAGAAGGAACGCATTGTTTGAACCAACCTCATTCTTGTTGGAATAATCCCTTTTAGACACTTCCAAATAAACAGTTTAACACGATGGGGTAACTTCATCTTCTAGAGTGACTGTCATGGTTGGCATGCCTTGGCGCGGTAGCATGAGAATTAGGGTTTAGTATGTACGAAGATGATGTCGGTCAATACTAAGGGTTCTGCCGTGGAACATGACACTTTCTCTCTCTTCCTTTTAGTTGATCCAATTTCCATATCATATTTCTTCCATGTTTTTGGATGCTCCTTTGAGAATTATTACTAAATGGCATATATGATGGCATTCAAACCGTCTGAGTTTTGCTTTGCAGCAGTATCTCGACAGTATTGTATTCACCGGCCACATTGGGAATATGACCTACCCTAATGAATAAAGGGACAATTGGAGAATAAAACTAAACCAAATATATGATTTCTTCTCACCATTTTATATAGAATTTAAATATAGATTCAACTAAAAAAGATTGAGGTCTCAAATATGAACCTGAACACATCTTTGTCTCGAATATGTTGCACCGCTTTCACTTCTGCCCATTTTGTAAAGTAATCTGTTGCTAGCTATTAAAGGGTGAGTATGAAATGTGGATAAAAGGAGGGAAGTGTTGCAGGCTTTATTTTGAAAATGAGTCACACCTTCATAGTTTGGTTTGTTTCCTAAAACGACAAAAATGGCCATTTGAAGCCCTAAACAATGAAATTTGGCTATATTCTGGTGACCATGTGGATCTATAGATCAACATGTCTTGGAGTTAATGGACATTTCTCGATAGCCCTTCTTTCATCGTAAACGAGTTCTTTCGGTGCAAAATTTTCTTCTCTGTATTTCTTTAATATTTTCTGTTATGCAGTAGACTGACAGACCCTGCATCACCACCTCATTCCAAGACCATACCCTGGAGCGGGAAATTTGCGCCCGGCCAAGGAGTCTTGTAGGTTCCCCCTGGTGGTGGCGGTGGTAAATTTTGTGGCTGCTGCACTAAAAAGTGGTTTAATTTTCCTTGATCAATCATTCGCAAAATGATTTTCTTCACATTTCTACTCGATATATCTATATTCCGCAGGGAATTTGGAGAATATATCATAATCTGATGAGCGCCTATGTCTCCCTTCATATTACATTGAAACTCAAGCTCCTAGATGAATTGTCCACTAGTATAGAGCCTAAACCTGCAAAGACGAACAAAACTCGTTATTCAAAACCATAACGTGATTTTCATCAAACTGTGAACAATTCACGAAACTTCCATTTGTGGAGAATGACAACAACCCCAACAATCTCTCCTTACAAACACAAGCATCTGATAAATGTATGCATTCTCAAATTCCATAATGAATCTGATTTCTCAATTTCATCCTCCCCGACTCTTCTAACAAACCCTAATTCTTCTCAGATCTTTATCAAACTTTAAGTGAATTATTGATTTATTTTTAAAATCTTCACACAAAAAGACATGTGCGTATTAGTATTGAATGGGAGAGAAAGCAAAACTCGCTTTAAAATGGTTTGTGAGAGAAGCGGTGATCCCAGTCAAAACCAGATTCAGTCAATGGAAAAGTTTTTGAGTTTTTCTCGGAAGTTCGACCCTTTGAGACTCACATGAGTAACACAAATTTAATTTGGAGCGTGAAGGAATGAACGCGATTTAGTCAATGGAGGTTTGATACAAATGGAGATTAGATAACACAACAAGGAACTATTGGGAAATGGTCATATATCCACACCTACATCCAAAGAACCACATAAAAAAATCAGTGACACTTCCCCAGATCCTTGTAGTCTTCGCAAGCATCATTTTGACACAATCCGTGCATGCAACTTTTCGGAAAAACGCTGCGGGATGATTTCGATGACTTCACCCGTCAAAATGTTGGGTTACCCTTGCTTGATTAGTCTCGTGAATCACTAAATATTTGCCTATAAAAATGATTATTGATCTAAAGAAGACATTTTTAAGTTTTGATTTTAATTGTGTTGACAGATACAAAAAAAACTTCAATATTCACCGTTAGATGAAAACCTGATTATATTCAAGCTAATATCTTTCAACCGTTAGATCGAACTTAGCTTGTTACACACACATGAAATGTAACTTCACTGGATGATTCTGGGCATTTTTCCAAATTCTCCAGGTTGGGGCATTTCTCCATAGTTACACTCGATTTTTGAGCATCGTTCCCGTGATTGTAGGGAATGTTGTTTGATGTTTGACTGGCATGGGGTGTTGACGAATGATCTGCCAGATTTTTCGGTTGAAGAAAATTACTCATATTCTCTCTGCCATGGGAGTTTATCCTTAAGATGTTGTCGCATAACTAATTAGACTAGTTTGCACAGACAAGAATTTCGAGTCGAGAACTAATTATTTAGTTTACGACGATGAATGACGATATTGCTACGTGATTACGCTGTATGTGGCCTTTCTATGGTAGGTCTTTATGATCTTCGTTTACTGCTCACTTCGCCACTATGGTAAAGTTTGCTCAATACTTCTCTGGACGACCTCAGAATGACCTCAATCTTTTTGCGTTGACTCCATATTTAAATTCTCTATGAATAAACTCGGGAAGTTGGTCTACATAACCCTCTATTTTGGTATGGTAATGTCTATAAGTCTTACATGTTTTGAAATCCTTAAACATCTTCATCACTATTTTGTAGAGAATTTAAATATGGATTCAACTCGAAAATATTGAGGTCAATGCGAGGTCGTCCCTAACAATTACACCAACAACTGAGGAAATATGGGAAGTAGTTAACAAACTGAAACCAAACAAAGAGGCTTTTTAGAGTTTTCAGGTTTTTTTTAGAGTTTTCAATGCTTTTTAGAGAACGTTCAAAGTTGATCTTCACTATTTCAGGGATTGGGCGCAACTAAGGTAAGGTATGGATGTGGGTGGCAGTAATATCACCCAAACCCGAGAGAGTAACTGGGTCATGTACTTGTGTTGTTAGGCTGTAAATAACACAGGAACCAATTGATAACCCAGACTTATATTCCCGAAGAGCAACCTAGTATTATCAATCACCTCACAATAATCTTAATCGACGCGTCGAAAGAAGATATTGTGGAATCACAAATGATGAGACGAAGTTAAAGACTTCATTGGGATTGTGAAGCCAGACCGATACTACTTTTATCGTAGTTGTGTGATCTGATCTTGGATCTTCTATCGTACGAGTACAATCAGATTGATTGGCTTGAGCAATGAATTTGTTATTCATACGCAAGATTTTGTAAAATTGGTTGTTGTCGTTTTTTGTCCTGTCTTATGGTGTGATAATCTTGGTGCTACCTATCTTACTCTTAATCCTATATTTCATGGTCGTACCAAACACATTGAAATAGATTATCACTTTGTTCGAGAAAGAGTTCTGCATTTGCGGTTTCCTCGTTAACAAAATTCTGGTGTCTGTGTTATTTCTATTTCCGCATTATATTGTTTATCTTTATAATTGAAATAATACAGGTTGTGCGTTTAACTTTCCAACGAGTGTTCTTCGTGAGAGAGTTGAGAGATCATTTGCTTCTATGATTGCATGCTTCTTAGAATCGTATCTTGGCGGCAACGATCTGAGAATTTTGCGCACTATATCCTTTTCAGAGATATGGGCTGTAGTCTTGGCATGTTTTCTGTTGCATACTGTTTGTGCATTAGTGATCTTGCCTTGAGCAAGAGCTTTGGCCTGTGCTTTGGTTTTGGCATGTTAGTCAACTGCTTACCTGAAGAATGCCGAATTTGATAGCATACTGATTGACGCGGCCTCTGGCTTCATCATTGTTATCATCAAGACTCTGAGAACCGCAGGAATTTCGAAGCAGGAGGCTACTCACTCCCCAATTGTGGTCAAAAACCCAGAAGGAGAAGCAATAAGCCCATTTCAAGTTATATACAAATGGGTTAGAGCCAGCCTTGTCACAAGAGGCTAGTTGTGGAGAGAGGTAGTCATGCAACTTTTCCGGTTGATATTTGTGAAATGTACTAGAAGTATAATCATCGTAATGATGATACTCAGGTAATAAAAGAGGCCCTAGATCAAGCACACCCGCTATACCCTCATCGCAAGATTCCCAAATAAGTGACGCGGCAGTAAAGTACTTGTTGATTATCTTAAAGAATCCCAAAGTGAAGTTTTTAAATTCGTTACCTAATTCAGTTCCGTTAGGAACCCTAGGTTATACAAGACGACTCTAGCTTTGCAACTAGGGCATAAGAGTTCCAGGGATTAAGAAATCCAGTTGCAAGAGTCTCTCTATTTACAGATTTTCAGACCCACCTCATGTACCTATAGTCGTATACCTGAGTCAGACAAGCGAGGTATTACAAAACCCAGTTCTCCAGGAGAGACTTCGCACGGATCTTGCATCTCATAGCCCAACCCACATGTATCACGATGTTCTTTACATGCTCATAGCATAGTGGATAATTTTGTATAACTAGCATTAAATCTTTTCAGATTCTCTTCCAGTGATTTGATTTTATCAATAGCCTTTACACGACGTTCACCAATTCGGCGATTAGTGCAGTCCTGGCACAAGACATGGGAAGGGAAGAGCTATCACCTATTTATTACGTCAATCGAGTCCTAAGGGATTAGGTGTAATTTTGTGTAGCGGATTAATCCTGAGAGTATTCAATTCTGGACAAGGCCCCGGGGTTTTTTCTGCATTTGCGGTTTCCTCATTAACAAAAATTTGTTGTGTCTGCATTATATTTTTTATATAATAGAAATAATACAGGTTGTGCGTTTGATCTAATCAATTGGAAATCCGACCCTTGGTTGTTGATTGATATTGATTGATCCTTGGCTGAAGCATGATCAACTACTAATGATTATTTTTAGGGATTTTTGCCATAACTTAGGCCAAGCACCACGGTAAGGGATATCCCTTATTTGAAGCGTAGCGAAATGTGTCCAAATGTCATCTCACTATAGAAAAAATTCACATTCTAGGGACGCTCAAGGTTGTTTTTTTTTTGTTTGTTTATTCAATAGGACTAGATATATTCCCGGTGCGTATCTCTTCCACCGTTCCACGTGAGTTAGAACTTAGACGACTCCCTCACCCTTTTCTTGTTTTGTTTTGTTTTGTTTTGTATTTTCGTTTTTTCATAGTGTTTTTTTCTTCTTTCAAATTATCGTTTACAATTTTCCATCCAGATTTAGTTATACACGACGCTGGCAATCTGTCTGATTTAGTTGTAGCCTTTTTTTTCATTTGGTCGACCCCCCACTGCTGTAGCAGTAATAAGTGTATTAGGGAAGACAACTGTTAGAGATTGAAGAGATAAATCAGAAGAAATCAAGTTAGGGTTTGTAAATTTATTATTGAATTCGTATGGAATAAATAGGTTAATCAGGTTGTTGATGGATGAAGAATACAAGGGTTGAGGTTAATTAGAGTTCTGAACTTGTTTAGAGAAGAATCAAAGAATTAGGGTTTCATGAGAATTGCAGAAGATAATGAGAAGATGAAATTGAGGGTCTAAGAAAGAAATTAAAGAATGTGTATGGTGTTATTAGATTTGAATCGAAGATTGGGATTAAGACTTTCAGGTCGAGTATGAGAAGAAAGGATTTGAGGAGAATTCTCGAATTAGGGAAGAACATGGGTGAACTGTTGGTGTTCATTGTTTAGTAGTGGAACTAGTGTTGGTGTTGCTGGTGATGATAGAGCTAATTGTGTTGGTTGAATTGATGATATTGAATCTGAAGAACATAGAGTCGATGGTGCTGTTGAACTGTGCAGTTGAAGCAGGAAGGGAAGAAGAAGTTAAATTTATTGCTTCAATATCTCCGTCTTGAGGTAAGTTTTAGATCAGTAAGAATTAGTTCAAGTTCATTATTAAGTTTATGAGTTTCTCAATGAATTAAGAATTGAATTGGATATGGTGGATATGTGCTTGAACTGTCATTTTAGTCTGAGTATATGCTGAGTTATGAGGAAATTGGTGGAGTTGGGGATTAAATTTACATTGGTAGTGATTGCAGTTAGGATGTAATAAGGAAATGGTATTGCAGTGTAGGTCTTAGTAGATACTGGTAATAAAATAAAGCTGAAATTGGGATTCTGAAAATGGTTAAGAAGAGATTGTTGTTGAGCTGAGACAATTGGGTGTTGGTGTGAGTCTGTTGAGCTGAGGTAGATGAATGAAGTGTGGAAGGTATTACATGGATTGATATAATAACTACAAATAATATTAAAGTTGAGATGGTGATCTAGTTTTGCAGTTGGTATGAATCCTGTTATGGTAGAGTCATAATGAATGCTACCAGGAAGAAGTTAAAGTATTGATTGTATTGAATGAGAGTTAAACGAATGTGTTGAATCTCTAGGGGAAGTTTGTAACTGCCATTGCAGGTAAGCTGAGCTTATTGTTGTGAATAAGTTATGAAGTTTGCATGAATTGAGTGTATGTTTGAAATGATTCAGATGAAGTTGGAGTTTGTGTATAATCTGGTAGAACTGAAGTAATGAAGAAGAAGTTAGTGTTGCAGAGTTAAAATTGAGTATGTTACATCTAAAGATTACAGATGGAATTCGAACTGTTAGTTCCACAAAACTGATAAGCTTAGGTGACTCAGACCAGTCAGCTGTCTGACTTTAGATGACTCAGTCTTTCTAACTGACTTGAATCGGTTCGACTCAGAACTGACTTAGTGGACCTTGACCTGAACCTTGACTCGACTTTAACTAGTTTGACCTGACTTGACCTTTACTGGACGTTGACTGTCGTGGACTATTAGTTGACATTTGACCGTTAGTGATTGTTAGTTGACTAGGAAGGACCCTAATTTTCTAGATTGATGTTTTGGACCCTTTATGGTCTGAATTAGCCTTTGGTTCCTACTACAAAGTTGTAGATATTCATAAGACTATTCACATGGACTATAGAACCAACCTAATTGAATTAGTAAACCTTAGGCATACTAAGGATATAGAATGAAGATGTGTAATCCATAAACGGGCTTAGGCCTATTCTTATGGGTATGTCAAAAAAAAGTTGTTTGGCATACCAGGTGGCATGGCAAACGAGTTGCCACTATGGGAAAACCACTGAGTGATAGAGTTTCTAGCGATCGATATTTTCAATAATGCCAGCGATAAAGTCTTTATCACCAACAATATTATGAAAATCGCTCGATGTTAACTCTAGCGTCAACGGCTAGTTCTTTATCGCTATAAATAGGTAATTTTCAAACTCAGAAGTTACCCCAAAAAATTTTACGCAAAAATTTTCTCTAATTTTCTCTTTCTTAATCTAAATTTCTCTATTTCTCTCTTTCTCAATCTAATTTATTGTTTTGAAATTTCTCAAATGGCACAATTTCAAACCCAACTTGATTCGGCAACACAACTTGATTTTTCTGGAGTAGTGCTTGAAGGTGCCGTTAAGAAGATATGTGATAAGTATAAAGAAATAGGTAAGAAGCAAAGAAGTCTTCAAGTTTTGGATATTAACCAAGTCAAAACCGCAACTAAGAAAAGACAAAGAAAAGTTCAACGCAAGGAAAATCAAAACAAAACAAATTTGAAGCAAAAGAAGAAGATAAACAAAGGAAATTCCGTTCATGAGCGTATTGATTGGAAGTTTTGTGAAATGAAGAAGATTAACAAGATGAAGAACATTGTCCCAAATTTTTATTTTTGAAGTCTTTCCAATTATTGTCTAGTTTTATATCTTGTAAAAATAACTATTATATCGAAGTTTAATAAATTTAAAAATTTGACGAATATTGTTGAAAATTAATATTAATTTTATTGTTAATCCAATCTTACAATTAAAAAATTAAAACATAAGAACTTAAGTGGACAATTGAGAAATTACAACATAAATGTTGGACAATATCTGGATAAATATTTTAAAATCTCGAAATAACTTTCAAAATGGAATTTTTTTTCCCATAGATGCGACGATATTCCGCACCACACCTTTGTTGAAGTTCCATCATGGTTTCACCACTTCTCAAGTTTGGACCTTCTTGCTGAAGTAAAGCAATATACCAAGTAACTTCCTGCTTAATTGTAGTGAAGCGCTGAATCAACTCTGAAACATCACGATTGTTGAGGATCATTGCTTGTTCTTGAAATTTCCCAAAAATCCTTTTCTATAATGGTTGGGGATGAAATGCATCCTCAATAAAATAAATATAATTCCTGCAAATACATTCATCTTCCGCAATAGTGAATTTTGGTTTTCGCCTCATAAATTGACGTCTCCTAGTTTGACTTATCCTAATTTCACTTTCCACATTGGCACGATCAACAACTCTCCGATTTGCGGCAGCACATTGCTTTGCTACAAAGAAATGTTCATATTATCAGCCGTGCTCTCTGAGGAATCGGAAGAGTGATGAAAAGCATTCGAGATTGAGATATTCTAGAGAGGTTTAGAAATTCTGGTGTGAGTTAAAATGAGTTTGAAATTACGTATTTATAAAGGGAAGAAATAGTAGCCGTTGGATGAAGATCTGATAAGCGACGATCAGACCTGCGAGCGATAGCTTGGCTATCACTTTAAAGACCAGCGAGAGTTGTTATGACCATCGAGTGATGGACACTCTATCGCTCGCTGGAAACTCCATCGTGTATGCCTATATGTTATTCTGACATATAGGTATATGGGTTTGGTAGTTTGGCATAACATAGTGGGTGCATATATACCAAATATCAGTTTTTGGCATGTGCATAGGAATAGTCCTTAGAACCGTTAGATAGTTCACTTGACCTATAACTAGAGACTTGTATGAGATTATGATATGAGCCCTTTTGGCTAATCTCTTAGAGTGCTTGTGTGATTAACAATTAATCTTTATTAACAACGATCGATCTAAAGGATGAACCAGTTGATTGAGGATTTCAAGGTAGGGGAGGATCTTCATCAAAAGAGGTGCGAACTTTTGTAAATTTCTTGTAATCATTAAGTTACTTGTATTTGTCTTGTAATTATTAACCTTTCATTTAATCTGTGAGCATGATGAGTACTCGATTATTTTAAACATATTTGTATGAAATTGAAATGAGTATGTAGCTGGATAAGCGTTGTATGGTCTCCTGGTGAGGAGTGACTGTATTTCTCCACAACTTCTCACTAAGTCAAATTATTAGGTGTCGAATTGGCATCAATATTATTCTATTCGGGTATGGATACCCCATCCCAAATATTATCTCGACTCGATCCGTGGAATATCGGCGAGCCCCTATAATAAGATATTAGGGGTGGGAATTGGCTCTCAATATGATTTATTAGGTGCGGAATTGGCATCAATATTATATATACATATTTTATCCGGGGAGATTGGTCGTATGCTTATTATGCTTGATTGTTCAGTATTAGTAGTTGACTGGAGTATTATGATTTTACTCCTACAAGTCGTATCATAGTAATCAAACATTTTTTTATATACTAGACTTTGATGGTGATACCTGAACCATGAGATGTACGCATTTCGTGAGGATGGTGTTATCATTTGAGACTGGGGTTATTCTATCATCTTATTCTCCTTAGAGTAAGACGAGGTTAGCATAGCATACGTATAGGTTGTTGGAATGCATTTCTCGTAGATCCATCCGATGGTGGATGTTTTAGTATATATTTTCAATGGAAGTAATATCCGAGGAGATAAGCAAGAGCAATCTTTTGTTGTGTGTTGAATGTAAAATATGTTTAATTTTTTTTTCCAAGTAAAACTGTGAGGCATGTTAGTGATTACCTGGATGTTGTATTTGTTTCCACTGGCACCCCTTTTGGGATGATGTGCTCACTCGTTTCCACTTCAGTTTCAGAGATCAAAAGAAATGGTGGGCGTTAAGATATCCGCTTTCGTAGTTTAAAGTTTTTAGCAAATCGAAGGTGTTTGTTTATCGTTTATGTTTGTATTGTCTTGTTAATTTGTAAAACAACACATTAATATATTCATATCACTTGAGAGATTTTCATTTATGTCATATCACAGTGTATAGGTTAGTTTTGTTTAAATTATGAAGCAGATTTGTAGGTTGATTGTTTAAGTAAATAATTTAGATCCTTAATGCTTAATTATATAGTTAATCTCTTGGATTAGTAAATAGCTTAATTTTTGGGGGGCTACAAATAAAGCATACGATTGGAGTAGGTGACAAAAAATGGTTCAATTACCAAACTACTAGTATTCCAAGGGAAGTGGACAACGTTCCAAAAATCAAGAACTGTGTTATTCAAAAAGGGGTTGGAGCCCAACTTGTTGCTAGGTTGCCAAACTAAGCTTTGTAATAGTTATTTGTCTGATTCGAAAATACATATTATTATTAAAAATAAATAAATAATGAGTGACAATGTAAAAATAATATTTTAAAGAGAATAATTGAGTACCATGAACTTGATTAGCTCAATAGCAAGACATAATACCAAAACTACAGAAAATAACCAAACTTTAAGGCGATATAAAATACATAGTCTGACAAGATAAGAAGAAATACTAGATCAAAGATGTGGTAGATGATATATATGAAAAGATACTTCGTTTTTGGGAAGGAAATAGCCCAAAATACCCAGATAAAATAACAAGGGTGTAAACACCTGGAAAAAGTATCCAAAAACCAATTAAAACGTCGGCATATAACAAGTTGATAAAGGTCGGCACAAATATCCAAGCTTTTAAATCAAAGTGAACTAAGTTTTATAAAAGAAGTCAGAAGACTCGTTTAAATTAAAACGGGGGAAAATATGTAGATGACAAAATATAACATCTACCAAAGAACTGACAGTTGAAGAGTAATACAACTGAGATAAGAAGTAAGTTTCAAGGTCAGATGTCAAAGACTCTAACTAAAAGTTTTCAATTAATGAATAAACAAGAAGATAGATGCGTAAGACCTGAGATCAATGTCGTAAGCTGTGAAGAAACTCAAAGCTTTCAACTGATTCAAGATCTGGAAAGCGAGATAGTCATCACGAAGAGGTATCCCAGTCCAAACAAGTGCAACGTGGGAAAACTAATTGGGTCTTAGTCGTCATTCATTTACATGTAATCCTCAAGTTCATACAATGTATAAATAGCTAGAAAGACTGATAATGTAGACAAGACATTTTATTAATAAAAACTACACTTCAAATATTTCTCTCTCTTCTGATTCTCTTGTAGTTGTTTAGTTATTCAACCGACTTACACATATAATCATAAACCCCAACTTGACAGACAAACATCACCGGAAATCCGATCAAAGATCAGATACTAGAGTGATAAAATAATGTTGTGATTCTGAATTAAGGACAACGATCAGAATACTGTGAAGGTATGCTTCTCGTACTAGTTGACACATCTTCACTAGTATCTTAAGTTAACCAAGAGGTAATTACAAGAAGAGATCATGACGGTTAAATTGTTGTTATGGTCGACTTTTTTTAATCAATTTACGAAAAAACGACGCTTTCGATCGGCGAAAAATATTATTTTTCTTTTCTTTTTGCTTTGTATCCATTAATTATGGTTTTAGCCTTGTAGTTATCTATATTAATCAATTTGTACATTCAATCGAAACCTATATCATATATATATCAGCGGAATAATTCGCGATGAGAATAGATAATTCGTGAACTTTGATAATTTACGTTATCATTTAATCATGGTACTAACGGTTTTAATACCAGTAAAGATCATGGTACTAACGGTTTTAATACCAGTAAAGCGAGAAATTGCCTCATTCCTGAAGAATGGCTTAACCCACAAAAACTGAAATTATTCCACCAGAAGTTGGAATATCGTGTGGAATGGTATGGATATGAGATGCGTGCTCCCCTAGCCGGTTGGTCCCAGAAGTGCCTCGTTACAAAGTGTGAGCCTGTTTATATTAGTGATCCATGAAGTGACCTGAAATTACGAGGGTACACAAATACACCACGCTTTTTCGTTTCAACTTATAAGTCTGATACCAAGTGTGATCGTCTATGGACAAAGTCGATAAAATACAATAATAAGGTATTCACTTGACAATAATTACAGTACAAGACCGATTGACTATATGATCAATGTCAATTGATTAAGATTAACGTACAAGTGTATTTACTTTTAGTTATAATAGAACAATTATAATTGCGGAAAGTAAAATTAAATCACACAACAAGATTTTCTTAACGAGGAAACCACAAATGCATAAAAACCCCAGTACGTGGTCCAGTTTTGAATACTCTCAGAATTAAGTCGCTACATAGAGAACAAATCCAACTTCATATAGTTGAGACCAAGTAATCTACCCCTAGTTACTTAGTTCCCTCAGTATCCCCGCACCTACGACCTTCTGGTCACGCACGTGATCCCAAGATAGAAAATCACTATCATGAGTTGCTTTACCGATGTAAAGTCTTAAGCACTCAACTCCTTTTGATCGTCTTCCAAACAGTAAAGGAACAAAGCTATTTGGTAACTGCTCCAATAATATTTTAATAAAAAAGATTCGTTGAGTTTTTACAAAGGCTCTTTCGTTTAAACTATTAAACTCCTTTGTCTGGTAAGATCAATCCAAATCAGTAACTTAGATTCGGATTCACAACTATCAGATTCGGATATTAAAGAATACCACCAAATGATAGTTGCCGATCTAAACGACTATATGATAAAATCTATCGAAGATAAATCAGATCTAAGTCGGATCCCGTCCGATTAATATGTGTACACAAATCACGAGATACGAAAACCAATAAGAAAAATCTTCTTATCTTCAAATCTTCAATTGCCTTCTTATGTACCTGCACACCACAAACTTGAATCTACTTATGATCGATTACACATAGAACGAAGTCCGTTAACAATGGATGATCATAAGTTGTTTTTAGATCTAAAAACAGTTCTAGAGATCCCGTAAATACTTTGATCTAGTTTGAGTGACCCTTATGTCAGAAGAGAAGGCTCTTAAGAAAAATCAGACTAGGTGCAATCAAAGTTTCTACAACCGTTGATCAATCAAATCAATAATTGAAAACTAAAATAACAATGCAACTATCTAGTATCCCACCCACGGTACTCGTAGAGCTTCTTGATCCCACAAAAGTCTTTAATCGAACGGTCGTAAGAGATTTCGTTATGGTACTTTCTTCTCCGGATAGACGGCTCCACCGAAAACAACATGAATGAAGTTTGCCTGGATCTTAGGATAGTTTGCAAGAAATGCAAACTCAATTATTTATAGACCAAAGTTGTTTGGACAACAAGGACATTCCAAAGCCGAAAATATTCTCAAGATATTCAATAAGTACCTAATTTCGGTTTTCCTATTTCCAACTAATATCCAACCTGTAATTTCAAAATCTCTCACTAGAAAAAATCTAATATTAGTTTAGAACTTAACTAATATAAATTTCCAACAAATATGTTTTGATTTGTTAGAAAATCAAAAGCATATAATCGAAAATCTTAATTCAAAGATTCTCCATATTTCGGATTGGGATTACCTTGAATATCAAGGGATATCTTTGAACATATATTCATTTCCAAATTATGTCGACATCATTAACTTTCCTATTTAGCAAACCCTAATTCCAAACTCATACAAAACCTTAAAGTAATGCGTGAATATAGAGGACCGGTTTTGCTATAGGGACTGGTTCTACCATGACTCCTAACATAGGTTAAGATCGGTTGTACCAAGTCTCTAAATATAGGCAGGGGTCTGTTCTACCATGACTCCCAACAAAATATAGGATTGGTTTCACCATGATTCCCAATATAGGTAAGGATCAGTTCTACCAAGACTCTCAGCATAATTTAAGATCGGATCTGCCATGTATCCCAATATAGGTAAGGATCGGTTCTACCAAGACTCTCAACATAAGTTAAGATTGTTTCTACCGCGTGTCTCAAACTAGGTAAAGATCGGTTCTATCATAACTCTCAACATAAGTTAAGATAAGTTCTACCAAAGATTTTACCTAGGTTCGAATTGGTCATCCAATAGATCTTTAATGAAAACAGACCAAATCGCCTATTGATTTCCTTTCGATTATGAACCAAGTTTTGTGTATGTACTTCCTTTAAACATATGTAATCAAGCATAGTTTTCTAGGATGAAATCACACCTATATCCAATACACAATCAAGTAACGAGTTACATAGATTATGTCGATGTCACATTTACGAAGTTCAAAAGATAAACGTTATACTTCATAATCAAATTTTTATCCTTGACACTTTGATCATAATAAAAAGTCCAGGTCTAATACTAGAGAATTAAATAAAACCTCGCATGTTATGTTTTCAATCTTAAACAACTTGAAAGAAATGATAGGAATGGAAACAAGTCAAGTCAGTATCACTATACCTCAAGTGGAAGGATGAGGTCTTCATTGTAGTCGATACTTCTTCACGGTCTTCAGGTCTTCAAGGTAATATTTGTATGTCTCAACATTCCTAGAATTTCTAGTCTAACCTAAAAGAAGTTGACTCTAGCACATTCAATCAAGCGACTCTAATTGAGTTTTGATACTAAAATATGATAACCAAACTTGACATACCAACGGTTGGTGGGTTCAACCGAGCAATGCTCTAACATGACCTGTAAGTGATACTGAGACAATTTTTTCCACAAAGAATATATCCATGTGCACACTTGTAAATTGATATTTCGCCAACCCTGAAAGTGACAAAGATCAACCGGACCCAAATCGGAGTATGTGGTACATGGAGTGGGAATGAATCGGTAGAGGAATGGATACATGGACGGTTCTATACCTATTCCCGTCAGTACAGTTTATCTATTACCATTGATTTTAATGATTCCTTTTAATCATAATCCTCCATTTCTTCTCATATAAATTTGACTAACCTAAGCCCTTCACTTCGTTCATTCTTCCTCTACACTCCTCATTCACTTATTATTTTGTACAGCGGAGAAGAAAACTCTATCACAACAACCACCACATTCTTCTTCTTAGTTGTGCAAATATAACTCTATCACAACAACCACCATCTTTCTTCTTCGCTTCTTCTTCTTTAGTTATTAAAGTCTCAATCTGATTTTGGGTAAAGAAGATTAAATTTTGTAGGGTTCTTATTATAATTGCATGTTTGATTAAACAACAACGGCATGTAATCAATCTCTCTCACTCACTCTCTTTTGATTTGGATTATTTGTTTAATTTTGATTTCGGTTTTGTTTAGCATGATTTCTTTTTTAAGTTTTGTTTTGGTGGTATGATTTTGCTAATTTGGTTTGATTTTTGCAGTCAATCTTCAATTTCTTTCAGCAGGACCCTAAGGTTCAATATTTATGTGATTTGATGATAGACATAGAGCAATTGGTTATCACTAATCGATGTTGTGAAATTGATTTGATGATGATTCAGAAGTTTAGTGTTTCATACGAGGAATTCAAAGAAGACTTGGAAGATGAAATTGATGGTCTGGAAGGATGATTAACAAAGGGTTTCAGTTATTTTTTGTGTTTAGATATGTGATTTGAGGTTTTGTATTTTCTGCTCATGTATTGATTGATATTGGTGAGATATTAGTTCATTGTATTTTGATTCCAAGTTTTACCCATGTTAGATGTTATATTTTTAGAGAACATTTATAAATTCGAATTTAGATTGATTAGCATGATCCAACAATTTTCAGATTTTTTTCTATTCATAGAGAGTTAGCCGAGTAAAAACCCGGTACCGATCTAGAGCTGGACATGTACCACCGGTACAGGTATAACACCGGGACAAATAGAGGTACAGGTACCCAGAACATGGAACCAGCCATTAGGAGGTAAGGTACAAGTACCGGGATCTGGGGAAATATGTACCATACCATCCCACATGCGGTACTAATCTAACTCCTTTAAAATCCTAACTCATATGAACCTCCACGTTGAATGGTGAGCATCACCCTTCGCTTAGGAAAGAGCTTCAATAGAGTTTGTATAATCGCTTAGAAAAGAGTTTGAACGTTTAATTGGAGAAGAGTTTGTACATTGAACCTGGAGAGGACACTTGGCAACACTCTATGGTCAAGGGTTTGTAAAAAAATCCAAATCCCGAAAAAATAAAAACTAAACAAAAAAACATAAAATTCTGTGAGGAAAAAAAAAATTCTTTCGAGAGGAAACAAACTTAATCATCTTTCACTTCAAAACTTAAGAGGTTCTGCCATTGAATGTGGTGTTTAGAGCAACAGAAATGACGCGATCATAACCAAAGATCAATAACCATAAAAAAGATCAAATATTTGGTTTAATCTGTGGTGTCACGCTAGGGTGAAAGAGCAAATTTGTTCGAGCGCACCTAAAATGTTCGTCTAAAGCTTGGACGGAGGTATAAAGATCGTTTGAGATAGGCGTAGATTATATTAACGCATGTTGTGGGGCGCATATTTTATTAACGTTTGTTGTGGTGCGAGTGCATAAAAATCAATTTTTTTTCTCAAAGTTCCAAAACTACCAGGAAGTATAAACCCCACCTCACTCCAAGCATTTGTATTATGTACTCCTTGTATGGGGAAAATTTGTAAGTTATGCCAGCTTGGGGCGTATCTGTAATGTACGCCTGAACCAAGCGAAGCTTTAAAGTTCGTCTGTTGTGGGGCGAGCATTATACCTACGCCCTACCAGGCGCACTTTATACTGCCTCCTCAACCAAAATTAACTTAAATATCCGCCTATTTATCTTAGGGGCTTATACCTACGCCTCACATCAAATGTAGTTTATACGTACGTCTGATATCGAACATACTTTAAAATTTCGCTCGACCAAATATGGTTTAGGTCCGGATTTCAGACCATACTTTGTCTGGAATTTAGTTTTAGTCCATAATTTAATCTTTACTCCGTCCCACTGTGGTTCGTTTGCGGACCAAAATTTTGGTAATGGTCGTCCATTGTGGATGCTCTTAGAGGAGGAGATGGAGAAGTGCTGAGATTAAAACCTGGAAATCAGTTGAAACTGGTGGTTATTCAAATTCTGTTGATTAGAGATTTTTTTGTATTTCTTAATTTGGTTAGGGTTTTGTAATTAAGAAGTTTTTTAACCTAGAATAAATCATACATCCTCTTTCGACTAGCCAACAATAAATCATCTCTGGCTAATTGAGATTAAGCTAAAACGCAAATTGTTAGATATTAAAATATCTTAATCCCATGTTTACTTTTAATCTCGGTCTGGCTCCTAACTTATAGATTTAAATAAACTCTCTAATTTATGATCTTCTTCTGTTCTATACTTCTAACGCACGAGATAAAGAGTTTGTTGGTCGAAGATTATCCAGAAATTGAACTCCCACTAAAGTGTAAGTTTGTCTATTATTATTATTATTATTATTATTTTATTTCATTTTGTATTTTTGTTGGAATTTAATTGTGCATCTTCTTCCTTTGTATTAGTTACTCTGTTTGGTAATGTTAGATTTTAACTTTCACACAGATATAGTTTGTATAGTAATATGGACCATGTCGAAAAAGCACAAACAAACAGAGAACATGAAACAAATTTAGGAAGCCTCTTTATGTAATCACTCATTCAAGATTCTCATGTATCACCATTCATTGGAGATTCTTCGTCTATACATATGATATCCGTGGTTTGCTTTTCAAGCTTAAAACAATGATCTCTCATTCTTGGATTCAGTTCTATTGCGCATGTGGAAATTTTTCTAAACAGGTGCATCTTCGAGGATTGTAGTAAAATTGTACATGTGGTTTTGTTTTTCTGTTGCTCCAGCATGTACAAGGGTTCTTCTTCTGTCTACTAACTACAACTTATGGTATCGTTGTTCCCGAATAGAAGCTCTGCAAAGGCTGAAAAAGCGGGGATCTAACACCACCACCCAATATTTCACTTAGCAATCTGTATGGACAAACTCGAATATACTTTTAAGAGAATCAACAAGACTCAATCAATTAAAAGTACATCAACGAGTTTATATCTCTCTCTTGATTTGATTTCCTCAAACAGAAACTGTGAGTACTAATCAAATACAAGGAATAACTTGGATGGTACCAAACACCAATATCCAAGGATCAATCAATGACAATCGACAACCAAAGGTTGGATTACTCTAATTGATGATCTAACGCACAACCTGTATTATTTCAAACTATAAAGATAAAACAATATAATGCGGAAATTGAAATAACACAGACACCAAAAGTTTTGTTAACGAGGAAACCGCAAATGCAGAAAAACCCCGAGACCTAGTCTAGATTGAATAACATTGTATTAAGCCGCTACAGACACTAGCCTACTCCAAGCTAACTTCGGACTGGACTGTAGTTGAACCCCAATCAGTCGCCCACCGACCCAAGGTACAGTTGCACTCCCTACGCCTCTGATCCCAAGAGGATACTGCGCACTTGATTCCTTTAGCTGATCTCACCCACAACTAAGAGTTGCTACGACCCAAAATCGCAGGCTTTGAAAATAAACAAATATGTCTCACACAGACAAGTCTATCAAAGGATCAATTTGTCTCCCACAGATAAACCCTAAAGGTTTTGTTCCGTCTTTTGATAATAATCAAGGTGAACAGGAACCAATTGATGATCCGGTCTTATATTCCCGAAGAACAACCTAGATTAATAAATCACCTCACAACAATCTTAATCGTATGGTAGCGAAACAAGATATTGTGGAATCACAAACAATGAGACGAAGATGTTTGTGATTACTTTTTATATCTTGCCCATCGGATATATCAATCTCAATCCAATCAATCTGATTGTACTCGTACGATAGAAGATGCATGATCAGATCACACAACTACGATAAAGTAGTATCGGTCTGGATTCACAATCCCAATGAAGTCTTTAAGTCGTTAACCTAGTTTTAGAAGAAGAAAACCAAAGGTTAAAGGAGAAACGACTCTAGCACGCAAACTAGTATCACACATAAGGTGTGGGGATTAGTTTTGCACAGGGCTAGATGTCTCCTTTATATAGTCTTTCAAATCATGGTTTTGCCTTGGTTACAAAGAAATCAATATCCACCATTAGATGAAAACCTGATTTAGATTCAAGCTAATATTTCTCAACCGTTAGATCGAAAACTTAGCTTGTTACACACACTTGACATGTACGCTTCTAGGTTTGTGTAACCGTACCCAAACGTGTACATTGTTGGTTCAACAACTGTTAACCAAATGGTTAGCCATATGAGAATTTCATATCAACCATGTTCTTCTTCACCACAAATAGTTCAAATGACTTCAAGATGAACTAGTTAGAGAGTTGTTCAATTGCAAGGAAATCTCGTGTACTACACAAGACACAATTGAAACAAAGATGATTCGATTCACATGAATCGGCTCATGAACTTTATAGCCACGGTTTGCATACTGCATTGCTTAGTAATTTAAGTTTCATATTCAGAGCACATCTTTAGACCATAACCCACTCAAGTTCGCAAACAAGTTCGCGGACTTAAGGCAACCGGGCAGAGTTTCCAAACTCAGCAGAAAATCTCGGCAAGGAGACTTCCGCCAGTTCGCGGACTGGTACTCGCACAAACGAAGTTGAAACTCCAGCAGAAATTCTTGGGAAGAGAACTTCCGTCAGTTCGCGGACTGAGTTCGCGGACTTCGCAAAGCCAATTCCACCAGTTTCTCTTGATCAACAAAGTTCGCAAACTTTGGTTCAAGGAATAAGATTTATGCACATATGTCTTTCCACAACAATACTTATGTCCATCATTGGTTATGTAATCTAAACTCTCATTACAATCATTGAAACATTCTTAGAGGACGTTATATAGTTGTTACACTATTTCTCGTCAAAGCAATTTTCAAGATGATTGAAACATACTAGGTAAAGGTAAACTTGATCGAAGCAAAAAGCTTACCAACACATATTTCAATATATAGATAGGCGAGGTATACTCGTCTGGAAATACCAAATGTGTATAATAAAGTCTATATATATAGCATACGACTTTTTGTCTCAAGAAGTAGGAGATAGAGTTGATAGACTTTTGAGTGAAAGATAAGTTCAAGTCTTCACATACCTTTTTGTCGAGAAGTTCCACCGGTTCCTTGAGTAGTTCTTCTTCTTGTAAGATGAATCGCCATGAAGTCCTTGAGCTCAACTACACTTTCTATCCTAGTCCGAGACTTAGCTATAATAGACTAGAAATCAAGACTTATAGTTTTGATCACTAACATTGACAAACATGCTTGAGATAGCAATGCATGCGAGGTCGACCGAGCAATGCTCTAACAATCTCCCCCTTTGTCAATTTTAGTGACAAAACTATCAATACATATGGAATACAAAAAAGATAAAGAAACTTTAGTGGCTCCTATTCCATAGTCTAATCTTCAACATTCCTCGAAATCTTCGTCACTTCCAAGTACTCAAATGATCCCAAAGGTTGTAAGTTTAGCATCACCGTTGTTGAAGATCCATAGATATAACAATGAGAAAGCATCGGTCTCGATCATTGTTATACAGTGTCATAGTATTATTACACAGTGTCAAAGTCCAATTGCATCACAACTTTAACAATAATACTACGGTGATATGTATCACTCCCCCTTAGTCAATACTCCATCTCTCATGGAAACCACTCCCCCTTACACAATGATCCGAAAACCATATGTATTTGTAGTGTGAACTACATATTAATTCTCCCCCTTTTTGTCAATAAAATTGGCAAAGGTACGAAAACGGGATCCTAATGAAATTTCAGAAATAGACATTTCATGACAAAAAGAAAAAATATTTACCAACTAATTTAGATGCAATCATAAAGCCGAAGCTAAATGCATTCATCAAGGAGTTTAAAGATACAAGATAACCCCTCTAAAATTCCACAGCCGCACACCCCTCAAGATATGACTATTAAGCACAAGTTCAAAAGAACTCTCCCTCATTAGATGCCATTTCCAAGGGATCAACAAGAGCGACCTTAATTTCGAAAGACAAGAAGGATATTTATTGGACACCAAAAACCACAAGAATGATTTTCTATATCCAAAAACTCAATCAAATTAATCACAAGTAAACCCATGATTAATTTAATCAGAATACACAATCAAATTAAAAACACAAGTTGATCAACTTAATTGATTATGCTTGAAAAAGCGGGGGTCTAACAACACCACCCAATATTTCGCTTAGCAATCTGTATGGACAAACTCGAATATACTTTTAAGAGAATCAACAAGACTCAATCAATTAAAAGTACATCAATGAATTTATATCTCTCTCTTGATTTGATTTCCTCAAACAGAAACTGTGAGTACTAATCAAATACAAAGAATAACTTGGATGGTACCAAAGACCAATATCCAAGGATCAATCAATGACAATCGACAACCAAAGGTTGGATCACTCTAATTGATGATCTAACACACAACCTGTATTATTTCAAATTATAAAGATAAAACAATATAATGCGGAAATTGAAATAACACAGACACCTGAAATTTTGTTAACGAAGAAACCACAAATGCAGAAAAACCCCGGGACCTAGTCCAGATTGAATACACACTGTATTAAGCCGCTACAGGCACTAGCCTACTCCAAGCTAACTTCAGATTGGACTGTAGTTGAACCCCAATCAGTCTCCCACCGATCCAAGGTACAGTTGCACTCCCTACGCCTCTGATCCCAGCAGGATACTGCGCACTTGATTCCCTTAGCTGATCTCACCCCCAACTAAGAGTTGCTACGACCCAAAATCGCAGGCTTTGAAAATAAACAAATATGTCTCACATAGACAAATCTATCAAAGGATCAATATGTCTCCCACAGATAAACCCTAAAGGTTTTGTTCCGTATTTTGATAATAATCAAGGTGAACAGGAACCAATTGAGAATCCGGTCTTATATTCAATCACCTCACAACAATCTTAATCGTATGTTAGCGAAACAAGATGTTGTGGAATCACAAACAATGAGACGAAGGTGTTTGTGATTACTTTTTATATCTTGTTTATCGGAGAACTCTCACGATCTCAAGCCAATCAATATGATTGTAGTCGTACGATAGAAGATGCAAGATTAGATCACACAACCACGATAAAAGTAGTATCGGTCTGGCTTCACAATCCCAATGAAGTCTTTAAGTCGTTAACCTGGTTTTAGAAGAAGAAAACCAAAGGTTAAAGGAGAAGCGAGTCTAGCACGCAAACTAGTATCACACGTAAGGTGTGGGGATTAGTTTTGCACAGGGCTAGATGTTTCCTTTATATAGTCGTTCAAATCAGGGTTTTGCCTTGGTTACAAAGCAATCAATATCCACCATTAGATGAAAACCTGATTTAGATTCACGCTAATATTTCTCAACCGTTAGATTGAAAACTTAGCTTGTTACATACACTTGACATGTACGCTTCTAGGTTTGTGTAACCGTATCCAAACGTGTACATTGTTGGTTCAACAACAGTTAACCAAATGGTTAGCCATATGAGCATTTCATATCAACCATGTTCTTCTTCACCATAACTAGTTCAAATGACTTCAAGATGAACTAGTTAGAGAGTTGTTCAATTTCAAGTAAATCTCATGTACTACACAAGACACAATTGAAACAAAGATGATTCGATTCACATGAATCAGCTCATGAACTTTATAGCCACGATTTGCATACTGCATTCCTTAGTAATTTAAGTTTCATGTTCAGAGCACATCTTTAGATAATAACCCACTCAAGTTCGCAAACTAGTTCGCGGACTTAAGGCAACCGGGCAGAGTTTCCAAACTCATCAGAAAATCTCGGCAAGGAGACTTCCGCCAGTTTCGCAGACCGAGTTCGCGGACTTGACTCACGCAAACGAATTTGAAAATCCAGGAAAAATTCTCGGGAAGAGAACTTCCGTCAGTTTGCGGAATTGGCAAAGCCAATTCCACCGGTTTCTCTTGATCAACAAAGTTCGCAAACTTTGGTTCAAGGAATAGGACTTATGCACATATGTGTTTCCACAACAATACTTATGTCCATCAATGGTTATGTAATATAAACTCTCATCCCAATCATTGAAACATTCTTAGAGGGTTATACAGTTGTTATACCATTTGTCGTTAAAGCAATTTTCAAGATGATTGAAACATACTAGGTAAAGATAAACTTAATCGAAGCGAAAAGCTTACCAACACATATTTCGAGATATAGGTAGGCGAGGTATACTCGGCTCGAAATACCAAATGTGTATAATAAAGTATATATATATATATATATATATATATATATATATATATATATATATATATATATATAACATATGACTTTTTGTCTCAAGAAGTAGGAGATAAAGTAGATAGACTTTTGAGTGATAGATAAGTTCAAGTCTTCACATACCTTTTTTTCGAGAAGTTCCACCGGTTCCTTGAGTAGTTCTTCTTCTTGTATGATGATTCACCATGAATTGAGCTCAACTATACTTTCTATCCTAGTCCGAGACTTAGATATAATAGACTATAAATCAAAACTTATAGTTTTGATCACTAACATTGACAAACATGCTTGAGATAGCAACGCATGCGAGGTCGACCGAGCAATGCTCTAACAATCTCCCCCTTTGTCAATTTTAGTGACAAAACTATCAATACATATGGAATACAAAAAAGATAAAGAAACTTTAGTGGCTCCTATTCCATAGTCTAATCTTCAACATTCCTCGAAATCTTCATCACTTCCAAGTACTCCCATGATCCCAAAGGTTGTAAGTTTAGCATCACCGTTGCTGAAGATCCATAGATATAACAATGAGAAAGCATTGGTCTTGCTCATTGTTATACAGTGTCATAGTATTATTATACAGTGTCAAAGTCCAATTGCATCACAACTTTAACAATAATACTACGGTGATATGTATCACTCCCCCTTAGTCAATACTCCATCTCACATGGAAACCACTCCCCCTTACACAATGATCCGAAAATCATATGTATTTGTAGTGTGATCTATATTTAATTCTCCTCTTTTTTGTCAATAAAATTGGCAAAGGTATAAGAACGGGATCATAATGAAATCTCCGAAAGAGACATTTCATGACTAAAAGCAAAAAATACATACTAACTAATTTAGATGCAATCATAAAGCCGAAGCTAAATGCATTCATCAAGGAGTTTAAAGATACAAGATAACCCCTCTGAAATTCCACATCCGCACACCCCTCAAGATATGACCATTAAGCACAGGTTCAAAAGAACTCTCCCCCATTAGATGTCATTCCCAAGGGAACAACAAGAGCGACCTTAATTTCGAAAGAAAAAAAAGGATTTTTATTGGACACCAAAAACCACAAGAATGATTTTCTATATCCAAAAACTCAATCAAATTAATCACAAGTAAACCCATGATTAATTTAATCGGAATACACAATCAAATTAAACACACAAGCTGATCAACTTAATTGATTATGCTCAACATAAGAAAACTTGCGGAACATATTACTAAAATAACCATTAGAAAATGATTAGGATAGCCGTTCATATACTCAACACAATGAAACTTATGGAATATATGAATACTCAACCAGATTAATTACAAGAGAACCCATAATTAATCTAATTCGAATACACAATCAAACTAATTACAAAAGTAATCAATTTAATTGTCATTTTTTTTGCTCGACACAAGTAAACTTATGGAGCAATAACTAGATAATCACACGAGATGATTAATCTAGTTCAATATGCTCAACATAAAGTACCTTACGGAACAACCAACAAAGCCAAAAATAATCAACTTTGTTGTATCATGCTCAACATAAGACACATTACGGAGACTCACAGTAATAAATAAGATATGGATCAGGGATGATCAATACTGCAGAAAACACAAGGATTTATTCTATCTTTCCATTACTATTTGCATAACGATATTAATATACATAATCCTTGAAAACAAAATATTTTAACCTATCTTCCATCAAAGAATTGACAATATAGGCTTAACTTTTGTATATGTCAAAAGTCCATTCACTCTTAAATCAATAAGAGAATATCGACAACAAGTGACTTTACTTTTGACAAAGTATGGGACAATCAAAGTTCACGGACGCAAACACCAATATCCCATAACAAATTGCAATATAACAAATCATAAAGATTAATATTGCAAAACATCGTCCTTCAAATATTTTTAGAATTTAAACAAATAAACCTAAAAACATGAAGATGAAAAACGTTGGACATAGCTATGTGTAATCACAATAATTGCTATTCCAAACTCTAGTAATCCTTCTCAAAAACAAGAATAAATTCTCATAAGAAGTTTCCTAGGCATCAAGACAAACTCGTAATGCACATATAAGATGATTTGTCCTTAGAAAGTAGAATCAATCTTTTTCGCCCGGATTTACACCAAGAATAGGTACTAAAGGCGTATAAAAGGTTTTCTTAACAAAGAAGAACATACAAAGTCATTAATGACTATGCACCATAGTTCACATAAAATGATTGTGAACATTCAAGAATCCCATAGCAATGCGTACTACAGCCCATTCTTGAACTTCCTTCTTTATGATTCACCAAAGACATTCTTTTTGAATCTACTAATGATCTTGAAAGAGTATTACTCCAAGAATCCAAGTGTCCAAGTCCAAGAGAATTGGAACAAGTGCGACGAAACGGAGCAAAACACTCAAAACAAGAGACAGGAAAAATATCAATTTTAACTCATTCAAAATCAATAATTCTCATCTCCATTTTGAATAGAATTAAAAGAGGAAGAGAATGCAAAAATAATGAGTTCATTCCGAGTTTGGACGAAGAAGTTACGGCCAAAACAAGTCGACCGAATATCGACATCTACAGGCAAAAATGCATACGGGTTTGCAAACGAATTTTCAAGTCCGAAAATTTAAACCCCTGGATTTTGATTTTAAAAGATGTTGTGCATACCTGGTAGGTGTACCATGTAGTCTAAACATCCCGAACTATTATTTTCAAACCTAAACATTTAAGAACCTTAAACACAGATCAAGTTAGGTAGAAAAGGACGATAAGAAAGGTACGTGAATCATTATAAGTTCTCTAAGCAAATAAAAGTACAAATCTTGCTCAAGTTTATAGTAATACCTTTTTAGAAAAGTCCAATTGAATTCTACAGCCTTACCGAATATAATCTGTGCGCCCCAATTATTGTGCTTCCCCCACCGTATACATAGCAGGGCATTTCTTGGTGAGGATGCACTTTCAACTCAAACAAGTTGTGTTGAGGTGAACAATGTCTTGCTTACCATGGCACCAAGAAAGAGTTTCTTTCCAACAACTCTTAAATCTTTTAGTGTTGAGAAACACCCAAGGAACTGTTTTTATAAGTTTATCAAAGAACTTCAAGAGAACCCAAAAGGATTTGTGTTTCTGATTTCTTGTTTTCCAACTTATAAAAAACAGTTTCTGCAGATAGTTTTTAGTACTGCGAAGAGAAACTCTTCTGATAAAAAGAAACGTCCTAGATTCTTCATAAAAGAAGACAATACTACTATCTTGATAGGAAGTATCAGTAATTGAGCAACGAATCAATTCATGCTTTGAGGTGATACACTCAGATGACTGAGATTTAAACTCCTCTTGTAATTTGTTTAGTTTATCACAACTAGTTGGATTACACAGAGGAGGAGCATTGGTCTCACTGATTAGTAAATCGATATCAACCTCAACATCAATATTATTCATCATAACTTGATTTAGCCTGTCAAGAGATTCTTGCTCTTTCTGGAGGTATGACTCAACATCAAGAGATAAGCTCTCAAGCTTCTTTTCAATCCCTGAAAACACTTCAAGGGATTTTAAACCTGGTGGAGATTTAGATAGAATTTTTTTTACAGATTTTATTAAGTCAGTCATGGAAGAGAATTCTAAAATCCCTGGATCTGGTGGTGCATTTATTGAGATAGCGCTACTGTCCATAGAGTTAGATCGCTAAAAACACAGACTTGTAAGGTCTTAAACGTGTTTGCCCGATGTGATACCAATTGAAAAAGAGGGGTTCTAACAACACCACCCAATATTTCGCTTTGAAATCTGTATGGACAAACTCGAATATACTTTTAAGAGAATCAACAAGAGTCAATCAATTAAAAGTACATCAACGAGTTTATATCTCTCTCTTGATTTGATTTCCTCAAACAGGAACGGTGAGTACTAATCAAATACAAGGAATAACTTGGATGGTACCAAAGACCAATATCCAAGGATCAATCAATGACAATCGACAACCAAAGGTTGGATTACTCTAATTGATGATCTAACACACAACCTGTATTATTTCAAATTATAAAGATAAAACAATATAATGCGGAAACTGAAATAATACAGACACCAGAAATTTTTTTAACGAGGAAACCGCAAATGCAGAAAAACCCCGGGACCTAGTCCAGATTGAATACGCACTGTATTAAGCCGCTACAGACACTAGACTACTCCAAGCTAACTTCGGACTGGACTGTAGTTGAACCCCAATCAGTCTCCCACCGATCCAAGGTACAGTTGCACTCCCTACGCCCCGGATCCCAGCAGGATACTGCGCACTTGATTCCCTTAGCTGATCTCACCCACAACTAAGATTTGCTATAACCCAAAATCGCAGGCTTTAACAATAAACAAATCTGTCTCACACAGACAAGTCTATAAAAGGATCAATCTGTCTCCCACAGATAAACCCTAAAGGTTTTGTTCCGTCTTTTGATAATAATCAAGGTGAACTGGAACCAATTGATAATCCGTTCTTATATTCTCAAAGAACAACCTAGATTAATCAATCACCTCACAACAATCTTAATCGTACGGTAGCGAAACAAGATGTTGCGGAATCACAAACAATGAGACGGAGGTGTTTGTGATTACTTTTTATATCTTTCCTATCGGAGAACTCTCACGATCTCAAGCCAATCAATATGATTGTACTCGTACGATATAAGATGCAAGATCAGATCACACAACTACGACAAAAGTAATATCGGTCTGGCTTCACAATCCCAATGAAGTCTTTAAGTCGTTAACCTGGTTTTAGAAGAAGAAAACCAAAGGTTAAAGGAGAAGCGAGTCTAGCACGCAAACTAGTATCACACGTAAGGTGTGGGGATTAGTTTTGCACAGGGCTAGATGTTTCCTTTATATAGTCTTTCAAATCAGGGTTTTGCCTTGGTTATAAAGCAATCAATATCCACCGTTAGATGAAAACCTGATTTAGATTTAAGCTATTATTTCTCAACCGTTAGATCGAAAACTTAGCTTGTTACACACACTTGACATGTACGCTTCTAGGTTTGTGTAACCGTACCCAAACGTGTACATTGTTGGTTCAACAATAGTTAACCAAATGGTTAGCCATATGAGCATTTCATATCAACCATGTTCTTCTTCACCATAACTAGTTCAAATGACTTCAAGATGAACTAGTTAGAGAGTTGTTCAATTGCAAGGAAATCTCATGTACTACACAAGACACAATTGAAACAAAGATGATTCGATTCACATGAATCAGCTCATGAACTTCATAGACATGGTTTTCATACTGCATTCCTTAGTAATTTAAGTTTCATGTTCAGAGCACATCTTTAGATCATAACCCACTCAAGTTCGCAAACAAGTTCGCGGACTTAAGGCAACCAGGCAGAGTTTCCAAACTCAGCAGAAAATCTCGGCAAGGAGACTTCCGCCAGTTCGCGGACTTGACTCACGCAAACGAATTTGCAACTCCAATAGAAATTCTCGGGAAGAGAACTTCCTTCAGTTCGCGGACTTGGAAAAGCCGATTCCACCGGTTTCTCTTGATCAACAAAGTTCGCAAACTTTGGTTCAAGGAATAGGACTTATGCACATATGTGTTTCCACAATAATACTTATGTCCATCATTGGTTATGTAATCTAAACTCTCATTCCAATCATTGAAACATTCTTAGAGGACATTATATAGTTGTTACACCATTTGTCGTTAAAGCAATTTTCAAGATGATTGAAACATACTAGGTAAAGATAAACTTGATCGAAGCGAAAAGCTTACCAACACATATTTTGAGATATAGATAGGTGAGGTATACTCGGCTCGAAATACCAAATGTGTATAATAAAGTCTATATATATAGCATACGACTTTTTGTCTCAAGAAGTAGGAGATAGAGTAGATAGACTTTTAAGTGATAGACAACAAGTCTTCACATACCTTTTTGTCGAGAAGTTCCACCGGTTCCTTGAGTAGTTCTTCTTCTTGTATGATATACCGCCATGAAGTCCTTGAGCTCAATTACAATTTCTATCCTAGTCCGAGACTTAGCTATAATAGACTAGAAATCAAGACTTATAGTTTTGATCACTAACATTGACAAACATGCTTGAGATAGCAACGCATGCGTGGTCGACCGAGCAATGCTCTAACAATGCTTAACATAAGTAAAATTACGGAACATATTACTAACATAACCATTAGATAATGATTAGGATAGCCGTTCATATACTCAACACAAGGAAACTTATGGAATATATGAATACTCAACTAGATTAATTACAAGAGAACCCACAACTAATCTAATTGGAATACACAATCAAACTAATTACAAAAGTAATCAATTTAATTGTCATTTGTTTTGCTCGACACATATGGAGCAATAACTAGATAACCACACGAGATGATTAATCTAGTTCAATATGCTCAACATAAAGTACCTTACAGAACAACCAACAAAGCCAAAAATAATCAACTTTGTTGTATCGTGCTCAACATAAGACACATTACGGAGCCTCATAGTAATACATAAGATATGGATCAGGGATGATCAATACTGCGGAATACACAAGGATTCATTCTATATTCCATCACTATTTGCATAACGATAATAATAGACATTATCATTGAAAACAAAAGATTTTAACCTATCTTCCATCAAAGAATTGACAATATAGGCTTAACTTTTGTATTTGTCAAAAGTCCATTCATTCTTTTACCAGTACGTGAATACCGATCACAAACCACTTTACTTTTGACAAAATATGGGACCTTTAAGTTCACGGACGCAAACATACATATCCCAAAACAAATTGCAATATATCAAATCATAAAGATTAATACTGCAACAACATATTTTTAATATTTTTAGAAAATAACCCCAAATATAAAAAACAAAAGATGAAAACATAATAGCTATATGTAGTCACAATCATCGCTATTCAAAGCAATAGTTATTCTTCCAACTAAATCAAAAAGAAGACATAATAAGCAACAATATCTTTTAGAAATTCCTTATCGTTCCCGAACTCCTTGTCGTCAACAACCAATGGAAAATAGGGTTCGTGGAGGAAGGAGTCAATACCAACAAACCGTCTTGGCTGATGATGTCGAACCAGGGCCTTTTGAATTTCCAAAGATCTTAAAACGCAAGACTTTATTTCACTAATCTCATTTCTTACTTCCTGCAACTCATCAAGAACATTGGAAAACTTCTGAGATTTAGAAGGGACAGCCCTTGGCTTTCTTGTACTCATCCTTTTTCTTTTCAAGGATGGAGTTACTGGAGATATCTCTTTTTCCTTGATTGATGGCTTAACAATCATATTGACGTCTTTTCCATCCAAAGACATGATGCTTAGAGAACAGTTATGAACAACTGGTTTTTGTGAGTGGAATTCACAATCTCATCAAGCAGTCTTAAGATATAAAATATATCAGAGAGGAAAAAAGGAATGTAGGGTTCGCAACCTTTAAACAGGTTCGTGCACGTCCAACTCTAAACCCTATAAAGAGTAGAATTGTCGATAATAACCCTTTATTTGATAGACAGGAAAAACAAACCTAAGAAAAAAAACTTTTTCTAAAGCTTGAGAGGTACACAATCTTATCTCTTTTGATCAGGCATATGAGACAATATTTACCAAACAACACAATTAATTTGTGCAATGGTAAACAATGATTTTTCCACCATTTTCCTCTTGAGAGGAATCCTCTGACTTCTGTCTATCAAAGCGATTTGACCATACCTTCTTCTCTAATGATCTTATTTTGTCTTTGGAAACTAACATCTTAGACGAAGATAAAATCCTACATACCTCAGCAGTCTTCTGAGCAAGTTTAAACTTCCTTGCCAATCGATTTGCTCTTCGTTGAAGTTTGTTGGCGTGCCTCACTTGAAGTTTGTACTTGTAACATCTTGATAGTTCATGACCCTTTTGAGAACAGAACGAGCACGTCAATCTTGAATAGTATTCAGGCATCTGTGGTGTGAACGCAGCTAGACACATAGTAGATCCTGAAACATTACAAACAGAGTTTCCAAAAGATGGGTCAATTGATTCTTCCAGCTTGATTGGATTCGTATCTTCTCCGAAACCATCAAGGTTGATATATGTATTGCCACAGTTATCAAAATCAATGTTCTCACATATAATACCGACACTTGATTTCCTATCTTCATCAGAATCATAGATCTCAAACACATCATCAAGTGTTATAGCAAGACCTTTGTTCCCAGTGTATTTTCTACGATTTTGGCACTCGTTTGCAAAATGACCAAAACCTTTACATTTAAAGCACTGTGGAATATCCTCGTCAGCATCCCTGTTTTTAGGAGGGACGCGATTGTGAGGTTTATCTGACGACCTAGGTTTGTCTCTTGAAAACCGTTTACTTCTCTTCAACAGAAGATCCTTAAACTGTCTTGTGATCAAGGAGACTGATTTGTCAAGATCTTCATCCGAAAAATCACCCTCAGACTGATCATCCTCAGATACATAAACACTTTTACTTTTATCAAGTAACTTAGTGTTCTTCTGTGCTTTAAAGAGAACATCCTTCCGATTTTGGATGTATGCTCATGATCAAAGAACTTTAGCTTTCCAACCAATGTATTTCTGGAAAGATTATCAAGGTTATTTCCCTCAATAATGGCATGCTTCTTAGACTCGTATCTAGATGGCAGAGATCTGAGAATTTTCATCACAATGTCCTTTTCAGGAATAGTCTTACCCAATGCAAAAGATGCATTAACAATTTCAGACACTCTGTGATTAAACTCATCAAATGTATCTTCATATGCCATACGAAGGTTCTCCCAATCAGAATTAAGGTTTTGAAGCCTAGCTTCCTTTTCACTAGAGTTACCTTCAAACACGGTTTCTAAGATATCCCAAGAATCTTTAGACCTAGTGCAATAAGACACATGGTGCTGAAGATTTGGGGTAATGGCATGTATGATGGCATTCAAACCGTCGGAATTTTTCTTTGCAGCAAGTATCTCAGCAGGACTATATCCACCAATATTCTTGGGAATGTTCACATCTCCAACTGCCAGAACGGGAGCATCATAGCCATTAAAAACATATACCGATGATTGAAAATCACGCGCTTGAAGAAACGCTCGCATAGCAATTTTCCACCATAGTAATTAGAGCCATCGAAGACTGGTGGTACGTTAATAGAGATATCACCTCTGTCCATAGAGTCAGATCGCTACAAACACAGACTTCTAAGGTCTTGAACGTGTTTGCCTGCTCTGATACCAATTGAAAAAGCGGGGGTCTAACAACACCACCCAATATTTCGCTTAGCAATCTGTATGGACAAACTCGAATACACTTTTAAGAGAATCAACAAGACTCAATCAATTAGAAGTACATCAACGAGTTTATATCTCTCTCTCTTTCTCTTGATTTGATTTCCTCAAACAGTAACTGTGAGTACTAATCAAATATAATGAATAACTTGGATGGTACCAAAGACCAATATCCATGGATCAATCAATGACAATCGACAACCAAAGGTTGGATTACTCTAATTGATGATCTAACGCACAACCTGTATTATTTCAAATTATAAAGATAAAACAATATAATGCGGAAATTGAAATCACACAGACACCAGAAATTTTGCTAATGAGGAAACCGCAAATGCAGAAAAACCCCGAGACCTAGTCCAGATTTAATACACATTGTATTAAGCCACTATAGACACTAGCCTACTCCAATCTAACTTCGGACTGGACTGGACTGTAGTTGAACCCCAATCAGTATTCCACCGATCCAAGGTACAGTTGCACTCCCTACGCCTCTGATCCCAGCATGATACTGCACACTTGATTCCCTTAGCTGATCTCAGCCACAACTAAGAGTTGCTACGACCCAAAATCGCAGGCTTTGGCAATAAACAAATCTGTCTCACACAGACAAGTCTATCAAAGGATCAATCTGCACCCCACAGATAAACCCTAAAGGTTTTGTTCCGTATTTTGATAATAATCAAGGTGAACAGGAACCAATTGATAATCTTATATTCCCGAAGAACAACCTAGATTAATCAATCACCTCACAACAATCTTAATCGTATGGTAGCGAAACAAGATGTTGTGGAATCACAAACAATAAGACGAAGATGTTTGTGATTACTTTTTATATCTTTCCTATCGGAGATATCAATCTCAAGCCAATCAATCTGATTGTACTCGTACGATAGAAGATGCAAGATCAGATCACACAACTATGATAAAGTAGTATTGGTCTGGCTTCACAATCCCAATGAAGTCTTTAAGTCGTTGTTGATGGTGGTTTTTAGCTTAGGGTTAAAACCATAAAACCGTACAGCTGACATGACGTCACTATGACCATTAGCACATTTATTGAACCGATCAGCATGCCTACGTATGAATTACCAGGGTACCTATTTTTTTATGTATCATGTTCCACGGCAGAACCCTTAACATTGACCGACGTCATCTATGCCAAACCCTAATTCTCATGCTACCGCGCCAAGGCATGCCAACCATGCCAGCCGCACCACTGTGCAATGGAAAACCATGCCATCCACATATCCGCGCCAAGGCAGGCCAACCTTGCCAGCCGCACCAATGTGCCAATGGAAAACCATGCCAGCCACATCTCTGCACCAAGGCATGCCAACCATGCCATCCGCACCACTGTCCCAATAGCAAACCATGCCAGCCACATCTCCGCGCCAGGGCATGCCAACCATGCCAGCCGCACCACTGTGCCAATGGAAAACCATGCCATCCACATCTCCGCGCCAAGGCATGCCAACAATGCCAGTCGCACCACTGTGCCAATGGCAAACCATGCCAGCCACATCTCCGAGCCAAGGCATGCCAATTTTTCCAGCCGCACCACTGTGCCAATGGCAAACCATGCCAGCCACATCTCCGCGCCAAGGCATGCCAACCATGCTAGCCGCACCATGCGCCAATGGCATGCCAAACCCTTGGCCCCACTATGCCAAGACAACCGCACCTTTCCTTGGCCCCACCATGCCAAGCCGTCCGTACCAAACCCTTGGCCCCACTACGCCAAGCCATCCGCGCCATTCGCCTTGGCCCCACCATGCCGGCCTTCCCTATGCGGCTACCAAAACGAAGGCGTCCAACGATCAACGACCACCCTTCCATCCTAGATACAAATCCTAGCCGTCCAAGGTCGCCAGACAACGCATGGTAACCTTTGGCCCAAAACCCTAGTTTTGTCCACGCCAAACCGCGCCAAGGCATGCCACGCCAAACCGCGCCAAGGCATGCCATGACACATGTGCCAATGGCATGCCAACCACCTTACCGCACCATACCATGCCGGCCTTCCCCATGCGGCTACCAAAACGAAGGCGTGCGACGATCAACGACCACCCTTCCATCCTAGATGCAAATCGTAGCTGTCCAAGGTCGCCAAACAATGCATGGTAACCTTTGGCCCAAAACCCTAGTTTTGGCCACGCCAAACCGCGCCAAGGCATGCCATGCCACATGTGCCAATGACATGCCAACCACCTTGACGCGCCATACCATGCCGGCCTTCCCCATGCGGCTACCAAAACAAAGGCGTGCGACGATCAACGTCCACCCTTCCATCCTAGATGCAAATCCTAGCCGTCCAAGGTCGCCAAACAACGCCTGGTAACCTTTGGCTCAAAACCCTAGTTTTATCCACGCCAAACCGCGCCAAGGCATGCCATGCCACATGTGACAATGGCATGTCAACCATCTTGCCGCTCCATACCATGCCGGCTTTCCCCATGCGGCTAACAAAACGAAGGCGTGCGACAATCAACTGCCACCCTTCCATCTTAGATATAAATCTTAGCCGTCCAAGGTCGCCAAACAACGCATGGTAACCCTTGGCCCAAAACCCTAGTTTTTGCCACGCCAAACCGCACCAAGGCATGCCATGCCACATGTACCAATGGCATGCCAACCACCTTGCCGTGCCATACCATCCGGCCTTCCCCTTGCGGCTACCAAAACGAAGGCCTGCAACAATCAACGACCACTTTTTCATCTAAGATGCAGATTTTAGCCGTCAAAGGTTACCAACTAACATATAACAACCTTTGGCCCTAGTTTGGTCGCGCCTAAACAAAGCCAAAACCCTAAATTTTGGCCGCGCCTAAACTGGGCCATATTAAAGCCATACTAATCATACTTTCATGCCACTGGATACCCAACGAAAGTTTGCAATAATCAACGGCTACCTTCCTCTTAAGATGCAAAATCTCGACCGTTGAAGGTCACCACCGAGCTGACAAGTCTCCCAAGCTCAACTTTCCAGACAACAACAACATGCTACATGTTTTCCACGAAAACACTCGATACGTCAACACATGTCACAAACTGGGGGATGCTCATTAGGTATTGGTTTGGCGGTTACAGCGTGCGGCGTACACTACGCTCGTTATAAGAAAGTGTCATAAGGATGAGGCGGTTAGTAAATACAGGGAGTAATGGTGAAACGCTTTATTTTATGGAACATCAATTCCAAGCGTTACCGGTTACCACCTCCTCCCTTTTACTCACCCGTTTTCCATTTCTTAATGAGACCAGAGTATGTTTCACTTCGAATTGTATAAATAGGCATTACCAATTTCCACCAAACAACAAGTTCTGTTCAGGAGCATACAACACTCAGAAAACGGTTTCTAGATTTCCTATCGGTTAGCTTCCCACTTTCTGATACAAATCACAATACAACTACTCTTCATAATCAACTATTCTGGTCTCAACACTCTCTTCGCTTCCCTCCCCAAAACCAACCCTTCTCTTCCACTTGTGACTGAAGCAAGTCTGGAATGGCCATTTCTTGGTTTAGGCCGGACTTGTATAGATTGATCTCTCGAATCTAAAGTACTCCCTTTCACTACATTGTTTAGGGTTTAGATTTGTTTCTCACTCACATCACACGAAATTACCGAAACCAGCAGAAATTGTTTTCACCCTCAAACAATTGGCGACCACAGTGGGAGACTGGTCTTTCGGTTACAATGTCAATTTTCAATCCTCGATCTCATACTTCGACCCAGACGTCAGGACGGTAGAGGCAAACGATCCGCTCAGGGATCGACGACTCATCTACCAGACGGCCCGATACGATCCGCTCAGGGATCGACGACTCAGCTACCAGACGGACCGATACGATCCGCTCAGGGATCGACGACTCGGTTACCAGACGACCTGATTACCAGTCATGACACGGCAAGGTGCTACTGGGGACTTCCCATAGGTTAAAAGCAAACGATCCGCCCAGGGATTGACGACTCGATTATCAAGTGACTCAGGGATGACTGGGGACTTTCCACAATTGCGGTACTTCTCATAAAACCCGGACTTGCACTTGACTCATTTTTCGTTAGCATATCCAAAAAACCGAGTAAGTCTTGCCTAGACAAAATACATGGTTTACTATTTCAAGTTTTCATGGGAATGATAAAACCGATAACCATGTTATGTTTCATCCCATGTCATTTACCGACACGCAACGTTCACTGTTCCATATCTTTCCTTGGATGTTTGTCACTTACAATCATAACAAAAAACGGCATCATCCTAAAACAGTTCATCCCGAATAATAATCCAAAACCCTCATAGGTAACACTTGTCTATCAACCCAAAAATCCATAAAATCAAAACCATAAAGCCAGGTGTTTCATTTGCCTTTCAAAAAAAACGAAACAAAAGAAGTTCAGAAGACAGAAGTGCATTCAAAGGAAGCTATTCAACGGTGTTTTGCTCTTCTCGAAGAAGGTGTCCTTCTTCATTTGGAGGACCGCCTATTTCATCTCCAACTCTTTGGACAGCCTTTCGACCTCCACTTCTTTTTGTTTGACCACGTCCGCAGAAGGACCTTCGGTCACCTTGGCTTGCAACTTTTGGATCTCAGAGAAACCCTAGCGCCCAGTTCCTCGTGGAATCAGTCACCTACCCGTACGTACCTACTTTGCATAATAACGATTACCAATCACTATTCATGAGGTAGCCGACGCTAGTACAGTGATATTCGAAGAGAAGAACAATATTTCTACATATTCATGGAAGGCATACATATGGCTAGGATTTTCCCCAAAACAAGAAAACAAATCGAAAGAGAAACGCTGGAGTACATAGCTGGAATACGCTTGCCCACTTTATTGCTACCGCGCTACCGCTAACACCAAGACGTGAGAACAAAGATACGAGATGAAAAGGAGAGCCAACCCCTTTCATACGCATAACACTTTTGGAATTTGAATAAAGAAATGATTTCCTATTTGAGCTACGTATGGAAAGAGGCAACTGGGCCCGCAAGAACAAGTCCGCGCCACGCCAAGCCAGCGCCGTGCCAAGCCAACAGTCTGCACCATGCCCAGCCAACAGTACGCAGCATACCAAACCAAGCCAGCGTCCACGCCAAACCAGCGCCCATTCCAATCCAATCCAGTGCTAACATCTTGCATATTTCCAGCGCCAGTATCTTGCATCCTTCCAGCGCTAACAACTTGCATCTTTCCAACACCAGCAACTTGCATCCTTCCAGCGTTGCCTTTTGAACACCCAGTAGAAGGGAATCAGCAATCTAATTTCATCACACGTAAATATCAGGAACGACTTCTCCAAAATCGAAGCAAAGAAAATCAGCAACCCCCCCTGAGTTCACAAAAACTCTCTTCCTGTCAGGAGCTACATGATTTACGGGGACTTCGCCCAAAAAATCGTGCAGTCTATGATGAAACACTTATGTGAGATTCTGTAGTTGCAGCGTCATGACATATTCGCATCCCTCAACCGCACTGCATCAGGGAAACAACTATTTCCAACCAGAGAAGCCGTTCCCAAACCCCAACCTCTCCTGAAAAGTACGATTGATAGATGGAACCGGGGACTCCTAACCATTGTTCGCTTGAAGAGTGTCCAGTTTGACAGTACACTGATTAACGTAGCCGCTCCGCTTCAATGTTCGCTCCAACAGCCGCTTCACTTCAACGTTCGCTCCGACAGCCGCTCCGCTTCAACGCTCGCTCAAGCAGCCGCTCCGCTTCAGCGTTCTATCCATAAGCTTCTCCATAATCCGAAGCCGAAGCTTCAGCGTTGGGATCCTTAAGTTTCAACATCCTTTCCAAGAGCCGAAGATGCTTCAACGCCGTTTATTCCTGCAAAGGGTCGTACCACCACGCTCCCCACGTCAAGGATCATGATCACAGCCAGCTAATCTTCGTAGTCATGACCGCCTTTTGATCCATCTCGCCAAAACTCGTGATCATGGACAGTTTGCTCGCTCACGCGTCCAGTCAATCCTTTTACTTCCATGGATGCCCATACAATTCCAGCCAACCTACTTTGTTACCACGACAATGTAGTCTCTTCTGATTACATCTGCTACCAAGAACTGTTGCCGCTCATTTGTTGATACCAGCCAGAGCTTCACCACAACAGTAATCACTACAAAAGTAACCTGTACTCCTCCATATTTTAAGTTCCACGTGGAAGAAGTAACAAAATCACCAGTACGAACGCATGATGGTGATGTCTTTATCATGGTCAACCCACTGACCATACAAGATGGAAACATGTAAACCATACTTGGGGACTGAGGATATACACGGAATCCCTTCACTGTCAAAGCTCAGAAGACACGTTCAACCAAAAGGTCATAGCCACAACAAGGTCATCTACTCTTCAAGGGTGTAGCGCAAGAAAATCATCACCTATCTGTCCATAAGACTCCTTCAACACTTTACAAGGCCGCGGAGGATCCCAAGCCTGCTCAGAGGAAAATAACTTCAGAAACTGAAGAAAAATGCGACTGGGGACTGCTCATCGCAGTCCATCCCGACGACCATCAAAGACTCATGAGATAACTCCAGAGACGCGGCTGAAACATTTTCTTGAAGAAACAGAGGGAGCCATGATAAACAACATAACTCTCGCATTCCTACCGCTTCACTATCCAGGATATTTCATCATGTGATATTCTGATCACCCCAACGTCACATCCAGAAGAGTACGATAAACTTATATCAAATCCCGTGGACGTGGATTCAAGACGATGCAATGAAAGTAGCCTACACATGGGGACTACCAACATGGGACGCTTTCACTCCCCTCAACCAGGTTATTTCTGATTTCAACATCATCACTGTCGAAATTTTACGAGCCGCAGGAATTTCTCAACATGAAGCCGTACATGTGCACCGAATACTCCAAATGCAAGCCACAAAGATAATTCACATATTCGACCAAGCCATCAGATCTAACAGAAGCATAACTGGGGACTGCTCACCACATCCCATTCCACACGATAGTCCAAGATTCGGAATATGGTTCGAAGGATGCCATTTGGAACCAAGTCCTTGAAGACTTGATAGTAGCGCATCGCCAAAGAAACGTCTCCCAACTCATCTATTTCATCCAGTATCTCTGGAAGATTTCGACCAATACAAGCATCCACAACATATTGTCATCGCGATCAGAGGGTCCAGGCATTGAACAACCTAAAATCAAGGATGGATCGAAAACGCAACCACACCCATCCGTCCCAAGAATGCAATGGAGTTTGATAAATTTTGGAATCCACTGGAGAGACACTACAGACGAAAGCACGGATCCGGACGAGCAGCAGAAAACAGAAGAAGGTCAATATCTCTTTTCATGCGGACGGAGTTTCTAGAGTTTGAAAAAAATAAAGATTCCTTCTTGCTCCATGAAACGGATGATTGGGCGCGACTATGCCACCTCGGACCCGCAACATCCCTCCTGAGTTCTTCCTGAATTTTACCGTCGAGCTTTTTTCACCTCTCGAACGAGCTCAAACCCTAAATATTCCCGCGTAAGGAGATAGGAAATTCTTTTCCATTAAGAATGGAGGGGCGGACCGTCAAAATCCGAGTTCGTACGAGAATTCTACAGCGATTCTATTAAGGGGCGCTAACTAGGGTTGCAGCATGCTAAAATCTGAAGCAAGTTGTTACCTTCCCGAAGCCAGTCGTCACCTTCCCAGGGAAATGAAGCAAGTGGTTATCTTCCCGAAGCCATTCGTCACCTTCCCAAGGAACTGAAGCAAGTTGTTATCTTCCCAAAGCGAGTCATCATCTTCCTATGGAACTAAAGCAAGCTGCCATCATTGTACGTGCCCGCAATTCTTCCTGAATTTTATTGTCGAGCTGTTTTCACCTCCCGAACGAGCTCAAAACCTAAATATTCTCTCGAGCGGAGATAGGAAATTATTTTCCGTTCAGAATGGAGGGCGGACCGTCAAAATCCGAGTTTGTACGAGAATTCTACAGCGATTCTAGTAAAGGGCGCTAATTAGGGTTTCGGCATGCCAAACCCTAATTCAGACAAAGTTGCCATCATCCCATGAAACTGAAGCCAGTCGTCATCCTTCCACGGAACTGAAGCCAGTCTTCATCCTTCTAAGGAACTCAAGCTAGCTCCACTCCAAGCCGAGCAATGCAATCAGCTTCATTTCAAGACGACCAATGCTGACGGCTCCCATTCCAAGCCGAACAATGCCTGCGGCTCCCATTACAAGCCGACCAACGCCTGCGGCTCCCCTTCCAAACCACACCAACGCCAACAAACTCGCCAAGCCAGCGTCACGATGTTCCCTAACCCAGCCAAGGTGATGCATGGCCAGACGAAGCCGACGATTTTCATCTCACAACTCCACGGTCTGCACCACCAGTACAATTTATGCAAGGCCGCCAACACGGGAAGCACAAAACTCTCTTTACCTCTCAAAAAAGGTTAGTCGGACCTTCCTGACCATCTTTTCACGACTTGTTGTTTCGATTTTTGTCCTAGCATGTCACCATCTTATGCTTACCTCGCAACGATACTCCTGTTCCGAGCTAAGCAGGGGACTTAATGTTGATGGTGGTTTTTAGCTTAGGGTTAGAATTGTAAAACCGTACAACTGACATGACATCACTATGAACATTAGCACATTTATTGAATCGATCATCATGCCTACGTAAGAATTACCAGGGTACCTTTTTTTTTATGTGTTATGTTCCACGGAAGAACCCTTAACATTGACCGACGTCATCTATGCCAAACCCTAATTCTCATGCTACCACGCCAAGGCATGCCAACCATGCCAGCCGCACCACTGTGCCAATGGAAAACCATGCCAGCCACATCTCCGCGCCAAGGCATGCCAACTGTAGATGGGGAAAACGGTTTGCTGGTTTTCTAGGAAAGTGGAGAGTCGAGCGTGCTGTCGAGACTCCTCAACCGAGCGAACTGCTGAACCTCACACAGATGCACCGCTGCAAAGTGGGTGCTTAGATTCAGGAAATCAATCTGTATGACTCCGGCCTAAACCAAGACAATGGTCGTTCCAGAGTCAATTCGGTCACAAAGAGGGAGATGGGTTGATCTGTAGGAGGGAATCTGAGAGTTGTGTGGGATCAGTGATGATCAAGGATTGTGGGTGTGTTGAAGGTTTCTGCAATATTGCTGAACTGCTGAAGTTGAGTTTTGTGAATAAGTTTATATCGAGTTGTTGACGGATAATGATGATAACCGATGATTGATGATATCTTGATGTCCTCGATTTAGACTTATTTATATTGCCAGAATGATGTACCAATGATCCCTGTAAGTGTGACGGTTTCTTGCGTGAAAGAGTGGGAAAGTGGGAGATCATGGTAAAGTCAGTTCCATGTCGTGCAGAGATTTGACTGATCATGCACCCACTACTTTGCTAACTCCTTCAACCGTTTACACGACTTACACAAATTTATCGTTGTGGATGAATCCACGTGCAGTAGACCGCCAGACCAAAACCCTAAGTGATATCCCCCCATTTATGACGTAATTGATATTTCATGAATCGTGGAGTCTGCAAGGCAGACGTGTATTAGTTAGTCAGTTGTTGACGGATTTAGACTGTGAGTCTAGTTTTGTTGAATCTAGCATAAGTGGTGAATTCTCAGTGATTCATGGATTGAACATGTAGTTCTCTGAGATGTCAATGAATTACTCACTAGAGCGACTGAGCAAGTATTGCTCAACTCGACGAATTGCTGAATATTGAGAGTTTGTCGAGCAATTGAGCAAGTATTGCTCAATTCAACCAATTTCATAATTTTGGCGTGCAACTAAGCAAGTGTTGCTCAATTCAACAAACTACTGATGAATTACTGAACATTGATGGTTGGATCAATATTCGAGCAACTGAGCAAGTATTGCTCAATTCGACGAATTATTTACTGGTGTCGTGACCCAATAAAATATTAATCAAAAATATTAGTGAATTACCGAATATTATTAATTTGTATGTTGATTGCCGAATCAACATTATTTTGTGTTTGAACTTGCTCAGAATGGTGATTCGTGGAGCGTTTGTTCGAAACCCTAATTTTTATCAATCCTTCATCAATTGGTGAATTGCTGAAAATTGGTCATGAGTGAGGAGGGACCGACCACATGGGATGATGAGCGTCCATGGGTGCCCAGTGCTCGAGTGAGCACGCACCAGGGTTCTCAGTTTGAGAATTGGTGAAAGAACGATGATTAAATGCAGGTTTCATCATTTATTGAAATATTGCTAGATTCAACATTAGGTGATAAAACCTAGGTATGAGAGATGAGGACCTACCAAGAGAGCATGGGACCGGCTCTTAGTGGTCATAAGACCAGTTTTTGGTCATTTGGAGAATCCCCCAGTTGGTTGGGGAGAGTTCGGGCCCAGTATGAGCAATTGAGCAAATTAGGTCAGAATTATGAAAACCTGTGAGACCGGATTTGTGCAAGACCTAGAAATGACTCTGGTCGGTCATGAAGGCATGCACATGTTGTCGTGGTATCCGTGTTTCTATACTGAGAGTTTCAGTATTTTATGATGCGCGTTCGAGCAACATAGTGAATTTTCAGAAGAGTTTCGTCTTGACTGAGAATTCTCGATTTTTGTTGGAATGAGCATGTATGCTCAATTCATCAATATTTTGAGAATATTAAAATAAAAGTGTTTTAATATTTAAAATTTTTGTGAGAGGCTAGCCAGTCGTGTGACTATGTTGGCTTTTGGTTTTTCATGATTTGAGCAATATTCGAGAAAATATGGAGAATCATGAATTTTGCTTAAACCCCAGGAGTTTCATGAATTAAGGAAAATGATAATTATGAAAGATTAGGGATTGCAAGGTGTTGGACCGGAAATGGCTAGGGAATGGCCGGGCGGCTAGGTTTCCCGGTCCCGTACACCTTTTCCTATTTTATTATTTTTCATGAATCCTTGAAGTTATGGAGAATCCAAGAGTTTTTGTTGAAACGGAGGAGTTTCGTGAGATTAGGGAATAATAATTATAAAAATCTAAGGATTGTGAGGTGTGGGACCGGCCACGGCTTAGGCATGGCCGGCCGGTTAGGTTGTCCGGTCCCGCACACCTCTCCTTATTTTATAATATTATTTCGTTAATCCACCAAGTTATGGAGAATTCACGAGTTTTGCAAAAACAAGGAAAGTTGCTAAAACCAAGGAGTTTTCGTGAGTTCACGAAATAACAAAAAATAAGGAAAATAATGGGAGAGGCAAGGACCGACCATGGCAAGAGCACGGCTGGCCGGCCGGCTGGTAGGCCCGGCCCTGGACGTCTCTTATTATTTTATTAATATTTATTGTTTTCTCCTGTTTTGCGAAGGATTCCTAATTATTTCATATTTTTGGACACTCGTTCGTGCATCCGGGTGCTCAGTCGTGCATCATTGTCAAGTACACTCGCACCATTTTTGTGGGGCTTACTCAGTGATGGTACAGATGCCCAGTTGTTGAGCATCTATTACTAATCTATGAATTCAGTGGAGAATAATCCATGAAACTGAGTAATAAAAATGAATAGTTGTTCATTATTAATTCGCAGGATCAGCTGTGGATTCAACTACGAATTCAAAATAATAAAAAAAGCATTACCATCCTATGGGATCGTGGATTTGACCATAGAATCAGAGTAATTAATATTATCTATTACCATTTCATGAGATCAGTGTATTCGATCATGAAATTGGAGTAATGAGATAGCACAATTGTTTTATTTCCATTCTAGGAGATCAAACCGTGGATTCGACCATGGAATAAGAGCAATTGTTATTGCCATTCCATGGGATCAGGCCGTGGATTCGACCATGGAATATGAGCAATTGTTATTGCCATTCCATGGGATCAGGCCATGGATTCGACCATGGAATAGAAGCAATAATAGATTATTCTGGGAATTCAGTAGTGCATGTCACGACAGGATTAATCTATTGCAGAAAAGATATTAGCCAGTTAAAGCGTCACATCTATTCTGAATGGTGCATAGTCAGGGAGTCACGATGTTGTTTACGACCTGAAGGCATTAGTGTTCTCAATCTACGGAGAACCGCATGAATTTATGCACAGTCTCACCACATAATCAGGGAACGGTGAGTGTCACCGACGTCCTGAAGGCATCCACCGCCCAACTATTCTTCTATGTGGAGGTGGGTCTCTCTCCAGCAGTCAGGGAACAGTGAATGTCACCGACGTCCTGAAGGCGTTAAGCTCTCAATCTACGGAGAACCACCCAAATACTTTATTATGCATAGAGGTCACGACGAAATGCCAGGGATCGAACGCTTAGCTGGTGGAGGATTTTCGAAAACGTATTCATCATGGCTTCCTAAAATATGAATCGTTGCATGGCTGAAAGCCGTGTCAAAAACATGCCTCATGATTTCACAGTTTTTTCCATTTGTTGAAAATCCACCATCTACACCAACCATGCCAGCCGCACCACTGTGCCAATGGAAATCCATGCTAGCCACATCTCCCCTCCAAGGCATGCCAACCATGCCAGCCGCACCACCGTGCCAATGGAAAACCATGCCAGCCATATTTCCGCGCCAAGGCGTGCCAACAATGCTAGCCGCACCACCGTCTCAATGGAAAACCATGCCAGCCACATCTCCGCGCCAGGGCATGCCAACCATGCCAGCCGCACCACTGTGCCAATAGCAAACCATGCCAGCCACATCTCCGCGCCAAGGCATGCCAAGCATGCCAGCCGCACCACTGTGCCAATGGAAAACCATGCCAGCCACGTCTACCGTGCCAAGGCATGCCAACCATGCTAGCCGCACCATGCGCCAATGGCATGCTAAACCCTTGGCCCCACCATGCCAAGCCATCTGCACCTTGCCTTGGCCCCAACCATGCTAGCCGCGCCATGCGCCAATGGCATGCCAAAACCTTGACCCCACCATGCCAAGCCAACCGCACATTGCCTTGGCCCCAACCATGCTAGCCGCACCATGCGCCAATGGCCTGCCAAACCCTTGGCCCCACCATGCCAAGCCAACTGCACCTTGCCTTGGCCTCAACCATGCTTGCCGCGCCATGCGCCAATGGCATGCCAAACCCTTGGCCCCACCATGCCAAGCCAACCGCACCTTACCTTGGACCCAACCATGCTAGCCGCACCATGCTCCAATGGCATGCCAAACCCTTGGCCCCACCATGCCAAGCCAACCGAACCTTGCCTTGGCCCCACCATGCCAAGCCGTTCGTACCAAACCCTTGGCCCCATTATGCCAAACCATCCGCGCCATTGGCCTTGGCCCCACCATCCCGGCCTTCCCTAGGCGGCTACCAAAACGAAGGCGCGCGACGATCAATGACCACCCTTCCATCCTAGATGCAAATCCTAGCCGTCCAAAGTCGCCAAACAACGCATGGTAACCTTTGGCCCAAACCCTAGTTTTGGCCACGCCAAACCGCGCCAAGGCATGCCATGCCACATGTGCCAATGGTATGCCAACCACCTTGTCGCGCCATACCATGCCGACCTTCCCCATGCGGCTACCAAAACGAAGGTGTGCAACGATCCACGGCCACCTTCCATCCTAGATGAAAATCCTAGTCGTCCAAGGTCGCCAAACAACGCATGGTAATCTTTGGCCCAAAACCCTAGTTTTGGCCACGCCAAGGCATGCCGTGCCACATGTGACAATGGCATGCAAACCACCTTGTCGCGCCATACCATGCCGGCCTTCCCCATGCGGCTACCAAAACGAAGGCGTGCGACGATCAACGACCACCCTTCCATCGTAGATGCAAATCCTAGCCGTCCAAGGTCGCCAAACAACGCATGGTAACCTTTGTCCCAAAATCCTAGTTTTGGCCACGCCAAACCGCGCCAAGGCATGCCATGCCACATGTGACAATGGCATGCCAACCACCTTGTCGCGCCATACCATGCCGTCCCTCCCCATGCGGTTACCAAAACGAAGGCGTGCGACGATCAACGACCACCCTTCCATCCTAGCCGTCCAAGGTTCTAAACAACGCATGGTAACCGTTGGCCCAAAACCCTAGTTTTGGCCATGCCAAACCGCGCCAAGGCATGCCATGCCACATGTGACAGTGGCATGCCAACCACCTTGCCACGCCATACCATGCCATCCTTCCCTATGTGGCTACCAAAACGAAGGCCTGCAACAATCAACGACCACTTTTTCATCTAAGGTGCAGATCTTAGCCTAATCACATAAAAGCCATGTCGGTCATGCTTTCATACCGCTTGCTACCAAGTGAAGGGTTGCAATAATCAACGGCTACCCTTCATCTCAAGATGCAAAATCTCGACTGTCGAAGGTCACCACCGAGCCGGCAAGTATCCCAAGCTCAACTTGCCAAACAGCAGCAACATGCTACATATTTTCCACAAAAACACTCGAGACATCAACACATATCACAAACTGTGGGATGCTCACTGGGTATTGGTTTGGCGGTTTACAGCGTGCGGCGTACACTACGCCCATTACAAGACAGTGTCATAAGGATGAGGCGGTTAGTAAATACATGGAGTAATGGTGAAACACTTTCCTTCATTATGGAACATTAATTTTAGGCGTTACCGGTTACCACCTCATCCCATTTACTCATCCATTTTTCATTTCTTACGAGACCAGAGTGCATTTCACTTCGACTTGTATAAATAGGTCTTACCTATTTCCACCAAAGAACAAGTTTTGGTCAGGAGCATACAACACTCAGAAAATATTTTGTTAGCTTTCCCATATGTTAGCTTACGCTTTTTGATACAAGTCAAACAACTACTCTTCCAGAACCAACTATTCTGGTCTCAACACTCTCTTCGCTTCCCTCCCTAAAACCAACCCTTCTCCTCCTCTTTGTGACCGAAGCAAGTCTGGAACGACCATTTCTTGGTTTAGGACGGACTTGTACAGATTGATCTCTCGAATCTAAAGTACTCCCTTGCAGTACATTGTTTAGGGTTTAGACTCGTTTCTCACCCACTCACGTGAAATTACCGAAATCAACAGAAACCGTTTTCACCCTCAAACAATTGGCGACCACAGTGGGAGATTGATATTTCGGTTACAACGTCAACTTTCAATCCTCGATCTCATATTTCAACCCAGACGTCAGGATGGTAGAATCAAACGATTCGCTCAGGGATCGACGACTCAACTACCAGACGTCGCGATTACCAGTCATGACACGACAAGGGACGACTGGGGACTTCCTAGAGGACGACCTTCCAAGGATCGACAGCTCAGTTACCAGACGGCCCGGTTACCAGTCATGACACGACAAGGGATGACTGGGGACTTTCCACAGTCACGACGGTGCTTCCCACAAAACTCGGTCTTACACCCGGAAGATTCCTTTTTATCAGGAGATCCGAAAAAATGAGTAAGTCTTACTAGACAAAATACATGGTCTACTACTTCAAATATTCACAGGGGAGATAAAAAACCGATAGCCATATTTTCCCGTGTTCCATGCTTTCTACATCGCACAACATTCACAATTCCATGACTTCCCTAGGGTACTCATGACACTTATATTCATAAACAAAAACATCATCATTCTAAAACAGTTCATCCCAAATAATAATCCAAAACCCTCAGGGGTAATACTTGTATATCAACCCAAAAATCCAGAAAATAAAAACCATAAACTAGGCGTTTCATTTGCCTTTCAAAAAACAAAAAACCTAAAATAAGAAGTTCAGAAGACAGAAATGCATTCAAGGAAAGTTTTTCAACAACGGATTGCTCTTCTTAGCGAAAGCCTCCTTCGTGCTTTGGAGAGCCGCCCGTTTCAACTTCAGCCTCCTGGACAACTTTTCGACTTCCGCTTCCTGCTGTTTGGACGTATCCGCAGAAGGACCTTCGATTGTTTTGTCCAGCAACTTTTCAACCTCAGAGAAACCTTCAACGAACCAAGGATCATTGAACTCGAAATTTATGCACATGTCACGATGGAACCTCCAGCTTGAGATTACATCCTCAGAAACGGTACATCCAGTCACGTTGCACATGTCGTCAATTGAAGACAAAACTTTCTCCACACACTTAACCAACGCAAATCGACTAGTAATTCTCTTGGTCGTGGCGATATGTCCGTAGCTTTCCCATATCTTAGTGTATAGTGCCGCATGCTTGGCTGGAACGCTAAATCCCCCGATCAACACATGATCTAGATGAGGAACCAGATACGGAGGATTGAAGGTGGCACCCACAACTACATCAGCGACCGGCAAGGGATTCTTAACGACAATTGCGCCAGCACTCACAGGAGTTATCTCCATTGTCTGAGTCGCAAAAACACTTTCATCTTGATCAACCTCTGTTTCAAGGTCACCAGGTGCGGCTGCCACGGTTGGAGACAAAACTGTACCTCCACCAGTCTCCGTCTCAGGTTCACCTTCAGAGACGGCTTCCCCCTATGATATCATAGATTAGATACTTTCCCAAAAAGAAGAGAGAAAGAAAGAAGAAGGAAAAACATGTAGAAGACTCACCGATTCGCTTTCAGACCGACTAGAAGAAGATTCAACACTACTGTTGGAAGAACTATTCTCGTCGTCACTAGACTACGAACTTTCTTCCTTCTCGGGTTCCCCTTCACCACAGAGAGGTTCAGCATCGCCACTTCCCGTCTCAAGAAACGTTGTTTTCTGACTACCTGCAAGTTTGGTAAAGGCGTTCACGCTGCTGAGACCCTGGGCAAGGCACAAAGACAGACACTTAGAAAAAAAGACGAGGATATACGCAATCCAACTAAAATCAAGAAGAAAATCATGCATACCCGCATATTAGACGAACTAAAAGTCGGAGGAGCCGTCGAATCTGATTGGGAACCATCTGCATGGCTTTTAGACCTTCGCTCCTTCACTTGGGGACTATCCGCATCCGGGCTAACGGATTTTCGCTTGGTCGAAGAAGAATCCCTCAGCAGTGGGTGCTCCGCTAAAACCGCAGGAGAAGGCTTACCGCGACGGTTTTCTACCACATCATTCACGAACCCGTGGATAGCGAGAAGGGAAAAATATCGTTTGGTCCTTTTTTAGGTGGGCCCATGTCTGTTTAGTCCTTTGGGAAAATGCCTTTACTGTTTGGTCCATAATTATTTAAAAATATAAAACAGACAAAAGCACCCTTACGTGTTAATTTTTACTTATTTTCTTGTAGTAGTTCATTCGTCAAAATGAACTCCTGTTAATTTCTACTTATTTTTACAGAAAACATATAAACCAGAGTTCATTCCAGAAATGAACTCCATATAAAAACCTAAAAAAAAAAACTAAAAATACCAGAGTTCATTCCAGAAATGAACTCCATATAAAAACCTAAAAAAACAGAGTTCATTCCAGAAATGAACTCCATATAAAAACCTAAAAAACAGAGTTCATTCCAGAAATGAACTCCATATAAAAACCTAAAAAAAAAACAGAGTTCATTCCAGAAATGAACTCGATATAAAAAATCTACAGGGTGTTAGTCCTCAAGGGAGTTGGGGGAGTTGGGTGTAGTTGTGTTTTTTCCCGTTAGTCGTGAGGGAGTTCGAGTGAGTCTCTCAAAATCCCCGTTAGTCGTGGGAGAGTTTAGAAGAGTCTCCCCAACTCCCTAGAAAACCTCGTTAGTCGTGGGGGAGTTTGATAAGGTAGCTGCGAGGTTTTGGAAAGGATCATAGTGTATAGACATTTTTGATCTAAGGTCAACAATAAAACAAAAAAGGTCACCCAAACGTAAAATGTAGCCATCCCTTATCTCGCGTAATTCGTAATGGAAAAATTGCCCTTACATAATCGGAAGATATTATAACATTTTTATCCTCCAAATGCATTCGGTAGACAAAATATTACCCAGCCTTCCGATTGTAGTCGGTGCAGTATTAGAATGATTTTTGTTTCATTTTTTTCATTTCTTTTCATTTTTGGGAAAAACAGAGATTTTTCTGGTTTTGAACTTGCAATAGTCGGAAGATACTTCATAAACCTAAACCTCCGAATTAGCGTTGGCTAACCTTCTATAATGGCCCTTGGAACCACCTAGAGCCATGGCGTGGTTGGCTTTGAACTTGTCATATTTGGAGGATAAGTCATTCATGAACTCCCGAATATACGATGGCCCAAAAATCAGAATTTGGGAAAAACAGAGATTTTTCTGGTTTTGAACTTGCAATAATCGGAAAATACATCATAAACCTAAACCTTTGAATGTGTGTTGGCTAACCTTCTATAATGGACCTTGGAACCACCTAGAGCCATGGCATGGTTGGTTTTGAACTTGTCATATTCGGAGGATAAGTCATTTTCATGAACTCCCGAATATACGATGGCTCAAAAATCAGAAAAAAAAGAGATATTTCTGGTTTTGAACTTGCAATAATCGGAAGATACGTCATAAACCTAAACCTCCGAATGAGTGTTGGCTAACCTTATATAATGGCCCTTGGAACCATCTAGAGACATGTCATGGTTGGTTTTGAACTTGTCATATTCGGAGGATAAGTCATTTTCATGAACTCCCGAATATACGATGGCCCAAAAATCTGAATTTTGGAAAAACAAAGATTATTTTGGTTTTGAACTTGCAATAATCAGAAGATACGTCATAAACCTAAACCTCCGAACGTGTGTTGGCTAACCTTCTATAATGGCCCTTGGAACCACCTAGAGCCATGGCATGGTTGGTTTTGAACTTATCATATTCGGAAGATATGTGATTTCAATAAACTCCCGAATATACGGTGGCCCAAAAATCAGAATTTGGGAAAAACAAAGATTTTTCTGGTTTTGAACTTGCAATAATCGGAAGATACGTCATAAACCTAAACCTCTGAATGAGTGTTGGCTAACCTTCTATAATGGCCCTTGGAACCACCTAGAGCCATGACATGGTTGGTTTTGAACTTGTCATATTCGGAAGATATGTGATTTCAATAAACTCCCTCCTGAATATACGATGGCCCAAAAATTAGAATTTGGGGAAAACAGAGATTTTTTTGTTTTGAACTGGCAATAATCGGAAGATGCGTCATAAACCTAAACCTATGAATGTGTGTTGGCTAACCTTTTATAACGGCCCTTAGAACCACCTAGAACCATGGCATGGTTGGTTTTGAACTTGTCATATTCAGAAGATATGTGATTTCAATAAACTCCCGAATATACAATGACCCAAAAATCAGAATTTGGGAAAAACAGAGATTTTTCGGGTTTTGAACTTGCAATAATCGAAAGTAAATTTAGTTACATAAACTTCCGAATGTAGAGTGGCTCAACAATCCAAACCTGCCAAAATCCTTAGGTTTTGGAATTTTGGAACGACCATAATCCTTGGAATTTCGAAATGCTCAACAACTATATTCGGTAGTAATTTCAATTTTATGGCTCCCGAATATATTATTTTCCACCTTCGGAAGATATTTAAATTAATAAATCTCTCGATTGTGCTTCAAAATTCAGAAACCATTGATAAATTCATACACCATTCACAATCCATTAAACTAACCATTCATAATCCATCAAAGTAACCATTCACAAACCATAACGTGATTTAAGAACTTAAAATCCGATCCAAACCTTAAAAACGAAATAATCCAACACAAAATATAAATACTATAAAACAGAAGTTTGTCATTCATTTATTCTTTGATTTGACTTTACGACTTTGACTACCTCCGAGTCCTGCACGAGCACGAGTTTGAGCACCTGCAGCTTCAGCACCTTCAGTTGGAGCTCTCGTAGAAGCTCGAGTTCTTTTACCTGTCTTTGATATTGCCATCTTATCTGTATGCTTCTTCGTGGCTTTCTCCCCAAATTCTGCTGCATAATCTTCATTATCAATATTATCAACTAGGTCTTTAGCCTTTTTATCTTCTCAACTGGCACGGGATCTCCGCTCCTCATGCATGCAGTTAACATGTTGGAAACACGCTTGAACCTATTCACCTATTTTTATACATAATGATATAACATCAAACGGTTATCACATAAGATTTATAGCCATAACATCAAAAGTGTTATAAGAATACGCACCAGTCTGTCATAACCATTTGGTTTGTCTTTGATAATACAATTATAACTGGACCCCACCGAAGTAGTCTTTGATTTAACTTCACGGATAACCAAAGGATGGGATACCTTCCTATACCAACTCATATAGCCTGGAGAATTTTCATCACCTCTAGTGATAGCTCTACCAGTGTTGATAATGAACTCAGTCCTCTTATATCAAGAACAGTATGTGGGCCTGAGTGAACTACCGTGAGATTGTCACCACTAGAGGAGCACAAATCCAACTCCAATTTGTAGTAATCCCCAAACTCATCCAGTGGTTGTTGTTGTATATACCCGTGTTGTCGCATCACCATAGAGGGGTTGTACATCACACATCCCGTGGGGTGCCACGACGGTCCAAAATAAAGGGACAAGTCCGACCGAACATTTATATTCCCACTATCTCGGTCTTCCTTGTATGGATCAAAGCATACGTCTGAGGCCTTCATTTGGTCCAAAATTTCCCTCGTGCGAATCAACTGCTGCTCTTTTTCTCTAGAGTGGTTGTCTTCGAAGATATACTTTGTTCCTCTAGGAGTACCTTTGCGCCACTCCGGGTTCTCTCCGGCCAACTTCAGGATAGGGAAGTGGTCATAGATCCATGACTATATAGATAAGAAACCAAGTATTATTAAATAGATTTTAAACAATCGGAAGTCAAAGTACATAAATTTCAACCGAATATACATAATCAGAAGATGGTGACAACCGAATATAGAATATTCAGATGTTAATAATAGGTAACTCCTTACGAATATGCAACATTTGGAGTTCAGTAAACTCTAATTTTTGGCTTATATATTCGGTAGTAATTTCCCAATATTAGATTCCGGTTATACATAATCATAAGTCAAACTAAGTAATATTTTTCCGAATAAACAACATTCGGAAGTCAAAAATGTGTATGTCCTACAATATGCATCATTTGGAGTTCAGTAAACTATAGTTTTTTGGCCTATATATTCGGTAGTAATCCAAGACTAAATTCCGATTCTAAACAATCGGAAATACAACTATGTAATACGTTTCCGAATAAACTACATTCGGAAGTTAACAATGTGTACATCCTACCGAATATGCACCATTCGGAGTTAAAAATATGCATCATATGTATTGTCTACCGAATAAATATACATTGATTTATAGAGTTAAAAAAAAAACTTGTAATAGAGCCACGTTCCCGGCAACTTGGCTAGTTCCTCGCCTCAACACCTTTCTCAACTCTTCCATCAAGAATGCTAGGCATGTCGTGCCACAAGAGTAGTCACCGACTTCATGGAGAGGATCCAAAAGTTGTAGAAGGTTGGCGTCGATCTGGTTGCCAGTAATATTGGGGAAAATGACACATCCCAATATACAAAGGAGATAGGCGTTGTCCGCGTGGTTAACCTGCTCATCAGTTAACGTTCCTTTCTTCTCTCTATCCAGGGTGCCACGAAACATATTCATCAAAATGGTAGTATTGATCTGTCTTGTTCTATAACTTGCATGCCCCATGAACTCAACTCTTGATGTCTCTTCATCCCATCCTAAGCACTTCTTAGTTAGAGCATAAAGTTTTTCCCAACTTAACTGCTTTGTGTAGTTCAACTTCATAGTTGTGCTTTGGTCAGGGAGGTTAAGAATCTGCACAACATCATCCGGCATAATCGTCATCTCCCCAAACGGCATATAGAAGGTGTCGGTTTCAGAATACAATATCTCCACGAACGCCGATATAGCCACACGATCATGTTCCAACATTGAGTTCTCGGAAGCAGTAGATAACCCCGAGTTGGCTATAATTGTCTTGAACCTTTCACATTCATCGGATAAAGGCCAATCAAGCATTTTTGTTGGTGCGGCAGTGGGTTTGAGTAGACGAACCGCATCTTGATGATACTATTAAACATACGATAAATTTTTAGAGTAATTACAAAAACCTTTAATACAACTATTACGATAGAACACATAGACAATACGTTATTATTACCTTAGTTTCGTATATTTCTTTCGCCCAAGAGTCTTTGTATCCAAATAACAATTTACCTCCATCCGTCGGTAGCTCAAGGATTTTGCCTTTTGGAATATTATGCACCTTCAAGTGTTCAGGGACAAGGTGTGATGCTTTCTTAGCAATATCCTTCTTTCCACCTTCTCCTCCTTTGTTTCCTTTTTTGGATTTTTTGGTACTACTTGGTTGTCCTTCTTCTTCTACTGTTGGCACAGGATCAATTGGTTCAATTTCATGTTGGGATGTAACTTGTGGAGCACTTTTTTCTACACCACCTTGTTCAGTGCCTTGAGGAGCAGTTGGTTCTACACCTTGTTGAGTGGCTTGTTGAGCACTTGGTTGCACACCTTGTTCAGTGCCTTGTGGAGTAATTGGTTCTGCACCTTGTTGAGAACTTGAATTTCCCTTGGCAATCCTTTCTCTCCTAGCACTAGCTGATACTTTCTTACTCCCTTCTCAACGAGGCCCTAAGTCGCCTATTTTGGGAGGTTGCTTAGCTCGACTTTTCCCAAACAAAAAAATAAGGAACGTTACAAACTATACAATCAGAAGGCAAAATACACAAACAAAACCCGAATGTAGACAATCAGAAGTAAAAGGAAATATTTTGTTCCCGAATATACAACATTCGGATAATAAGATAATTTTTTTTCTACCGAATACTCATCAATTGGAGTTCAGGAAGCTCTGAATTTTTCAGCCTATATAATAGGAAGTCATTCAAATTTTTTTCTACCGAATAAATGCTGGCCTCAAAATGGGATTTTGCCTAAATCACAATTTTGAGAATTTTTCAAAATATATATATATTCCGTAGTAAGTTTACTTCCGAATACTGTGTCTCTACTTAAATATATTCGGAAGCCAACAAATTCATTAAACTATCGATTATTACCAGTTTGTACACAGGAAGATATGGCCAACAATATTCGGCAGATAACCAACAAATATTTCTCCCGAATACTGTCGATGTTCTTGAGAAATGAAGAACACGACTACATTCGGAAGTAAATTAGTATGAATATCTCCCGAATCTGGGTAAATAACCGAAAACCCCAGTTGTTGTTTTTTCTCGATTCGTCGAATTAAAGCGAAATAAACCCAAAAAATGATAGAGTCTTACCTAATTGGGGCCATTTGAAGTTGCCGGAGTGTTTGACTATCAGAATCGCCACCACCAACTACATCCGCGTCTTCGTGTTCCTCGTCATTTTCAGCAACAATCTCTTTATTTCTTGTTAAAATTCCAATATTTGGATCGAAACCGCGAGGAACGTTTTTAGTTTTAGGTATGTGGGGTTCACTACCCTTACCCATTGTTTTATAAACGAATCAATGATGTTTTACTTTGGCGATTCACGACGAAGACGATGAATTGAAAAAAGAGGAAAAAAAAAATTTCCTCCACAATCGGGAGTGAAGGGGAAGAGCTTTTTTTTTTATAAGAAGACAACTTTTATTTATGTAATAGAGGAAGTTTGCAAAATATACAAGATAAGATCTAAGCCTAGCTTAACTCTTTCTAGGATGTTTTTTCTTACATTTTCACTCACATTCTCCGTAGAGAAAAACTTAACTTTCCTAGTTCTTTCTTCCTTAGATAGCTTGTCTTCGAAATCAACATACTTCCTAGATTTATACATAAAGGAAACCGGATAATAATTTACAAGAGAAAATTTACATCGATAGATGTTATTTTGAGACCTCCAGGGTTGGGCTTCAGAATCTTCTTCTCCTTTCAGAATCTTCATTAAAACTTGGCAGTCATTAATCAGGCAACAATTTTGGAGCTTTAATTCCTTCATCCATCTGATGGCCTCAATTCCAGCTTTTGCTTCAGCTTCTAAGGGGCAGGAAGCCCAACCGCACACCCTGCACGACATTGCTTCTTAACTCCTGCATTATCCATGATTGAGATAGCATATCCCATTGTGTAATCAGCTTCAATAAAGGAGGCATCAAACATAATAAACCAATCATAATCTTCCTTTCTATGCATATGATTATTTCTAGTAAGCATCCAAGCTTTATCCTGAATCTGACTGGCTTTACTATCTCTACTAGAATTGAATTTCTGGTAGGATGTTCTTATGATGTCAATTATCTTATGCACATTAGGCACTTTATTATCAAAATGGACACTATTTCTAAACTTCCAAATGGACCAGATTATGAATGAAATCAGATTATGCTTGCTAGTTAGATTCCTATTATTCATCCAAGATTTAAACCAATGCATGATATCAGAATTTCCATTGAAACAATATATGTTATTGAGATCAAAGGCATCCCACACTTTCTTAGAAAAATTACAATGAACAAACAGATGCATTTCATCTTCTAAGTCTTGATTATCACATAGCAGACAATAAGGATCAGAATCTTTCACATATTTAGACATATTACTCCCAAGAGCCAAAACACAAGAGACAAATTTCCAGCAGAACATATTAACTTTAGGTAGCATATTTAAATTCCATAAATTTTTCCAAAATCTGGCTTCATCCTTATCAAAATTCAACTTAGTCAGGAAATTGTAAACCGATTTAGTATTAAGATTGCCAGAGGTGGTAGATTTCCATCTAATTCTATCATGCGTATTGATGTTAGTGGTTACAGAATTGATAGCATCATCGAAAGACAAGTCGATATATTTACTGATAATGTTCATATACCGGTTTCCATTAGGATCCATCAAATCACAAACATTTATAGGCATATTACAATCAACATTTATAGGAGACAAGAGATGAACTTGATTAGGTAACCAGAAATCAGACCAAACATTTGTAGATTTCTCATTGTTAATCTGACACATATGGTTTGAGTTAATAATATCAAGACCTTTCCTGATACTGGTCCATATCCAGGAAATTCTATGTTTCCTAGTTTTCTTTAGAGGATTCTGGTCTCTGAAGTATTTATGTTTAAGAATTTTATCCCACAGCTGATCTTGATTGTGAATAAGCCTCCAAGCCAACTTAGTTATGAGGGCAAGATTATGTTTATGGGGATTTCTAATCCCCAGACCACCTTGGTGAATGTCTTTAGTTATACTAGGCCACGCCTTAGGGTAGTAACATTTTTTCTTGTTCTTTTTTTTCCACCAGAAATCTCTCTGGATTTATCAAGACTGTCTAAGGTCTTGGGAAAGGCTAGACACTGCATTTGATGATTTGGGTAAGCACTAAGCACAGTTTTATTAAGACGGTGCGCCCAGCTTGGTTAAACATTTTTCCTATCCAACCTTGGAGGACAGTGTAATATTTATTAAGAAGCGGTTCAAAGCTATTAGTTTTATTTCTATCAAAGCAAAGAGGAGTTCCTAAATATTTATCATTTTTAGAGATTTTCTTAATTTTAATTATTTTAGAGATTTTACAGTGTTTGTTGTGCATCTTTGGTGTGAAAAAACACCAGATTTATTAATGACTTGCCCAGTCATTTCACCAAAAATATTTAAAATGTTAACAATATTTTTAGCTTCATTAAGGTTCGCCTTAGCAAACAAGAAACAATCGTCAGCGAAAAACAAATGCGAAACAGGAGGAGCAGTTCTCGCCACTTTGACACCAGAAATATTTTTTTCATTTTCAGCTTTAAAGAGAAGTTTAGAAAGCACTTCCATGCAGATGATGAACAGATAAGGGGAAAGGGTCCCCTTGTCTAAGTCCCCTGGTCACAGTAAATCTGTCACCAGGTACACCATTTAAAAGAACAGAGAAAGACGTCGTAGTAACACATTGCATAATAAGATGGCAAACATCTTCACAGAAACCAAAAGAAAGAAGGGTTTTATTAAGAAAGTCCCATTCAATCCCATCGAAAGCTTTCGATAGGTCAATTTTCAAAACCATATAGCTAGTTTTATTTTTCGAAATTTTCATGGAGTGAAGAATTTCATGAGCAACAATTATATTATCAGTGATTTAACGCCCGGGAATAAATGCAGATTGGTTTTGAGAAATCAGTTTCGAAAGCATCGGTTTCAGACGGTTAGTTAGAATTTTTGAAATTATTTTATAGGTGGTGTTGCTAAGGCTGATAGGGAGAAAATCACTATGGGTGGAAGGGTTCTGGACTTTAGGAATCAGAGTTATATAAGAGTAATTCATTTCCTTGAGAATATATTTTTTCCTGAAAAAATCCTGAACCATGTTAATAATGTCTTTCTTAACGATTTCCCAGTTTTCTTTGAAGAAACCTGGAAGGTAACCGTCAGGACCAGGGGCACCCCACTGATTCATGTTAAAGAGAGTATTCTTGATTTCTAATTCATCGGGAATTCTGATGAGACTATTGTCATCATCATCATTGATACAAGGGTCAATGAGATTATTAAGGTTATCAAGGTGATGTACATTACTTGTGGAGCTGATAGATTTAAAATAATTAATAAGTAGCTTATGTAATTGGGTGTTATCATCAATCCAGAGACCAGTTTCATCCCTAAGGGTGTGAATATGATTTATTCTCATTCTATTATTCGCATATTGGTGAAAGAAAGAAGTGTTACGGTCAAAGTCTTTAACAAAATTATCTTTAGAGAGATGATTCCAATAATCATACTCTCTGTTATACCACATCTCAAGGGTATTATGCGTATCCTTGATTTCAAGGGTTGGAAACGGACTAATGGTGTGTAAGTAATCCATTTTTTTACTAAGACTCTCAATGTTATTAAAAATATTTCAAAAGACGTTTTTGTTCCATCTAGAAAGTGAATAATATAAGTTTTTAAGATTCTTTTGTAGACTATAAGAGTACGAGCCCCTAATGTTACAATCCAAATTATCTAACACTTGTTTTCTAAATTTTCATGGCTAAACCATGTTATAATAACCCTAAATGGTTTATGATGATTTGCTTTAATAGGCTTGCAGTTTAGTACAATCGGTATGCGGTCAGAACCGACTCTAGGTAAGTGACTAACAATCGCATCAGGAAACATATAGACCAGATATGAGAAGAGAGGACTCTATCTATTCTTTCCTTTATATTTTCATGACCTTCCCTATTATTAGACCAAGTAAAAGGTAACCTAAGGTCCATAAGTCCTAATTTTTGGATGTTGTCATGGATATATTTGTTAACATGAGTGTTATTTTTTCCACCATGCTTATCATTAACATGCAGGATAAAGTTCAGGTCTTTAACTATTATCCAAGGGGTATTAGGATTTTGATTGTAAAAGAAATTTATTTTATCCCATTGCATTTTTTCCCTAATTCATTCAGAGAGCCATGCACACAAACAACATTCCAGCAATTATTGAAACAGTCATGTAATTCAAAAAAGCATATGTAAAAAAATTCAGCAATGCATATAGCTTTAATATTATTATGCCAAGCAATGAGCATCCCACCAGATAAACCTATTCTAGGAACAGCTAGCCAGTCATGGAACTTAATATTTCTAGCTAAGATGTTCATACTATCTTTAGTAGCCTTTGTTTCAGCTAAGAACATAAAATCAGGATTTTGTTTTCTGAGAATATATTTCAAGTGATTTCTAGTGAGAGGTTTTCCAACCCCTGCACATTCCAAGATAAAAGCTTCATAATGGTATTTAAAAAAAAACTTTAGTAAGAAGGGGTAAAATAACTTGAAAGGTATAAGTGTCACCACAAAACATGAAAAAAACAGATGTGTAGAAAAGCAATGGCATATACTATTGATCGCAAAATTTGAAATAAAAATTAAATTTGTTCTGAGATTAAGAAGAACCTATTCAATTAAGGTTTTGAGTTCCAGCATCCACAACAGAAGCAGTTTCAGACCCATCCATTCTAATATCATTGTCAGCTTCAAACACATTTGTCATCTCCCTCCTCCAGCAGAGGTTTCTCCTAACTCCATATTGTGGACAGACACTCCATTCACCACCACCTCATTAGCAAAAACATGTAGTTCTCTATTAATTTCTTGCATGTATCCCTCCATTTCCATAGCTTCCATGACAATATCTTCTTTCCTTCTTCTCTTATTAGTCCTGATATCATTTATATGTATTTCTGAGACATAAGAAGCACTGGCAGAGTTTTTTCTATAGTATCCTCAATGACATGATTGACCTCAATATCCACATCATTATTGGGAATTTCAGTACTATCTGTCACATGTTGATTATCCAAGACCAATCCACTTGTATTGTCATTGCCTTCAACTACATCATTCAGCACTGGCTCTTGAATTTCTCCTTCATCTCCTCCTTCTTGAATTTCCATATTCTGTTGTATAACCTGAACTAGCTCTTCCACTTGTTCATCAAAAGGATCTACACCTTGCAGATTCAGAACTGGCACAGCTATCCAGGCCATATTTGCTATTAAACACAGTAGTTTTCATTATGGTTGAAAACATAACAGTGTCTACAGGTAGCTGATGGAAAACCCCGATAAAAAATAGCAATCTTAATTCTTTCTCCATCCTCCAGAGTAATATTCACCTTTCTAACCAATGGCAAGTTAACATCCAATCTGACTTTTGCTTTCACCCACACCAGTTGGGTCTCTGTTGTAGATAATGATTGGTTCACCAGCCTGAGAAGCAATAAGATGAGGTATGTCATCTCTATCAAGATCAGCTCTGAGTCTAAATTCTATGTAGAAAACTTCAAATTGGAATATGGCTCTCTGCACATTCATATGGAACTGCCATGGAAGTAAAACCAACAAGTATCCACCAACTGAGTGAGGCCTCTCCCTTAAAACCCTTTGAAAAATTTCCCTAGAATGAATTCTGAAAATGAAAACATTCCTTCTTCCAGTTGTGATCACATCTACTTCATTTTGTGCACCCCATCTTTGTCTAATTGAGTAACTCACTACATTCCTAGTGACTTCACTTTCTCTGCATACATATCCAATCAAAGCAAAAGAATCAATGTGTCTCCCTTTTCCTTGTAGGCTTACATGTTTGTTATTCCTTCTAGCAGCATTGTTATTCCTTTGTGAATTGTTATAGATGGCATCAGAAGCATTTGATGATGAGGCCATTGAGCTTAACAATTGGAATTTGCAAAAGATAACAATTTTCTCTGGGTTTTTTAGGTAGATATATAGTTCCAATTTTGATAGCAGAACTTTGGGGCTTATGAGTTCTTTGAGAATCTAAAGAATCATGGGATAGTATATAAATGATATTCCAGTCAAGATAAAGATTTGAATTTCGCCAAGTGTTTGCCATGCTAATGACTTGGAATTGAAGAAAGAAGCAGTAGAAATTACTTGAGAAGAAAGCTGAGCTTCGACCTTGAAGAACCAAAAGAATGATTACGACAGCAGCAAATTGCAGAGGCGTGTGGATATAATTTATTGCACGGGAGATTGATGAATACGAGGCGTTTACAGAGATTGAATCCCACCCAAGCTGAATAAAATATTGAGAATCTTCTTTAACTGACAATGATTTGTAGAATAAGAATATATGAATTAGGTCACCACCGCTTCAATTGCTTCAGCAAGGAAACCTATTCCTCCCAATCGGCTTGGGAAAGGAGAGAAGGGATGAAATCTGAAAACAGACGCAATCACAAGAAAAACCGTGTTAGTTAGCTCGAGGTAATCATAAATTGAAGAAAATTATCGAAACCTATAGAAACTAGGGTTCCTCGTTTCTGTAGAGAAAAAAACAGGAGCTTAAGACATTAACATAAAAACAAAATCGAAATAGGGATTGAGTATTCGATGTAAACAAGAGAAAAGACGATCATAAATGTGCAGGAGGAAGGATTGACGAGATTCTGGTAAGAAAATTTTCAGCGAGTCATGAATCGGGTCGCCCGATTTTTCGCCCGATTCTTCACCGAGTAATAGCTTCACGCAGTGCCTCAATGTGCTATAGGGTATCCTTAACTAGTGTCCTTGGCTGGATATAAATTATTGGGCCCTAAATCCTTTTGAATGACCCCTAAAAATGCCAGGCTTATTGATACTAGCACCCTCCACTCTCTGTTGTTACCTTCTTTCCCCAACAAATTATGACAATGAAGGGCAAGAGTATAATTATGCTATCGTTTTGAATTGTCAAACATTGTACTATCAATTTTCTAACAATGGATTCTCACGAAACTAAGAAAACGATAAAACCCGAAGAAATTCATTTAGTATCAACAACAGAAGATTCTATAGAATTCAATTTATTACTCTGGGCATTAAATCATTCATCTGTAGTTGGATTAGATGCTGAATGGAAACCTTGTAGAACCAAACAATACTCTTTCCCAACTGTTTCACTTCTTCAAATTGCCTGTAGAATCAATCATGAAGTGATAGAGTATACAGATTCACAAAATAATATGGGTTTTTCTAGTTGACCTTTCTTTGATCACCCTTTCTTCAATTTATCAACTTCTTAGAGATATGTTTATTTCACCTGATATTTTGAAATTAGGGTTTAGGTTTAAACATGATTTGGTTTACTTATCTTCTACCTTTTCTTCTCAAGGTTCCAATCCTGGCTTTGATAAGGTATGACCAAAGCCCTGACTTTTTTATGTGGTTTTCTTGGTTTCATTTGTGAATTCTCAATTTTTGTGTGTGTTTCTGTTTTTAATTTTTTTGTCTGAAAAATGTGGATTAGGTGGAACCTTATTTAGACATTACAAGTATATACCAACATCATTTACAAGAGAAGCAACCAGGAAGAAAAATGTCTAAGGATATGAAAAGCTTAGCAACTGTATGTGAAGAAATGCTCAGTGTTTCACTATCCAAGGTTTGTGTTAACTTAATCTGTCTATCAGGGTTTTTTTCCAACCACTTTTCAGTATGTATTGGTATTGCTGTTTGATGTTGGTGCCTTTAGTTTATTAAAATACTGCTCCTCAAGAGTATAGACCCGCAACTTCTGTAGATCAGTGAAAATGGGATAAAGACAAGATGGAGATTGATTATAATCGCTGAATTAGCTGTATACAAAACAATGAATGCTAAAGAAACCTGTGATGCTCTGCATGAGAATGTCACTTTATGACTAATATTAGGCTACTGGCTTTGCGGAAGGCCGCAAAGGTACACATAACTTAGAATAAAGATGCATGGTGCAACATCTCTTTCCTTTATTCTAACGATCGCTGTGTTCCACAAATACTTAAAATTCAATATCATTATCTTCGTTCATTGGAAACTTTTAGAGTTTTTTGTAGTATTTGTTATCAAACATACAAAAGTAGGTCTCACCCTGTAGATGGTAGGAAGAAACTAGTTGTAACTGGAAATGGTATAACTATTTCAGTGCAATAGATATTGGTTGGGTAGTTCTGATTTAGTTTGATTAAATTGCAAAAGACAATATCATCTCAATTTAAAATAAAATGAAACTTAAAGGCTGTTGAATCTACCTAACTTTCGCTTGAGTAAGGTGGTTCATGTTTTTATTCCTTGTGATCCCAGCTTATGCATCTATACTCTCCACCAGGAACTCCAATGTAGCGATTGGTCACTCCGCCCTCTTACAGAAGATCAAAAAACATACGCCGCTGCAGATGCACATAGCTTATTAGAGATATTTGCTGTTTTCCAGGAGAAGGTTCTCAAAGAAGGTGTTTTCTCTCTTATGTTCAACATTTTTAGATATATGTTTATAAATATATATACACACATGCAAACTCACGCCTGTTATACTTTTAAAGTCTATAAACCGTGTTACTCTTAAAGTCTCTTCAGCCATAAACTCCGATGTGGATAGTGTATGACATATCAAATTCAGTTACTTGGTCCATTATAATGTATATTTTCTTAACTTTCATATTCACGGATCTCTTTTATGACTGGTTTGCTGCAGTTTCTACTTCGAGGGATACTACCGAACCTCGGAACGCAAATGCACTTCTTGGATTGAAAGAAATTCTTGTGATGCCCGATGTCTGTGATAATGTTCTAAGGCTAAAGTTCTGTCAAGCTTCAGATATAGTCAGGTTGACTCCATTTTCTCCGGTATCATCTATTTCCAAGGTCTCATGCATGAAGACTGCTCTGTTGGGAGTTTCTCTTTCAAACATTATCTCAAGATACGGTGAAAGAATTTTGCTGAAGGAATCGGATAGAAAACCTAAAACTTCTAAGAGAAAAGGGAAGAGACAATCCTCGACAGGACTAACTTACAAAGCAAAACTGATTGAATGTTCCGGTGATTGGCAAGGGCCTCCACCATGGGATTCGTCATTAGGGGGTGATGGGTGCCCGAAATTTCTGTGCGATGTGATGGTAATGCAGTTTCATGAAAACTTAATACTCATCTTATAATTGCAAAATATATGGACATCAACTTCGACCATGTTCAGATTAGAGAATACATATGCCCATTTTATAGTTTTTGGATCACATAAACCTTGCTGACGAATTGATTTTCTGAAAGATTTGATGTTAGCCTTTCTTGGTGCATAAAGTGTACGAAGTTCGTCTGTTAGCTCGAATATTTATTATCTGTCGTTGAATACATGAATACTTGTCCATATACAGTAATACACATCTTGATTGTTAATTCATTCTGCCTGGAATATTTGAACAGGTAGAGGGTTTAGCGAAACACCTCAGGTGTGTTGGAGTTGATGCTGCAACCCCTTGTTCAAGAAAGCCTGAACCAAGGTAAAATATATAATAATTACAAACTCATTCAAACATCGTAGACAGGCAGTTTTCTCCTGTTGGCGTAATTTAATGATCATCATCTCTAGGAAGTTAGTCGATCAAGCACAAAAGGAAAAACGGATACTCTTAACTCGGGATGCGAAACTATTGAGACATGACTACTTAATAAGAAACCAAATATACAGGGTGAAGAGTCTCCTGAAAAACGATCAGCTACTTGAGGTATGTTTTTCCAGTATGGAGCTGTCTTACTTCAATTGTTTATGTTCTAAGTTTTATACATTTTAGACATTTTCGACTATGTTGTTTTAAGCTTCAAATAGACGCGGTGTCAGTTTTTACCTGTCAACAGGCAAGTTATTTGACATCATAAAATGATATCTAGTGGTAATATTTCTATCTGGAATTCTTTCATTAAGCTGTTGGTTTAATGGAGAAATTGGATCATCTCCCGTAAAAAGCCTGACTAATGGACAATCCCTCTATTCCTTAGCTCAAGGGTCCACTCAATCAAGTGCCACTCCAGTCAAACATGAAAGGATATCCTACTCCTAGGTTCACCTTCAGAGACGGCTTCCCCCTATGATATCATAGATTAGATACTTTCCCAAAAAGAAGAGAGAAAGAAAGAAGAAGGAAAAACATGTAGAAGACTCACCGATTCGCTTTCAGACCGACTAGAAGAAGATTCAACACTACTGTTGGAAGAACTATTCTCGTCGTCACTAGACTACGAACTTTCTTCCTTCTCGGGTTCCCCTTCACCACAGAGAGGTTCAGCATCGCCACTTCCCGTCTCAAGAAACGTTGTTTTCTGACTACCTGCAAGTTTGGTAAAGGCGTTCACGCTGCTGAGACCCTGGGCAAGGCACAAAGACAGACACTTAGAAAAAAAGACGAGGATATACGCAATCCAACTAAAATCAAGAAGAAAATCATGCATACCCGCATATTAGACGAACTAAAAGTCGGAGGAGTCGTCGAATCTGATTGGGAACCATCTGCATGGCTTTTAGACCTTCGCTCCTTCACTTGGGGACTATCCGCATCCGGGCTAACGGATTTTCGCTTGGTCGAAGAAGAATCCCTCAGCAGTGGGTGCTCCGCTAAAACCGCAGGAGAAGGCTTACCGCGACGGTTTTCTACCACATCATTCACGAACCCGTGGATAGCGAGAAGGGAAAAATATCGTTTGGTCCTTTTTTAGGTGGGCCCATGTCTGTTTAGTCCTTTGGGAAAATGCCTTTACTGTTTGGTCCATAATTATTTAAAAATATAAAACAGACAAAAGCACCCTTACGTGTTAATTTTTACTTATTTTCTTGTAGTAGTTCATTCGTCAAAATGAACTCCTGTTAATTTCTACTTATTTTTACAGAAAACATATAAACCAGAGTTCATTCCAGAAATGAACTCCATATAAAAACCAAAAAAAAAAACTAAAAATACCAGAGTTCATTCCAGAAATGAACTCCATATAAAAACCTAAAAAAACAGAGTTCATTCCAGAAATGAACTCCATATAAAAACCTAAAAAACAGAGTTCATTCCAGAAATGAACTCCATATAAAAACCTAAAAAAAAAACAGAGTTCATTCCAGAAATGAACTCGATATAAAAAATCTACAGGGTGTTAGTCCTCAAGGGAGTTGGGGGAGTTGGGTGTAGTTGTGTTTTTTCCCGTTAGTCGTGAGGGAGTTCGAGTGAGTCTCTCAAAATCCCCGTTAGTCGTGGGAGAGTTTAGAAGAGTCTCCCCAACTCCCTAGAAAACCTCGTTAGTCGTGGGGGAGTTTGATAAGGTAGCTGCGAGGTTTTGGAAAGGATCATAGTGTATAGACATTTTTGATCTAAGGTCAACAATAAAACAAAAAAGGTCACCCAAACGTAAAATGTAGCCATCCCTTATCTCGCGTAATTCGTAATGGAAAAATTGCCCTTACATAATCGGAAGATATTATAACATTTTTATCCTCCAAATGCATTCGGTAGACAAAATATTACCCAGCCTTCCGATTGTAGTCGGTGCAGTATTAGAATGATTTTTGTTTCATTTTTTTCATTTCTTTTCATTTTTGGGAAAAACAGAGATTTTTCTGGTTTTGAACTTGCAATAGTCGGAAGATACTTCATAAACCTAAACCTCCGAATTAGCGTTGGCTAACCTTCTATAATGGCCCTTGGAACCACCTAGAGCCATGGCGTGGTTGGCTTTGAACTTGTCATATTTGGAGGATAAGTCATTCATGAACTCCCGAATATACGATGGCCCAAAAATCAGAATTTGGGAAAAACAGAGATTTTTCTGGTTTTGAACTTGCAATAATCGGAAAATACATCATAAACCTAAACCTTTGAATGTGTGTTGGCTAACCTTCTATAATGGACCTTGGAACCACCTAGAGCCATGGCATGGTTGGTTTTGAACTTGTCATATTCGGAGGATAAGTCATTTTCATGAACTCCCGAATATACGATGGCTCAAAAATCAGAAAAAAAAGAGATATTTCTGGTTTTGAACTTGCAATAATCGGAAGATACGTCATAAACCTAAACCTCCGAATGAGTGTTGGCTAACCTTATATAATGGCCCTTGGAACCATCTAGAGACATGTCATGGTTGGTTTTGAACTTGTCATATTCGGAGGATAAGTCATTTTCATGAACTCCCGAATATACGATGGCCCAAAAATCTGAATTTTGGAAAAACAAAGATTATTTTGGTTTTGAACTTGCAATAATCAGAAGATACGTCATAAACCTAAACCTCCGAACGTGTGTTGGCTAACCTTCTATAATGGCCCTTGGAACCACCTAGAGCCATGGCATGGTTGGTTTTGAACTTATCATATTCGGAAGATATGTGATTTCAATAAACTCCCGAATATACGGTGGCCCAAAAATCAGAATTTGGGAAAAACAAAGATTTTTCTGGTTTTGAACTTGCAATAATCGGAAGATACGTCATAAACCTAAACCTCTGAATGAGTGTTGGCTAACCTTCTATAATGGCCCTTGGAACCACCTAGAGCCATGACATGGTTGGTTTTGAACTTGTCATATTCGGAAGATATGTGATTTCAATAAACTCCCGAATATACGATGGCCCAAAAATTAGAATTTGGGGAAAACAGAGATTTTTTTGGTTTTGAACTGGCAATAATCGGAAGATGCGTCATAAACCTAAACCTATGAATGTGTGTTGGCTAACCTTTTATAACGGCCCTTAGAACCACCTAGAACCATGGCATGGTTGGTTTTGAACTTGTCATATTCAGAAGATATGTGATTTCAATAAACTCCCGAATATACAATGACCCAAAAATCAGAATTTGGGAAAAACAGAGATTTTTCGGGTTTTGAACTTGCAATAATCGAAAGTAAATTTAGTTACATAAACTTCCGAATGTAGAGTGGCTCAACAATCCAAACCTGCCAAAATCCTTAGGTTTTGGAATTTTGGAACGACCATAATCCTTGGAATTTCGAAATGCTCAACAACTATATTCGGTAGTAATTTCAATTTTATGGCTCCCGAATATATTATTTTCCACCTTCGGAAGATATTTAAATTAATAAATCTCTCGATTGTGCTTCAAAATTCAGAAACCATTGATAAATTCATACACCATTCACAATCCATTAAACTAACCATTCATAATCCATCAAAGTAACCATTCACAAACCATAACGTGATTTAAGAACTTAAAATCCGATCCAAACCTTAAAAACGAAATAATCCAACACAAAATATAAATACTATAAAACAGAAGTTTGTCATTCATTTATTCTTTGATTTGACTTTACGACTTTGACTACCTCCGAGTCCTGCACGAGCACGAGTTTGAGCACCTGCAGCTTCAGCACCTTCAGTTGGAGCTCTCGTAGAAGCTCGAGTTCTTTTACCTGTCTTTGATATTGCCATCTTATCTGTATGCTTCTTCGTGGCTTTCTCCCCAAATTCTGCTGCATAATCTTCATTATCAATATTATCAACTAGGTCTTTAGCCTTTTTATCTTCTCAACTGGCACGGGATCTCCGCTCCTCATGCATGCAGTTAACATGTTGGAAACACGCTTGAACCTATTCACCTATTTTTATACATAATGATATAACATCAAACGGTTATCACATAAGATTTATAGCCATAACATCAAAAGTGTTATAAGAATACGCACCAGTCTGTCATAACCATTTGGTTTGTCTTTGATAATACAATTATAACTGGACCCCACCGAAGTAGTCTTTGATTTAACTTCACGGATAACCAAAGGATGGGATACCTTCCTATACCAACTCATATAGCCTGGAGAATTTTCATCACCTCTAGTGATAGCTCTACCAGTGTTGATAATGAACTCAGTCCTCTTATATCAAGAACAGTATGTGGGCCTGAGTGAACTACCGTGAGATTGTCACCACTAGAGGAGCACAAATCCAACTCCAATTTGTAGTAATCCCCAAACTCATCCAGTGGTTGTTGTTGTATATACCCGTGTTGTCGCATCACCATAGAGGGGTTGTACATCACACATCCCGTGGGGTGCCACGACGGTCCAAAATAAAGGGACAAGTCCGACCGAACATTTATATTCCCACTATCTCGGTCTTCCTTGTATGGATCAAAGCATACGTCTGAGGCCTTCATTTGGTCCAAAATTTCCCTCGTGCGAATCAACTGCTGCTCTTTTTCTCTAGAGTGGTTGTCTTCGAAGATATACTTTGTTCCTCTAGGAGTACCTTTGCGCCACTCCGGGTTCTCTCCGGCCAACTTCAGGATAGGGAAGTGGTCATAGATCCATGACTATATAGATAAGAAACCAAGTATTATTAAATAGATTTTAAACAATCGGAAGTCAAAGTACATAAATTTCAACCGAATATACATAATCAGAAGATGGTGACAACCGAATATAGAATATTCAGATGTTAATAATAGGTAACTCCTTACGAATATGCAACATTTGGAGTTCAGTAAACTCTAATTTTTGGCTTATATATTCGGTAGTAATTTCCCAATATTAGATTCCGGTTATACATAATCATAAGTCAAACTAAGTAATATTTTTCCGAATAAACAACATTCGGAAGTCAAAAATGTGTATGTCCTACAATATGCATCATTTGGAGTTCAGTAAACTATAGTTTTTTGGCCTATATATTCGGTAGTAATCCAAGACTAAATTCCGATTCTAAACAATCGGAAATACAACTATGTAATACGTTTCCGAATAAACTACATTCGGAAGTTAACAATGTGTACATCCTACCGAATATGCACCATTCGGAGTTAAAAATATGCATCATATGTATTGTCTACCGAATAAATATACATTGATTTATAGAGTTAAAAAAAAACTTGTAATAGAGCCACGTTCCCGGCAACTTGGCTAGTTCCTCGCCTCAACACCTTTCTCAACTCTTCCATCAAGAATGCTAGGCATGTCGTGCCACAAGAGTAGTCACCGACTTCATGGAGAGGATCCAAAAGTTGTAGAAGGTTGGCGTCGATCTGGTTGCCAGTAATATTGGGGAAAATGACACATCCCAATATACAAAGGAGATAGGCGTTGTCCGCGTGGTTAACCTGCTCATCAGTTAACGTTCCTTTCTTCTCTCTATCCAGGGTGCCACGAAACATATTCATCAAAATGGTAGTATTGATCTGTCTTGTTCTATAACTTGCATGCCCCATGAACTCAACTCTTGATGTCTCTTCATCCCATCCTAAGCACTTCTTAGTTAGAGCATAAAGTTTTTCCCAACTTAACTGCTTTGTGTAGTTCAACTTCATAGTTGTGCTTTGGTCAGGGAGGTTAAGAATCTGCACAACATCATCCGGCATAATCGTCATCTCCCCAAACGGCATATAGAAGGTGTCGGTTTCAGAATACAATATCTCCACGAACGCCGATATAGCCACACGATCATGTTCCAACATTGAGTTCTCGGAAGCAGTAGATAACCCCGAGTTGGCTATAATTGTCTTGAACCTTTCACATTCATCGGATAAAGGCCAATCAAGCATTTTTGTTGGTGCGGCAGTGGGTTTGAGTAGACGAACCGCATCTTGATGATACTATTAAACATACGATAAATTTTTAGAGTAATTACAAAAACCTTTAATACAACTATTACGATAGAACACATAGACAATACGTTATTATTACCTTAGTTTCGTATATTTCTTTCGCCCAAGAGTCTTTGTATCCAAATAACAATTTACCTCCATCCGTCGGTAGCTCAAGGATTTTGCCTTTTGGAATATTATGCACCTTCAAGTGTTCAGGGACAAGGTGTGATGCTTTCTTAGCAATATCCTTCTTTCCACCTTCTCCTCCTTTGTTTCCTTTTTTGGATTTTTTGGTACTACTTGGTTGTCCTTCTTCCTACTGTTGGCACAGGATCAATTGGTTCAATTTCATGTTGGGATGTAACTTGTGGAGCACTTTTTTCTACACCACCTTGTTCAGTGCCTTGAGGAGCAGTTGGTTCTACACCTTGTTGAGTGGCTTGTTGAGCACTTGGTTGCACACCTTGTTCAGTGCCTTGTGGAGTAATTGGTTCTGCACCTTGTTGAGAACTTGAATTTCCCTTGGCAATCCTTTCTCTCCTAGCACTAGCTGATACTTTCTTACTCCCTTCTCAACGAGGCCCTAAGTCGCCTATTTTGGGAGGTTGCTTAGCTCGACTTTTCCCAAACAAAAAAATAAGGAACGTTACAAACTATACAATCAGAAGGCAAAATACACAAACAAAACCCGAATGTAGACAATCAGAAGTAAAAGGAAATATTTTGTTCCCGAATATACAACATTCGGATAATAAGATAATTTTTTTTCTACCGAATACTCATCAATTGGAGTTCAGGAAGCTCTGAATTTTTCAGCCTATATAATAGGAAGTCATTCAAATTTTTTTCTACCGAATAAATGCTGGCCTCAAAATGGGATTTTGCCTAAATCACAATTTTGAGAATTTTTCAAAATATATATATATTCCGTAGTAAGTTTACTTCCGAATACTGTGTCTCTACTTAAATATATTCGGAAGCCAACAAATTCATTAAACTATCGATTATTACCAGTTTGTACACAGGAAGATATGGCCAACAATATTCGGCAGATAACCAACAAATATTTCTCCCGAATACTGTCGATGTTCTTGAGAAATGAAGAACACGACTACATTCGGAAGTAAATTAGTATGAATATCTCCCGAATCTGGGTAAATAACCGAAAACCCCAGTTGTTTGTTTTTTCTCGATTCGTCGAATTAAAGCGAAATAAACCCAAAAAATGATAGAGTCTTACCTAATTGGGGCCATTTGAAGTTGCCGGAGTGTTTGACTATCAGAATCGCCACCACCAACTACATCCGCGTCTTCGTGTTCCTCGTCATTTTCAGCAACAATCTCTTTATTTCTTGTTAAAATTCCAATATTTGGATCGAAACCGCGAGGAACGTTTTTAGTTTTAGGTATGTGGGGTTCACTACCCTTACCCATTGTTTTATAAACGAATCAATGATGTTTTACTTTGGCGATTCACGACGAAGACGATGAATTGAAAAAAGAGGAAAAAAAAAATTTCCTCCACAATCGGGAGTGAAGGGGAAGAGCTTTTTTTTTTATAAGAAGACAACTTTTATTTATGTAATAGAGGAAGTTTGCAAAATATACAAGATAAGATCTAAGCCTAGCTTAACTCTTTCTAGGATGTTTTTTCTTACATTTTCACTCACATTCTCCGTAGAGAAAAACTTAACTTTCCTAGTTCTTTCTTCCTTAGATAGCTTGTCTTCGAAATCAACATACTTCCTAGATTTATACATAAAGGAAACCGGATAATAATTTACAAGAGAAAATTTACATCGATAGATGTTATTTTGAGACCTCCAGGGTTGGGCTTCAGAATCTTCTTCTCCTTTCAGAATCTTCATTAAAACTTGGCAGTCATTAATCAGGCAACAATTTTGGAGCTTTAATTCCTTCATCCATCTGATGGCCTCAATTCCAGCTTTTGCTTCAGCTTCTAAGGGGCAGGAAGCCCAACCGCACACCCTGCACGACATTGCTTCTTAACTCCTGCATTATCCATGATTGAGATAGCATATCCCATTGTGTAATCAGCTTCAATAAAGGAGGCATCAAACATAATAAACCAATCATCTTCCTTTCTATGCATATGATTATTTCTAGTAAGCATCCAAGCTTTATCCTGAATCTGACTGGCTTTACTATCTCTACTAGAATTGAATTTCTGGTAGGATGTTCTTATGATGTCAATTATCTTATGCACATTAGGCACTTTATTATCAAAATGGACACTATTTCTAAACTTCCAAATGGACCAGATTATGAATGAAATCAGATTATGCTTGCTAGTTAGATTCCTATTATTCATCCAAGATTTAAACCAATGCATGATATCAGAATTTCCATTGAAACAATATATGTTATTGAGATCAAAGGCATCCCACACTTTCTTAGAAAAATTACAATGAACAAACAGATGCATTTCATCTTCTAAGTCTTGATTATCACATAGCAGACAATAAGGATCAGAATCTTTCACATATTTAGACATATTACTCCCAAGAGCCAAACACAAGAGACAAATTTCCAGCAGAACATATTAACTTTAGGTAGCATATTTAAATTCCATAAATTTTTCCAAAATCTGGCTTCATCCTTATCAAAATTCAACTTAGTCAGGAAATTGTAAACCGATTTAGTATTAAGATTGCCAGAGGTGGTAGATTTCCATCTAATTCTATCATGCGTATTGATGTTAGTGGTTACAGAATTGATAGCATCATCGAAAGACAAGTCGATATATTTACTGATAATGTTCATATACCGGTTTCCATTAGGATCCATCAAATCACAAACATTTATAGGCATATTACAATCAACATTTATAGGAGACAAGAGATGAACTTGATTAGGTAACCAGAAATCAGACCAAACATTTGTAGATTTCTCATTGTTAATCTGACACATATGGTTTGAGTTAATAATATCAAGACCTTTCCTGATACTGGTCCATATCCAGGAAATTCTATGTTTCCTAGTTTTCTTTAGAGGATTCTGGTCTCTGAAGTATTTATGTTTAAGAATTTTATCCCACAGCTGATCTTGATTGTGAATAAGCCTCCAAGCCAACTTAGTTATGAGGGCAAGATTATGTTTATGGGGATTTCTAATCCCCAGACCACCTTGGTGAATGTCTTTAGTTATACTAGGCCACGCCTTAGGGTAGTAACATTTTTTCTTGTTCTTTTTTTTCCACCAGAAATCTCTCTGGATTTTATCAAGACTGTCTAAGGTCTTTTTGGGAAAGGCTAGACACTGCATTTGATGATTTGGGTAAGCACTAAGCACGGTTTTTATTAAGACGGTGCGCCCAGCTTGGTTAAACATTTTTCCTATCCAACCTTGGAGGACAGTGTAATATTTATTAAGAAGCGTTTCAAAGCTATTAGTTTTATTTCTATCAAAGCAAAGAGGAGTGCCTAAATATTTATCATTTTTAGAGATTTTCTTAATTTTAATTATTTTAAGATTATTTTACAGTGTTTGTTGTGCATCTTTGGTGTGAAACAAACACCAGATTTATTAATGACTTGCCCGGTCATTTCACCAAAAATATTTAAAATGTTAACAATATTTTTAGCTTCATTAAGGTTCGCCTTAGCAAACAAGAAACAATCGTCAGCGAAAAACAAATGCGAAACAGGAGGAGCAGTTCTCGCCACTTTGACACCAGAAATATTTTTTTCATTTTCAGCTTTAAAGAGAAGTTTAGAAAGCACTTCCATGCAGATGATGAACAGATAAGGGGACATAGGGTCCCCTTGTCTAAGTCCCCTGGTCACAGTAAATCTGTCACCAGGTACACCATTTAAAAGAACAGAGAAAGACGTCGTAGTAACACATTGCATAATAAGATGGCAAACATCTTCACAGAAACCAAAAGAAAGAAGGGTTTTATTAAGAAAGTCCCATTCAATCCCATCGAAAGCTTTCGATAGGTCAATTTTCAAAACCATATAGCTAGTTTTATTTTTCGAAATTTTCATGGAGTGAAGAATTTCATGAGCAACAATTATATTATCAGTGATTTAACGCCCGGGAATAAATGCAGATTGGTTTTGAGAAATCAGTTTCGAAAGCATCGGTTTCAGACGGTTAGTTGACCTTCCCTATTATTAGACCAAGTAAAAGGTAACCTAAGGTCCATAAGTCCTAATTTTTGGATGTTGTCATGGATATATTTGTTAACATGAGTGTTATTTTTTCCACCATGCTTATCATTAACATGCAGGATAAAGTTCAGGTCTTTAACTATTATCCAAGGGGTATTAGGATTTTGATTGTAAAAGAAATTTATTTTATCCCATTGCATTTTTTCCCTAATTCATTCAGAGAGCCATGCACACAAACAACATTTCAGCAATTATTGAAACAGTCATGTAATTCAAAAAAGCATATGTAAAAAAATTCAGCAATGCATATAGCTTTAATATTATTATGCCAAGCAATGAGTATCCCACCAGATAAACCTATTCTAGGAACAGCTAGCCAGTCATGGAACTTAATATTTCTGGCTAAGATGTTCAAACTATCTTTAGTAGCCTTTATTTCAGCTAAGAACATAAAATCAGGATTTTGTTTTCTGAGAATATATTTCAAGTGATTTCTAATGAGAGGTTTTCCAACCCTCTGCACATTCCAAGATAAAAGCTTCATAATGGTATTTAAAGAAAAAACTTTAGTAAGAAGGGGTAAAATAACTTGAAAGGTATAAGTGTCACACACAAAAACAGTGAAAAAAACAGATGTGTAGAAAAGCAATGGCATATACTATTGATCGCAAAATTTGAAATAAAAATTAAATTTGTTCTGAGATTAAGAAGAACCTATTCAATTAGAAGGTTTTGAGTTCCAGCATCCACAACAGAAGCAGTTTCAGACCCATCCATTCTAATATCATTGTCATCTTCAAACACATTTGTCATCTCTCCTCCTCCAGCAGAGGTTTCTCCTAACTCCATATTGTGGACAGACACTCCATTGACCACCACCTCATTAGCAAAAACATGTAGTTCTCTGTTAATTTCTTGCATGTATCCCTCCATTTCCATAGCTTCCATGACAATATCTTCTTTCCTTCTTCTCTTATTAGTCCTGATATCATTTATATGTATTTCTGAGACATAAGAAACACTGGCAGAGTTTTTATTCTATAGTATCCTCAATGACATGATTATTGACCTCAATATCCACATCATTATTGAAGGAAATTTCAGTACTATCTGTCACATGTTGATTATCCAAGACCAATCCACTTGTATTGTCATTGCCTTCAACTACATCATTCAGCACTGGCTCTTGAATTTCTCCTTCATCTCCTCCTTCTTGAATTTCCATATTCTGTTGTATAACCTGAACTAGCTCTTCCACTTGTTCATCAAAAGGATCTACACCTTGCAGATTCAGAACTGGCACAGCTATCCAGGCTATATTTGCTATTAAATCACAGTAGTTTTCATTATGGTTGAAAACATAACAGTGTCTACAGGTAGCTGATGGAAAACCCCGATAAAAAATAGCAATCTTAATTCTTTCTCCATCCTTCAGAGTAATATTCACCTTTCTAACCAATGGCAAGTTAACATCCAATCTGACTTTTGCTTTCACCACACCAGTTGGGTCTCTGTTGTAGATAATGATTGGTTCACCAGCCTGAGAAGCAATAAGATGAGGTATGTCATCTCTATCAAGATCAGCTCTGAGTCTAAATTCTATGTAGAAAACTTCAAATTGGAATATGGCTCTCTTCACATTCATATGGAACTGCCATGGAAGTAAAACCAACAAGTATCCACCAACTGAATGAGGCCTCTCCCTTAAAACCCTTTGAAAAATTTCCCTAGAATGAATTCTGAAAATGAAAACATTCCTTCTTCCAGTTATGATCACATCTACTTCATTTTGTGCACCCCATCTTTGTCTAATTGAGTAACTCACTACATTCCTAGTGACTTCACTTTCTCTGCATACATATCCAATCAAAGCAAAAGAATCAATGTGTCTCCCTTTTCCTTGTAGGCTTACATGTTTGTTATTCCTTCTAGCAGCATTGTTATTCCTTTGTGAATTGTTATAGATGGCATCAGAAGCATTTGATGATGAGGCCATTGAGCTTAACAATTGGATTTGCAAAAGATAACAACAAATTTTCTGGGTTTTTTTAGGTAGATATATAGTTCCAATTTTGATAGCAGAGAACTTTGGGGCTTATGAGTTCTTTGAGAATCTAAAGAATCATGGGATAGTATATAAATGATATTCTAGTCAAGATAAAGATTTGAATTTCGCCAAGTGTTTGCCATGCTAATGACTTGGAATTGAAGAAAGAAGCAGTAGAAATTACTTGAGAAGAAAGCTGAGCTTCGGCCTTGAAGAACCAAAAGAATGATACTGACAGCAGCAAATTGCAGAGGCGTGTGGATATAATTTTATTGCACGGGAGATTGATGAATACGAGGCGTTTACAGAGATTGAATCCCACCCAAGCTGAATAAAATATTGAGAATCTTCTTTAACTGACAATGATTTGTAGAATAAGAATATATGAATTAGGTCACCACCGCTTCAATTGCTTCAGCAAGGAAACCTTATTCCTCCCAATCGGGCTTGGGAAAGGAGAGAAGGGATGAAATCTGAAAACAGACGCAATCACAAGAAAAACCGTGTTAGTTAGCTCGAGGTAATCATAAATTGAAGAAAATTATCGAAACCTATAGAAACTAGGGTTCCTCGTTTCTGTAGAGAAAAAAACAGGAGCTTAAGACATTAACATAAAAACAAAATCGAAATAGGGATTGAGTATTCGATGTAAACAAGAGAAAAGACGATCATAAATGTGCAGGAGGAAGGATTGACGAGATTCTGGTAAGAAAATTTTCAGCGAGTCATGAATCGGGTCGCCCGATTTTTCGCCCGATTCTTCACCGAGTAATAGCTTCACGCAGTGCCTCAATGTGCTATAGGGTATCCTTAACTAGTGTCCTTGGCTGGATATAAATTATTGGGCCCTAAATCCTTTTGAATGACCCCTAAAAATGCCAGGCTTATTGATACTAGCACCCTCCACTCTCTGTTGTTACCTTCTTTCCCCAACAAATTATGACAATGAAGGGCAAGAGTATAATTATGCTATCGTTTTGAATTGTCAAACATTGTACTATCAATTTTCTAACAATGGATTCTCACGAAACTAAGAAAACGATAAAACCCGAAGAAATTCATTTAGTATCAACAACAGAAGATTCTATAGAATTCAATTTATTACTCTGGGCATTAAATCATTCATCTGTAGTTGGATTAGATGCTGAATGGAAACCTTGTAGAACCAAACAATACTCTTTCCCAACTGTTTCACTTCTTCAAATTGCCTGTAGAATCAATCATGAAGTGATAGAGTATACAGATTCACAAAATAATATATGGGTTTTTCTAGTTGACCTTTCTTTGATCACCCTTTCTTCAATTTATCAACTTCTTAGAGATATGTTTATTTCACCTGATATTTTGAAATTAGGGTTTAGGTTTAAACATGATTTGGTTTACTTATCTTCTACCTTTTCTTCTCAAGGTTCCAATCCTGGCTTTGATAAGGTATGACCAAAGCCCTGACTTTTTTATGTGGTTTTCTTGGTTTCATTTGTGAATTCTCAATTTTTGTGTGTGTTTTCTGTTTTTTAATTTTTTTGTCTGAAAAATGTGGATTAGGTGGAACCTTATTTAGACATTACAAGTATATACCAACATCATTTACAAGAGAAGCAACCAGGAAGAAAAATGTCTAAGGATATGAAAAGCTTAGCAACTGTATGTGAAGAAATGCTCAGTGTTTCACTATCCAAGGTTTGTGTTAACTTAATCTGTCTATCAGGGTTTTTTTCCAACCACTTTTCAGTATGTATTGGTATTGCTGTTTGATGTTGGTGCCTTTAGTTTATTAAAATACTGCTCCTCAAGAGTATAGACCCGCAACTTCTGTAGATCAGTGAAAATGGGATAAAGACAAGATGGAGATTGATTATAATCGCTGAATTAGCTGTATACAAAACAATGAATGCTAAAGAAACCTGTGATGCTCTGCATGAGAATGTCACTTTATGACTAATATTAGGCTACTGGCTTTGCGGAAGGCCGCAAAGGTACACATAACTTAGAATAAAGATGCATGGTGCAACATCTCTTTCCTTTATTCTAACGATCGCTGTGTTCCACAAATACTTAAAATTCAATATCATTATCTTCGTTCATTGGAAACTTTTAGAGTTTTTTGTAGTATTTGTTATCAAACATACAAAAGTAGGTCTCACCCTGTAGATGGTAGGAAGAAACTAGTTGTAACTGGAAATGGTATAACTATTTCAGTGCAATAGATATTGGTTGGGTAGTTCTGATTTAGTTTGATTAAATTGCAAAAGACAATATCATCTCAATTTAAAATAAAATGAAACTTAAAGGCTGTTGAATCTACCTAACTTTCGCTTGAGTAAGGTGGTTCATGTTTTTATTCCTTGTGATCCCAGCTTATGCATCTATACTCTCCACCAGGAACTCCAATGTAGCGATTGGTCACTCCGCCCTCTTACAGAAGATCAAAAAACATACGCCGCTGCAGATGCACATAGCTTATTAGAGATATTTGCTGTTTTCCAGGAGAAGGTTCTCAAAGAAGGTGTTGTTCTCTCTTATGTTCAACATTTTTAGATATATGTTTATAAATATATATACACACATGCAAACTCACGCCTGTTATACTTTTAAAGTCTATAAACCGTGTTACTCTTAAAGTCTCTTCAGCCATAAACTCCGATGTGGATAGTGTATGACATATCAAATTCAGTTACTTGGTCCATTATAATGTATATATTTTCTTAACTTTCATATTCACGGATCTCTTTTATGACTGGTTTGCTGCAGTTTCTACTTCGAGGGATACTACCGAACCTCGGAACGCAAATGCACTTCTTGGATTGAAAGAAATTCTTGTGATGCCCGATGTCTGTGATAATGTTCTAAGGCTAAAGTTCTGTCAAGCTTCAGATATAGTCAGGTTGACTCCATTTTCTCCGGTATCATCTATTTCCAAGGTCTCATGCATGAAGACTGCTCTGTTGGGAGTTTCTCTTTCAAACATTATCTCAAGATACGGTGAAAGAATTTTGCTGAAGGAATCGGATAGAAAACCTAAAACTTCTAAGAGAAAAGGGAAGAGACAATCCTCGACAGGACTAACTTACAAAGCAAAACTGATTGAATGTTCCGGTGATTGGCAAGGGCCTCCACCATGGGATTCGTCATTAGGGGGTGATGGGTGCCCGAAATTTCTGTGCGATGTGATGGTAATGCAGTTTCATGAAAACTTAATACTCATCTTATAATTGCAAAATATATGGACATCAACTTCGACCATGTTCAGATTAGAGAATACATATGCCCATTTTATAGTTTTTGGATCACATAAACCTTGCTGACGAATTGATTTTCTGAAAGATTTGATGTTAGCCTTTCTTGGTGCATAAAGTGTACGAAGTTCGTCTGTTAGCTCGAATATTTATTATCTGTCGTTGAATACATGAATACTTGTCCATATACAGTAATACACATCTTGATTGTTAATTCATTCTGCCTGGAATATTTGAACAGGTAGAGGGTTTAGCGAAACACCTCAGGTGTGTTGGAGTTGATGCTGCAACCCCTTGTTCAAGAAAGCCTGAACCAAGGTAAAATATATAATAATTACAAACTCATTCAAACATCGTAGACAGGCAGTTTTCTCCTGTTGGCGTAATTTAATGATCATCATCTCTAGGAAGTTAGTCGATCAAGCACAAAAGGAAAAACGGATACTCTTAACTCGGGATGCGAAACTATTGAGACATGACTACTTAATAAGAAACCAAATATACAGGGTGAAGAGTCTCCTGAAAAACGATCAGCTACTTGAGGTATGTTTTTCCAGTATGGAGCTGTCTTACTTCAATTGTTTATGTTCTAAGTTTTATACATTTTAGACATTTTCGACTATGTTGTTTTAAGCTTCAAATAGACGCGGTGTCAGTTTTTACCTGTCAACAGGCAAGTTATTTGACATCATAAAATGATATCTAGTGGTAATATTTCTATCTGGAATTCTTTCATTAAGCTGTTGGTTTAATGGAGAAATTGGATCATCTCCCGTAAAAAGCCTGACTAATGGACAATCCCTCTATTCCTTAGCTCAAGGGTCCACTCAATCAAGTGCCACTCCAGTCAAACATGAAAGGATATCCTACTCCTAGGATGCTTTTACGTTAAGCTGCCCACTGAGAAGTCTCGAACTGGAGACATCTTGGTATGATTACTCTATAAATTAAGCTGCCCACCGAGAAGTCTCGAACTGGAGACATCTTGGTATGATTACTCTATAAAGGGAGACTGGATCGTCTCTCCACCCGTCAGTGATGGGAAAGGCTACCAAGTTCGACCCAAGTGAATAAGGAGGGGATTTTTCACTCCTAAGATTTCTCCTGCATCGTATTTAAATAATTTAGCAACACAAGCTTAAGAAAACTTGGTTTATGGCATCTACAGACAAAGTTATGGCATCCTTTTATATATTTTTTTTTTATTAGTATGTGTATTAGTTCAGAGCAAGATATAAATACAAACAATCTGAAATACATGTGGTAGTTGGATCGTTTGCTAGTCCACTGGAGAATTTCATTTTGTGATTTGTAGTTCTAGGGTGAATGCGAATATGTCGAGAAGATTTATCTTTTACCCAATTAGGTAGTAAAATTGGGCTTCTAGCTGTATGTTTCTGTGGAACCTCAAGAATTCTTATTGGCTATATTGCCAGGTTATTGAGACATTTGACTTGAAGATTTCCGAGAATAAGCTAATGTCAAGGTGCACCAAATGTAATGGAAACTTCATTCAAAAACCGCTAACAACTGAAGAAGCTGTAGAAGCTGCAAAGGGGTTCCAAGTAATCCCCAATTGCTTGTTCAACAAAAATTTGGAGTTCTGGAAATGTATGGACTGTAACCAGCTTTACTGGGAGGTAAATTTCAGCTACTATATATATTTTTATATTTTTTAGTCTCTAGGTTTCCTGCTTTTTGGAAACATCAGCCCTTGGATTTATCCAAAAAGCAGAACTGCTGTGATGAGCTTGATATGTGCCCTAAATGATTTAACAGGATAAAAGTTTTCAGAGTACCAGTTACCTAGGGAAAACTATGGCTTACAAATTTCGAAATAAAGGGGTTAAACAATTAGGAATCAATCCGTAGAATGTTGATGTGTAAGAATGAGGATATGACTTCATGTAGTTCTCCATACCTGCTATTTCAATATAAAGAGGTAATGTCGAAGCAACAGCCAGTTATGCACTTTTATTCATGCAAGGAAGTTATTTTCTTTCTCTGCAACTGATAAAGTTGTCTTGAGTTTATTATTTGTATATATTAATTAAAAATTGCTTGACCGCCCGTATTTACAGTCCCTAACTACATGGTAGCATTTTGGGCAGTAACTCATCTGAATGACAAAATGTTAGTCTAGAGTGATTTTTGATCTTCCACACGTGTTATGATGTACTATACTTCTTTTGGGGAGTCATCTTGGTCATCACTAAGGGGTGCCTTACTGTGGGATTCATCATCTTAACAAGAATATCATCCTTACAAATAACTAAAAGCAGTTTTAATTTAGAAGTTTCAGAAACGCCCTAATAAAAAGTTTGTATTTTGTGCCTTTCGTCGTTTTTCTTTTTGCTCTAGTAATCATATCTCATTTTCTTTCTTGTGAAAGTATGACAAGCTCATACATACTCTCATTAGCTTCCTTCTTTGGCATTATCAGGGAACACAGTATCATAACGCAATTCAGAAGTTCATCGACGTCTGCAAGTTGAATGATTAAAAGTTGAAGATTGTGTACACATAAAGGATGTGGTTATAGCCCATGTTGTATTACTATTGGTAATAGGAAAACTTACTCAGCCATAAATTTGGTCAGAAAGAAAACAGAAATCTGACTACCAGTGGACCATCTCATCTTGTCTTCAATTCATCATGCTTGTGGTCATCTAGCTTAACATTTTAGGGTTTTTTGTTACATGGCGTCATATATTTTTTTCTCTTTCCTGTGCGTACCCCACTCTCGCATCAATGTGTTCATAAACTCGACTGTTCCATACCAACGTGGTGTTTCACAAACCTCAGTTTTGAATTGATTCGACTGTGGCGGACGCCGCAGACCTTCTTGTCATTCTAGGAGCCTTATTCTTTTTACTTCCTATAAGTATTGGCCATGGACCAAATTATTAGTTGATTGATGTAATCTACTCCTGCTGTGGGTTGTGGGCATCATTATATGAAATCAAATGTTAGTGATCATCTAGCTTCTTACTGCTGAACAGGGCAATCCTTTAACCTGTAAAGAGTACTGTTTGTGGGGCTCATTTGTGGATGTGCTGATGTGTATCAAATTGTACGACAATAAGGTAGATCCTATACCTGCAAGGTCTCTATTCGTAAGGTAGATCCTATACCTGCATACTCTCTATTCGTACACATTTTCTATGTGCACTCCAGTTTGCTGTATCCTACGAGGGTAAAATTAATGATGAAGTGATGATAGCCTGATAGGAGCCAATAAGCTGAGCCAACCCAAACAGCGCAGGCAGGATGTTCGGGTTTCAGATGGGGTGTGTATACATATATCTCACCATCAGACACGTGTGTATAGAAAGATACGTGGAAAGCATGCAGGCCAAGACATCAAAATACGATGCACTACGGAACACCAAATAAACCCCAAGGAGTTACTTTATCTCATCCCCAAAAGAAGCTAAGATCAACGGTGGAGAGAAAGTTAGCTGACACGGACGTGACAGGGGCAGAAGACACTTGTCTGACACGAGCAGGCATCTCAACTACCCTCATTAAACACTCTGAGCAGTATACGTGTCGATCAACCCGTGGGACGAGCGAGGATGTCTCTGCGTGATCAAGTGGCAAACGCAGACCTCTGCGTGATGGACACAAGACACTAGAAGATAAGGTTCCAACGGCCTTCAGAGATGGGTCCCACACTCTAACCCTATAAATACCCCCTCTCCACCAATAGGAAGGGGGATCGGAAAAATCAGGAAGGGAAGGAGAGAGAGATTTCGAGTGTGAGTTAATCCTTTAGAAGAGAAAATACATGTAAACCCAAAAGTCATTCGACTACTCTTGTAACCGTGAAGAACATAGTGAAACAACAAACCCCGTGGACGTAGGCCTTAGTGCTGAACCACGTAAACCTCGGTCTTGTTTATATTTCAGCACTTTATATTTGCCTAACCCCATGGATCTTTACTTGTATGTATTGTTTTCTTTGTTTTTACCAATATCCCGTGCGCAAACGCCCCACATGGAGTTGTTAGATGAGGCTGTGATAAACCCGAAGGTTTTGAGCCAAGGAATCAACACTAAGATATCATCATCACAAATCACTCTAGATTACGATGATTGGTTGTGAGCATTCGGATGCCTTCATGATTTGTGTGTTCACATGGGGTTTGGCTTGTTTGACGTTTGTTTGTGTGACCAGCTTAACCGTGCTTAAGTTGGGATGACTTGGCCAAGATTTACTTAAAGTAACCCGTTATAGGGGCGGCATGGTTTATTAGAGGGGCGGCATTCTAATAGTACAAAAAAGGTCATTACATGATCATTCAAGGTGTTCCTTATAAAAAAAATACAGGAAATGACAAATTAACCCTCGTAATTGATAACTTAGTTTAGTGATAATAATCAAGTTTAGTGTTAATGATTAATTTCACTTATATTAACTCAAAATTAAAACCAAAATCATATTTTTAGAGTTAAAAAAAAAGTTTAGAGGAGAATGTCAATCTCAATCAATTGAAGAAATTAACCAACAAAATGAAGAACCATGACCTGAAAATGACCGGGTATACTTTTAAATTAGTCCCAACTAGCTTTTTGTTGTTCAAAGTTATCTAAAGTACGTAAAAAATTCAATTTTTTTACATTTTCAGAGCTAATTACGGTTGGAATTTTGCTCATAACCAACCGTAAATCGAAGTTACAGTTCGTAAAAGACGAACTACCAACCGTAACTGGTTAAATTTGAAGAAAACCCAATCGTAAAACCAGTTACGGTTGGTAACCAAATGCTCAATACCAACCGTAACTCAGTTACGGTTGGTAACCAAATGCTCGATACCAACCGTGACTGAGTTACGGTTCGTAAACTAAAATGGTTACCAACCGTAACTGATAAAAATTCTCAGATATAAGAACATACGGTTGGTAATTGAACTATTACCAACCGTAACAACATCAAAATATCCAGTTACGGTTCGTAACTGAGTTAAAATCAACCGTAACTCACGTAAACCCAGAAATTTTAATTTCAATTTTCATCTAAAACCCTAATTTTTGATAGAAATTAAACTTAAATCGAACAAAATAAACCAAATCGTAACTGGGTTTTCAAAACATACGTCGTATAAGTCATTACACTACACTTGATTAATTTTCGAATCGTCGATTAATCGAAGACGATGAAATTTTGAGTTTTAATGGAGGTTACGGTTGATGGGAGAAGGAGAAGAGAAGAAGAAATAAAACAAATTTTCAATTTAGTTTTGATTTAGATTAAAAAATGGGGAGGGTAATCTAGTTAATTTACACCCCTTATAGGATATCCCCTAACCAACTAAAAAGACATTACTATCACACTACCGCCCCTCTAATAAACCATGCCGCCCCTATAACATTTTACTACTTAAAAGCAAGATATTATTAACATGCGGTTTTAACTGTTAAATGATGTCAGTGGGAGAAAATAATGACTTAAAAGATCCCAATTGTATATAGAAAGGGCAGCAGCGAAATGCGAAAATCTTGGTTCTTGATTGATGTCAAGTTATGATGAAGTTGTTTTAGCTAGTTTAGGTTTTTGTTCGTACACTGTACACAAAGCGGAAGGAACACCATTTTCTCCAAACCTTGATTTCATGTTTGCTCCTACAATTTTTATTTCATTTTTTTTAAACCCCATGCTTAGGATCCTAGCCCCACTACCAGATTGACTTACACGGTTCCAACTTTGAGGTGGTGGGATAAACAACAGATGGGTGGAATCAAGTAAATGTCTTGGTGAGTAACAAGAGCTAATTGGTCCTAATATCATATCCGTGGCAACAATACCTGGGATATTTGTCTAATTTGGAGATAGCTGGCATCATTTCTTATATATTCAACATATAAGAAATGATGCCTACTTCAACAAGACTAGCACATGCAATTAAGCTATTTCCTACAAAAGCACAACCAACGCAGGTACGTCAAAAATAGACTGGTCATAGATGCTGCACACAGCACTTAATGCTTTCACCACTTTGCAATGATTTATGTGCGACCCAGCTCTTATACTTTGGCAAGGATAATTTATAACATGTCATCTTCGTCACCATAATTCAGGTAGTTTCCCTCGGAAACCCAGGTTTGATTTTGGAATGTAAAGAGTTTTGCCCAGAGTCTACTCATTTAACTACATGTAACGGGTAGTTCACAAGAGTTGGATTCGACTTTGCATGCTATGGACTTAAAAGATAAGAGTCAAACTCCTTACTTAAGGAAAGGATCTGAACATTACAAAAGAGAGATGAACTGATGGAATATGTTTAGTCGCCAATACTGGTTATTATAACAAAAATAGTTTGTAATACTAGGAATAGATGGAGAATTGAGTTCATTTAAAAGCACTAAAGTAGTAAGTACCATTTTTCCGGTTCTGTACAAGTGATGGATGTAGTCCATTAACAAAAAAAAAAAAAAAAAAAAGATCAAAGGGCTTTTACACAAGTGAAACCAAAGTGTCTACGCGTACTTACTTTTCTCCATTGATTCCAAAAATACGGACCTTGTGCATGTTTGGAAACTTGGCAACCACCAAAACAAAGACAGCAAGCGTGTTGAGAAAGAGTATTGGTTGTTGGTAGTCGGTTGTGTGCGAGGCAATAAGGTACCTACAAAAGAAATGTTGCATGTCATACATATGTCAAGTTAACAAGGTAACTAGGGATGGACTTTTTCGTACATGGATGATGCTCCCAACTAGTCGGCTCCTATAGTCTGATCCAATGAATAACAACATATGGAGACAATATCGACCCACGAGTATTATGTACAAAAAAGTAGGACTTGAAATCAAATGCAACAATGACTAGGCCGACAAGGTAATTTTCATAAAAAAAAAAAAGGAGAAAGACATCACTATCAGATCTAACGGAATCCAAAACAGATGATGCATTTTTAAAAGGTGGTGATAAGCTACTACGGATCACGAAATAACCATCATCTATCAACCAGAATTAAAAGATCCACACCAAGTCAAGTCTATCCGGACCATCTCATGAATAGAAGCATGCATAAAAATCAAGAGGAACTTCTAAAATAAGGAAGACAATAATGTTGGTAAAATCTGCAACTTGCCCTGCCTAAAATGTTTAGATTAAGATGCTTCTTCAAATAATGGTTAAAACATCTTCACATAGTTGGGTCATTTCTTTCTTCAAGATGTTTCAAGAATATAAAGTCATCAAAATTTTAACCTTAGGTGAGTTGAATAGAGGTACAAGACCACATTAATCTCTAATATATTTTTGTTCCGTGAGCCTAAATGGTTTAACACCTAATATTCTAGATGTTACAGAATGCAACTAGTCCTGGAAAATTGTTGTAGGAATAAATATTTGATCAACAAACGGTTGAAGCCTTCTGAAATTGTCCTAAACATCTCAAACTTAAATGTTTCAACAAACTTTTCATTGATTACTTGGTGAACCCATATTCCAACACAACCTCAGGAAACTAATTTATATACTGCAAGACAATGAAATCACAAAATCTATCATCCTCATATCAGCCTGAATCCAAGTTCAGGTCCCCATTGAGCTCTGATTGATTACTTATCCATGTTAGGGTTTTTTAAACCTAAGTTACCCTATCAGTGATTAACTTCACAGGGTACATCTCAAAAGAACAACAGAGTGGCAAACCCAAGAGCTAAATTTGTTATTTTAAATCCAGTGATTAACTTCACAGACTACATGTCAAACCCAAGAGCTAAATTTGTTATTTCAAATGCAGTTTCATCAAGGATTCAAACCAAAACAAAGCCAAATGAATAGAACAACGAAGTGGCAAATGAACCACAGGAATTAAGCTTTTATCTGCAAGTGCAATAAGCAATTAGCCAACCAACTCTCTTGAAATTAAAGAGTGGGCCCAAATGACACCCACAATGAAGTGATAGAAGAAAGAAAAGGTTTACATCCTAAAAGGTAAAGCGGGATGCGGTTAGGAATCATACGCGGATAGGTGCAACAAAGACATGCTTGTCTACTGCATTAATCCAGATGACAATAATATAAAACACTCATAATAGGCCAAGGTGCACTCAAGAGCATATACAATCAGATAAAATCCTTGCACCCAAATTGGAAAATGGAAACCCCTAGAGCATGTTAAGGCCATGATCCCACTACAACTACCTTCAATAAAATTAATGGGCTTCCTTAACTAAAAAGACAATCATTGAACAGATATTTACTTACAATACAACAGGCACAACGGTCAAAAACTTTCTGTTGCGAGTAAGCTGCTTTCCATTATCGATCTGTTCCCACCAAGTCAATCCATTATAGATGCCCTGGTCTTCAGAGAATGGAGTTCCTTTCATCCAGTGAAAGAAGTGATACGTGATCTGAAAGAAGAGCAAGATGACATCATTTACAGCAACTACAGATGGAAGGTGTATGACAACAAATATCTCCAGCTTTTTTAACTAGAATAGAACATTACACTCAGAAACTAGGTTTATTGTGGACCTAAAAGCATCAACTGTCAGTTAGAGATTAGGGTGATCCAAAAATGAGTAAAAAAAAAACAAAGATAAATTATGTAAGTCTGCACTGCTCATTTGACTGAACTTTTTGGAGCAGAAGGAACCAAAAACATGATAAACTGCACCGAGTAAGTTCAGGTCAACAACTTTATGTAGCATAAGAATCAATGTTATGTTTGACGAAACATGAAATAGCCAGAACCCAGAAACATTCAAACATTATATCATGTTTCTGAAACTCAAGCATATAAGGCCGATATAAAAGAATCTCCACTAAAAATTTAAACTAAGGCTAGAAAATCTACGGAAATCAGCCTTTGGGAGTAGGAAGAGACCAAGAAGCAGTGGAGCACGCAGTTTCGTTACAGAAAGTAAATCATATATCAGAAACTCACATTAGGACTTCGATTCATCATTCCAGGCAAAGTCAACTCAGTTGAATTATATTTGCTCAAAAACATAACCTACAAGAGATAACAATTATCTTTTTCTTTACTTTCATTGTTTTTTGTTGCTCCTTGGTAAGTAAAATAAACTTATCTTATACAAACAGGAGCGCAACACTGTGGGAACTAAGTTGAACCTGTTTAGGATTCTACTAGAGAAATTAAGAGGGTGTCAAGGAGGAGACACCACCCGAAAGTCTTAAGAATTTTACACATCTATCTATTTGAACAAAGTTCTGGGAAAATCAAGGGAAGTGAAATCTCCTGCTGCTACACCAATGCATTTCACTTGAGTGAAATTAGATTTTAGTAAACCCTTCATTAATTATTATCTTTAGTTAAGTAGCTCAAATAATTTTATTTCAGAAATTTATCTAAGATACAAAATCACAAATTTATGCGTTTTCTTAAGAAACTGAACAAATTCAGATACTAGAATGTTCAAACAAAATTTAGCTAGCCCTTACCGTTAGGTCTACCTAATTCCTTAAAGAAAATTAACAAACATGCAACCAAATAAATCTATCATCAAATTATAACAAATCGGAAAACATATCAAACCATAGAACTAATCAAAACTCCATGACTTAAACAAATTGAAATCGAGAAATAACCCTTAACCGGACAAAATCAAAAGACAGTGAAAATTGAGGATTGGAAGAAGGTACTTACAACAAAATGAGAGAGATTTACGATAGTCCAAGCCGTACCAGGATTACAACCAAAAAGAGATAAAACCATAAGCCATGAGAAGAAGAGGATTAAGATGTAAGTTGTCCATACACCTGGATATAGAAACCACTCTGTATTTTTATTCAGATCTGGTGGATGTACTGCTTGTACATACAATTTCGCCATTATTCGTTTCTTCTTTCAACACAAAGTTTGATTCACCAATAAAATGAAGTTGCAGAGGTAGGGGGAGAGAGAGAGAAAGTGGTGTTGGGTCTTGTTTCTTGGTATTATAATATATTAATAAGATTATACTGTTGATGAGAATGAGAATGAGAATGAGAAAGAGAATGTAACCCGTTACAGGGCGGCATAGTTTATTAGAAGGGCCGCATTCTAATAGGATAAAAATGGTCATTACATGATCATTCAAGATGTCTTTTATAAAAAAAAAGTTATTGGAAATGAAGAATTAACCCTCATAATTGATAATCTAGTTTAGTGATGATAATGAAGTTTCATGTTGATGATTGATTTCATTTATATTTACTCAAAATCAGATTTTTAGAGTTAAAAAAAAAAGTTTAGAGGAGAAGGTCCATCTCAATCAATTGAAGAAATTAACCAACAAAATGAAGAACCAGGATCTGAAAATGATTGGGTATACTTCTAAATTAGTCCCAATTAGCTTTTTGTTGCTCAAAGTTATCTAAAGTACGTAAAAAATTCATTTTTTTTACATTTTCAGGGCTAATTACGGTTGGAATTGTGCTCATAACTAACCATAAATCGAAGTTATGGTTCGTAAAAGATGAACTACCAACCGTAACTGGTTAAATTTGAAGAAAACCCAATCGTAAAACCAGTTACGGTTGGTAACTAAATGCTTGATACCAACCGTAACTCAGTTATGATTGGTAACCAAATGCTCGATACCAACCGTAACTGAGTTACGGTTCGTAACCAAATGTCAGTTACGGTTCGTAAACTAAAATGATTACCAGCCGTAACTGAAGAAAATTCTCAGATATAAGAATATACGGTTGGTAATTGAACTATTACCAACCGTAACAACATCAAAATATCCAGTTACAGTTCGTACTTGAGTTAAAATCAACCGTAACTCACATAAACCCAGAAATTTCAATTTCAGTTTTCATCTAAAACCCTAATTTTCGATAGAAATTAAACTTAAATCGAACAAAATAAATCAAATCGTAACTTGGTTTTCAAAACATACCTCATATAAGTCATTACACTACACTTGATTAATTTTCGAATCGTCGATTAATCGAAGACGATGAAATTTTGAGTTTTAATGGAGGTTACGGTTGATGGGAGAAGGAGAAGAGAAGAAGAAAGAAAACAAATTTTCAATTTAGCTTTGATTAAGGTTAAAAAATGGGAGGGTAATCTAGTTAATTTACACCTCCTGTAGGACATCCCCTAACCAACTAGAGAGACGACATTACTATCACACCGCCGCCCCTCTAATAAACCACGCCGCCCCTATAACAGGTTACAAAAAGAATAGATTCAAGAATCGAGCCTCTAAACATACACGAAAAATATCACGTATTTATAAAAAAAAACACAATAAATTCCCCGTCCCAAAACAATTTGATTTTCTTTTCCCTGAAGTGCAGTAATACTTTATTCATTTTTACAATTTATTTTAAAATTTTGTCCTAATAATACATGACACGTATCATTAAATTAGAACACCGTCATCACGGTGGTGGCGGACCGAATAAAACGAAACAATGCTTATTGCATAACGCTATATACATCCTTTTTCGTTGGAATGGTTTTGAGGTATATATATATCGTTTAGTGGTTGCATAACCAAATTAGTGAATGCATGAACCAAAATACAAGTGTATAAACTGTTATGCATCCTTTGTGGTCGCTTCATAATTCATTAGGTATCTTTTTTTCGTGGAATTATAATTTTGAGCATATACTACCTCCGTTTCAGAAAAAGAGATATTTTCATAAATTCATTTTTACCTAAAATAGGCAAAATTGAAAAGATGAAAATATCATTTTTCCCGACAAGGGGTGAAAATATCATTTTTCCTGACACGGGGTGAAAGTGTCATTTTTCCTGACACGGGGTGAAAGTATGCGAAAGTATCATTTTCCCTGACATGGAGCGAACGTATCATTTTTCCTGACACGGAGTGGAAGTATCATTTTTCCTGACTATGAGTAAAAGTATCATTTTTCCTATTTATATAATTAAAAAAATTAAAATCAAGGAGGGGCATTTTAGGTTTTTCAATAGTAACCATTTTCAATCTTTTTATCAAATTGCACATTTGCATGATGCGTCATTTTACAAAAAGGTGGTCATAAAAGGAACTCCTTCCCTTCAGGCCCTTCAGTCGGTTTTCCTAACAAGGTGATATAAACTACATTTTTAATTGATTATTGTTAGTATAAGAGATCTGTACAATTTGATAGGTATGTTTATATTCGTTATTATGTGTTTTAAAATGCTTTTCAATAGTATAAAGTTTACGAATATCCCGTGGCATAATTTACGAGAGAAATCATTTCTAAATTTTACAAGTTACTATCCATAAGCGTATAATTGTAAAATATTTGAAAATACTCTGTTCTTCTCCTTGCATTAAGAGTTGTGCAAACTTGAACTAGGTCATCTATTCAGGAATGGATGGAGCATATTATAGTTAACTAAGAAGGAATTATACGCGGAAGGTTTCTCCCTAGAGTCGTTGCGTACAATTTGTTTTAAAAAACTCGGTCTAGTATTTGTGTCGTAGTTTGTAGCTTGGGATTGCTCGTAGCCTTCTTTTAATTTCATCAATCATTTTACCCATGTACCATGTTGGTTATGTATGACCGTCCTAGATAATGAAGTGCTATCATGGCACCACACTGAAAGTCAGTGGCACATGCATGAAGCGCATTCACTGAAAAAATGAAGCTTCCTAGACAAAGGCAAAAAAATATCGAATGACGAACGAGACACGCGATGATGTAATTAGGCATGTTCGAGAAATTGAGTTAGAGCTTAAAAATGATCTGAGAACATGGAATTTTCCAACAGTTGATCTATGCATGAGTCCAAGTCCAAGTCTCAGGAAAAGCTTGGACAATACACATAGAACGGTGAGGCATAATAATGCGCCACAATGGCCCATTACTCGGGTAAGTGAAGCAGATGCCATATCGAGCATATGATGCATGTCGCACCATTGTCATCATTTGGAAAGCGTTCTTGGCATGAGATGTTGTAATTTAAGCATCTAAGCAGGCATGGATCAAGTCCATAGTGCAGTGACGCGCAATGATGGTGCTGTATTGGTGCAGTGAAACACAATGATAGCGATGTATTGGCAAAAGAGACGGTTATCAGCTGGTTACCAGTGCTACAAGAAGGCCAAAGTAAAGGGAAACCCAAATAAAGTGTTCGCAAATACCTAAGGATAGGTATAGCTCGGTGAAGACAAATGAAAAAGAAGATGGTCGGTTATGCATTAGTTTTAGACGGTTGTGAAAATTGTGTCTTGGACATATAGTTGAGTTATGCATGAGTTTGGCCATTGTTTCTGCTACATAAATAGTGTAAAGTCATTGTAAAACGTTGAAGAGGAATTAAAACAAAGTTAGACAGGAAAAAAAGGGTGAGTACAAGGCATTGTAGTCTATTTTTGTAAGTCCGGGATGGACATGATTTTAGTTATCTTCCCTTGAAGCAATAAGATGATTATTGTCTCGTATCTTGTGTTATGATGTGTACTGATTTTTTGCAAGTACTAGCATGGCTGAATCTCTTTGCTTACCGAGGCATGAAGAGTTAGAGAAAAGCAAGTGAAATAAAATCTTCTATTGCAAATTACCAAGAAGAGTTGGTGTTACACTTATATCCAACGTGTGTAAAGCTGAGCAATGCAATAAGTTTTGAGAATTGAACCATAATTGTCGGGTCATTGGCTTAAGAAAAAATTGCAAAGGAAATTTAGGTCGTGACATTATGAATGGTTGTAAATGGACTAAAGTATGGGAGTATGATTCCAGGCATACCCGAGTTCATTGAGGTATTGATGTCGTTCTGAGTGTCATGAGCATGGCCCACATTTCTCCTACCAGGACTGTTGTGATTTTTCAGAGGTTCTGACATGGATACAATAACTTTCGACGTCGAGTCTCTAAATATGAACCCTCCGCCTGCAGGACCTTGGTGGCAGCATGCAGCACCGTCTGTGTTATCCATTGTGGTTCGAGTGGATTTCAACCAACCTCGATTGTTATAGTTGCCCGATGGTTTGGGTTGTTGATCGATATCGATGTCATTCTCGACATAGGTGGAGGCAGGACTGAAATAGCCGGGGTAAATTCCTAGTGCATGTGTTTTTTCATATTGAAGATATCATTCGGGCTTAGTCATTTTCTTTGGTAAATCAAATAATTGTGAGCCAGCCATAGGGCCCATGTGAGAAAGCATAAAGAAGTTATCCCAGGTAGGTAGGTTGAGCTGTAGAAGCTGGTGGATGGTGGCTGATCTTTAAAAAAGTTAATGAGAACTTCTGCAATTTTTCCTTGATCTGTAATTATTTCCATGTTACTATTCTCCAATTCACAAGTGGAATTTCTAGCTTGTCTTACTTTAAGATTGGTGCGAAAGAAACTTGTATTTTCTGACCCTTCTTTAATCAATTTGGTTCTAGTTTTAAGTTTTAGCATTGTGCTTAGTTGTACTTCTTTTGAATTTAACTTATTTTCAGCTTTAACCAAATTGTCCAGAAGCTCTTCATTAAATGGATTAGCATCAGATACCTTCATTGCATCTTGAACTTCTTTTGCAGCTACGTTTATTGGTTCATGTACATTCCGAAACACTTTCCAATTTCATTCAACTAATAACTTCTTTAACTTTTTTAGTTTGCTCTGAAAGACAAAAGCTGGATCACCCTCTACTTCTTCAGACCAACACTTAGTAACCACTTCCATAAAGTTAGGGTGCTCAATCCAAATTTTCTGAAATTTTTGTGGAACATTCTTTGGTTTAGGACAGCTCATACATCCACCCAAAAGTGGAGAATAGTCAGAAGCTATTCTCAAACCAGCTTTAAAACTCCATCCATCATGTTTTTGAATCCACAAGTTATTAACAACAACTCTGTCAAGATTGCACAAAATCCTTTTGGTACCATGCTGACAATTAGACCAAGTGTATTCACATCCAGATTTTGCAGCTTGCTGCAATTCACATTTGTCTAGACAATTATTGAACTCAAGCATATTTTTTATATTAGCAGGCCTGCCACCAGTTTTTTCTCCTACTGTGGTGATTGCATTGAAATCTCCTATAGCAAGCCAAGGAAGATTTAAACCACTTATCACTTTCATCTCATACCATAAAATTCTTCTTTGAACTTCCCCAACATGTGCATAAACTCCAGATACTAGGTTGCCTCCAATGTTGACTGTTATCATCTGACTTGACATAGATACCACAGTGGTGTAGGTAGATGTTTATTCCCAAAACAACCAAATATTTCCTTTCTTGTTTAAAATTGAATTATGAATAACCAAAATCTGCATCCCAGGTAGATTCAGCTTATTGCAAAAAGATGCATTACAACTTATTTTTGGTTCTGTTATGAAAACTAGTGAAGGTTGAAATTGATTTATTAAAGACCTTAATTTCTCTTGAGCCCTAGGTATTCTCGGGCCCCTGAGATTCCAAAATAAGACTCTCATTGTAAAGTATGGAGGTCCCTAGTACCTCTTTTACCTTGATTTCTTCTAAAGTTGTATTTGTTGTTAAGTTGCTGAGATTTTACCTTGTTTGGTACTTCTTTTTGTTGATCTGCTGGAATTGTTTTGGTACCTGAAGATGAAGATTTTTGAATTACTTTAGACCAAGTAGTTGTTGGAATTCTTTCCTTTGAAATGGAACCATCTTTGCCATTGATGAATTGATTATACTTTTCTCCACTGTATTATCATCAGCAATTTGTTGTACCTTTGCTGGAGAAAGATTTTATATTCCTTCATGTAAATCTATTTCCTCCTCTTCAACAACAATATTAAGAGTTCAAATCTACCTGAAGTAACATGTATAGTTTGATCTTGAGGTAATGTAATATGCTGGCTTATTGAAGTAACAGGAGTAAAACATATATCAAACTTCACTTGTTCCTTTTGAGCTTCTGGAGTTGGAGCAATATTTGAATTTTTTTCTTTGTCATTTGTCTTCTCAGCTGGCTTGTTATTAGGTGTTGCAGTTCCTTGTTTACATGGTTATTGCTTGATTCTACTTCAGCTGATATCTTCACTCTGCGTTCATCTTGCACATGACAAACAATTTTACAGTGATGACAAAATTTTGGCAACTTTGTTAGTAAAACACTTTGCATAATACCACCAAATTTAGTTTTAATCCTTAGTTTGTTTGGAATTTTCTTTGCTAAATCAATCTTAATAAGTACTCTTGCATATAATCCATTCTCAAAATTCAGAGTAGCCTCATCTATCTTTACTGGTTCTCTCAATGCTTTACTGATGGTAAAAAGAGTCTGCTCATCCCAATATTCTAGACTGAGACCTGGATAATGAACCCATACCATTGCTGAAGAAGTTCCATGTAATTCTGGACGCAAATCTGGTATCCAGTTGCGAATCCATAAAGTTTGATTGAACACCTCCCATAGTCCAGCTTTGATATAGCTTTGATCCTTTTTATTATCAAGTTTAATTGTAAAGAAACCTTTTCCTAATGGTATAATCTTACATTGACCAACCAATTTCCACTGAGATTTCATGTTTGATACAGCATCAACAAACTTCAGTCGAAGCAAATCAAGACGTCCAATCAACGAAAATTTCCACACATCACATCTATATTCAGTACCATTAACAAGATCTATTGAAGGACTTTCTTCAACTACATTATTCAAATCCACAATTTATGGATTCATATTTGGGTTTTGATTGTTTACCATGAAAGATAAGATAAAACCTAACTAATTACGATTCAATTAACAACTAACAACTACGTAATTAACACCAACCATTTGAGAATATATGTTCTGAATTCACCTGAATTTATGATGAAGAATACTGAATTCAATGCTCGTAAACAAAGAAAAATTGGAATGAGTTGGTCGTCCGATTTGTAGAGCACAACTCAGTCTGATTTGATGTTGCTCGACCAACAATTGTGATTAGAATATTCATCTTAGAAAAGGTTTAATTATCTAAGTGATAAAATTGATTTATGATTAGTTATACTGTAAGAAGAAAGCTAATACTAGGGATTAGTAGTTTCCTTAGTTGACATTAAACCATCTATTTGATATTACTTTGGATAAACGATACACTTGCATCTTGACCGGTGTCCATTACAAGGGGCAAGAACAATATTAAAACTGAACTGACTTAGCTGAGATTAGGTGGTTGATTCGACTGCCCTAGTATCATTGTTTATCTTTGTGTTTGTTTAGCATAATCAATCACATAACCTTTGTCGTATCGACAACCCTTTCGTCTTTAAATTAGTAATAATAGAACTCACAAGTTTAGCATCACTCTGTAACAACTCCATGTCGGATCGACTTGTATTTGTCATATCTATGTTATAGACACTGTGAGCTTGTAATTAGTTATTATGGGTACAGTTTAAAGACCTACTAATGGTTAAAGTGTAGCTGTAGTAGGGTTGGTAGGGAGTTATTGGTTCCTAATGATGCATTTTCTTTTGTAAAATCCATTTGTTGTTTCCCGCTCAGGTTCAGTATTCTCCTCATTTACTACAGTTTCATGTTCACATACCTAAGGTATGTCCAGATGTCTATATGAAAACTTGCAGGCCCGACTTGTTGAGAGTCTGGTGGAGCAGAAGTTGCAGCATGGTATATATATCCACCAGTATAGTTGAGTTTTTCATTGAAAGCTCTTGGAATCATTTTGTTTTCTTAGGATATGGTTCACTTACCATCCAAATCTTGTAGTCTTCAATTGTAGGCCACAGATAAGAACGAGAAGTTGATTCATATTTTAAAGTAGCACCATGGTACCATTCATAGTGTTGGAATGCCTCTAACTCCTCAAGTGCTCAGAGTCCGGCATGGTTCAAGAGGCGTAAGGAACGCGATTGTACCTTAATCGGCGTGAGACTTGGTTATGGCTCAACTACATTCCAGTCCGAAGTTAACTTATAGTAGGCTAGTGTCTGTAGCGGCTTAATACATTATGGTGTTCAAATCCGAACTAGGTCCCGGGATTTTTCTGCATTTGCGGCTTCCTCGTTAACAAAACTTTTGGTGTCTGTGTTATTTATTTTCCGCACTATATTTGTTCATAGAATTGAAATTGTTAGAGCACTGCTCGGTCGAACTCGCAAGCGTTGCTATCTCAAGCTTGTTTGTCAAGTTTAGATGCCAACACTATAAGTCTTGATTTCTAGTCTACTTATAACTAAGTCTCGGATTAGGATAGTAAGTGTAGTTGAACATTAGACTTCGCGGCGTTCATCGACTGAAGATGAAGAACTACTAAGGGGAACTTGTAGAACTTCATCAACAAAAGGTATGTGAAGACTTGAACTCATCTATAACTCAAAAGTCTATCTACTCTATCTTCTATTTGAGACAAAAGTCGTATAGCTATATATACTTCGACTATACCCATTTGATATTTCGAGCCGAGTTTAACTTGCTTACATATTTATCGAAATATGTGTTGGTAAGCTTTCACTTTAACCAATTTCATCTTATATTTTTGATGAAAGTCAAAAGATGAGTATGTGAAAATCGCCTGGTAACATCTTACATGATTTGTGTGACACAGTCATTTGATGTAGACTCGGAATGTTTCGTACTGATCATTCGATTACTTGAAAATTGCTTTGAAGCTAATAGTTTGTGTGAGACAGCTATTGTTGTTTTTTAAGAATGTTTCAATGATTGAAATGGGAGTTTAGAACAATTAACCATGATTGGATATAGCACAGTATGTGTACTTGTATGCTAAATTGTTGCATGTTATTCCAAGTCCGGGAACCATAGTATGCATACCCTTATGCGTACTGGTTGGTTAATGAAAGTCCGGGAACTTAGTATGCATACCCATATGCGTATTGGCGTAAGTTCAATTCCGGTAAATTCAAATGAGTTTGGAGGTATGCGTACCCGTTCACATACTGGCGAACCCAAACTTAGTCTGGCCACTTAGGTATGTGTACCCGTTTGCATACTTGAATAGGTTATGTTCTAAAATCGGTTTGTTCATGAACTAACACATTTATATATTAAGGAATGCAATCTTTTGCAAACCGTGGATATAATGTTCATGAATTGATTCAAGTGAATCAAAATCGATTTTGCTTCAATCGTGTCTTGTATACTTCTATGAGAATATAAACAATTGAACAACTCTAGAACTAGTTTCATTTGAGTCATTTAAACTAATTATGGTTAAGATGAATGAGGTTGATATGAAAGTGTTCATATGGCTAACTTCGGTTAACTATTGTTGAGCCAACAAAGGTGTACACTTTTAGGTGCGGTTACTCATATCTAAATGAGGTCACTTTTCATTTGTGTGTAACAAGCTAAGTTCGATCTAACAGTTGAAAGATATTAGCTTGAGTCTAATCAGGTTTTCATCTAACAGTGAATATTGAATGCTTTGTTACCAAGGTAACATTGATTGCAAACCCTGATTTGAAGACTATATAAAGGATAACTCTAGCACCTAGGAAACCTAATCCCCACACCTCCTATATGACACTATTTGCGACTAGCATCGATTCTCCTTTAACCTTAGTTTTTTCCAAACCCCTGTAGGTTAACGACTTGAAGACTTCATTAGGATTGTGAAGCCAGACCCAACTATTTTCTTTGTAGTTGCGTGTTCTGATCTTGCTATTTTCTATCGGGATTGAGTACTATATTCTTCAAGATTTGCTCGATATTTAATCTCTGATAGGCAAGATAAAAAGTAGTCACAAACATTTTCGTCTCATCGTTTGTGATTCCACAATATCTTGTTTTGCTACCATACGATTAAGATTATTGTGAGGTGATTGATATTTCTAGGTTGTTCTTCGGTAATATAAGTCTCGTATACTAATTGGTTCCTGTTCACCTTGATTTATCAAAAGACGGAACAAAACTCATAGGTTTATCTGTGGGAGACAGATTTATCTGTTCAATAGACTTTACTGTGTGAGACAGATTGGTTTATCAAGTCTTCAACTTTGGTTCGTAACAACTCTTAGTTGTGGGTGAGATCATCTAATGGAATCAAGTGCACAGAGACCTGCTGGGATTCAGAAGCGTAAGGAATGCGACTGTACCTTGATCAGTGTGAGATTGGTTAGGGCTCAATTACATTCCATTCCGAAGTTAACTTGGAGTAGGCTAGCGTCTGTAGCGGCTTAATATAGTGTGGTGTTCAAATCTAGACTAGGTCCCAGGGTTTTTCTGCATTTGCGGTTTCCTCGTTAACAAAACTCATGGTGTCTATGTTATTTATTTTTCGCATTATATTTGTTTATATAATTGAAATATCACAGGTTGTGCGTAGTTCAATCAATTAGATAATCCAACCTTTGGTTGTTGATATAAATTGATTGACGCTTGAACATTGGTCTTTGGTACTGTTCAAGTTGTTTACATAATAATCAGGCTCGCGGATTTTTATCTGTTTGATTTGCTGATTACATTCTGAAACCGAGATACAAATCTTGGATATATTTTCATTGATTGAGTCTGACTGTCTAGTTGATTCTCTTGGAATTGTATTGGAGTTTGTCCATACATATTGCCTAAACAAAATATTGGGTCAGGTTGTTAGACCCCATTTTTTTTTTGAAATATCACAGGTTGTGCGTAGTTCAATCAATTGGAAAATGCGACCTAGTTTGTTGGATAGTAATTAATTGGCACCTGGGCATTGGTCTTTGGTGCCGTCCAAGTTATTTCGCATACCAATCGGGCTCACAGTTTTTTATATGTTCGATTGCAGATTGTATTGAGAAATTGAGATATAAATCTTTGGTATATTTCTTGGTTGAGCTCGCTTTTTAAGTTGGTGCTCTCAGAATTATATTGGATTTAGTTCATACAGATTTCCAAACGAATTATTGGGTGTGGTTGTTATACCCCTGCTGTTTCAATTGGTATCAGAGCAGGCAAACACGTTAAAGACCTCATAAGTATGTGTTTGTAGCAATCTGATTTTTGTGGATAGAAGTTTATCTCGCTTTTACGCACATAAAGATATCTTCCAAAGTTTTTTATTATGTTAAATCTCTTGGGCTTACCTCAAAGGTTAAATCCTTAGCTGATTCTTCCGAATCCCGAGGTAAAAAACTTTTGCTATCAGATTCTGATAACATTCCCTCTAAAGTGGCAGTTGACACTATGTCAGAATCTGAAATGAAGCTCACCGGGACTTTAAAAAAAATCTGATGAGATTATTGATTTTCAAGTTTCTATAATTAGATCGCTTGAGGAAAAATGCACTCAGCTCGCTGATGAACTTGTGAAGTCTATTGATAAAGAACGAGAACTTTATAGTATTGTTTGAGTCTTTTTCTAACAATATCGAAAATCTTGTTCAAGAAACTAATCTACAATGCGAAAATATTAGTATACTTGAAGATACTGTTAAAAAAGACTCAATCATAGAAGAACGTTTAATCAAGATTCATTCATCAGAATTGAACATCGTTCGTGTTGAAAAGAGAAACTTGTTGCATCTCTGTTTCTAGCCCAGGAACAGTGTGAATCCTTGAAAAGGGAAAACTCTGTTTAGTGAGTAAGTCTTATTCAGAGCCTATCTCTAATACTCATGTGGTATTACCTAGCATGCAGAAAATTACTCCTAAGGAATTGCCTGTTTAGAAACATTTGCGTGACTTGCGGATTTCCGGAAAGGCTATGAGCTTAAAACAAGTTTCTTCTAGTGTTCCTTGTCCACGAACCTGTTCATTATGCGGGAAAAGAGATCATAATACTCTATAATGTTTTGCTAGAAAGAAACATATTTCGGATCTTCAGATCTACTTCTTTTTACAGTCGAAAGAGTAAATTGTCTGACGACATCTACAATGGATTTCACTCCTGCAGAAAACCAGAACTCTCATAAAATAGGTTTCCAAGGTTACTCATCTAGAAATCTCTACGGGAATGTCTATGAGAATAAGTCTGGTAGTTCTAAGTATAGGAGATGGTATTCTCATAATACTTATCCTCTGGAACGGATCTCAAGAGGTCCTAGACTTAATCCTCAGGAAAATCCTTCTATTAGATATTCTAAAAGGTTTATGTTTAATTCTTTTGGAATAAGATATAACCGAAGAAAGGTAAGGAATACAGGCCACAAACACTCAGATGGTATTTACATCCCATCTCTCAATATTCATATTGGGATGACTTCTCACTTTGTTACCTAGTTCTAGGTGATTTCATCCTTGTAGCTAACTTGAGAGATGCAAGGATGATATTTGCGGGATGCTAAAGTTTGTTGTGTGTTATCATCTGATCTTGTGTTTGAAATAAAGTTGTTTTCTTTATGTGTGAATGTTGAGTCATATCTTGACTCCTAGTAACCAATGCATCTTGTTGTTTTTGTTTCATGTGCTCTAATTTAAAGCGAAACCTCTAAATTATTGAGCTATGAAAAGATACGAGATAACTGAAAACAAAGTATGTCTCCTTATTTTGGATCTCTTCTGATCCATTAATTTTCTATAACCGGTCCACGAATGCCCGTGTCTTTTTCTTCTCCTTTAAGAGTTTTTAGGGTTTCCATAACAAGGGTTGCCTTCTCTTGTTCACAAACTTATATATATATATATTGTTTTTCTCCATCCCTATTTAACAAAAAAATATAACTCTTCAAGATCTCAGGAAGTTGTAAATCTTGATATGGAAGAAGACATAAAAGGATGCAGTTCGGTTCAAGAACTTGTCTTGAAAAAGATGATTGCAAGAAAAGAGTACAACTCGTGGATTGTTGAATCAGTCAAGGATTTAATTCGTTTTCAGAATGTTCCTAAGGTCGAATTTGCAAACCTACAACTGCAAATAAATCATCTCATTGATGGTCAGACCAAAATCCTTGAAAATAAAAAGATACTGATATTAAACCATAAGAAGCTCATCTCTGATTGTATCAAGGCAAGACAACTTTCCCATATTGTTGATCTAAAGGTGAATGTTCTAACTCATGAACATGGAGTTTCTACAGTCAAAAGGATCAAGGATATCAATAATACCTTTTATAATAGAGTCATGGAGAGGTATGAAGTTATTAAAGAAGTCTGAACTTTTTATTTTGTATAGGAAACTTCTTATGAGAATTTATTCTTGTGTTTAAGAAGAATAACTAGGGTTTGGAACAACAAATATTGTGATTACACATAGCTATTTCCAACGTTTGTCATCTTGCAATGTTTTAGATTTATTTATTTAAAATCTAAGTTATTTGGAAGATGATTTTTCAGTATTAATCTTTATTGGTTTTATATATTGCAAAAGTATTTTATGGGATATGTGTGTTTACGTCTGTGAACTATGATTATCTCATATATATCAAAAGTTAAGTCTTTTATATCTTTATGCAAATATTGATAAAAAAATGAATGAACTTTTGAATAGTTCACAGTATTGATCTTTCCCTAATCCACTCTTATGTGAAAGTATTGTATGGATCCGTAAGATTTCTTATGTTGAGAATTTCCGACTAAATTAATCTATAATGTCTTCTTGCGATTAATTTACTCGAGTTTTCTGGATACAAATTCATGTTACATGTAATTTGTTAATGTCCAAAGAACTCCTTCTTTTCTTGTAAAAGTAAGGTCGCTCTTTTTGTTCTTTCGGGAATGACATTTTATGGGGGAGAGTTCTTAATTGAACTTGTTATTAATCAAATCTTTGTGGGGAGTGTGGCTGTGGAATATTGTAGGAGTTATCTTGTATCTTTATAAACTCCTTGATGAATACACTAAGTTTCGACTATGTGAAATCATCGAAACAAAGTTGATATGTTCTCTTTTAGTCATGAATTATCTCTTTGAGAATTTCATTATGATCCCACAACTTTCGTGCCTTTGCCAATTTACATTGACAAAAAGGGGGAAAATTATTTGGTAGTTCACACTACATACATATGGTTTACGGATCATTATGTAAGGGGGAGCGGTTTTCATTGTGGGGTGGAAGTATTGACTAAGGGGTAGTGATACATATCACCGTAATATTATTTTCAAAGTTGTGATACATTGGTGTGTAATAATACCATGACATTGTATAACAATAATTGTGAACAAATGTTTTTCATATGTTTTCTTATTGTTATGGATACGGATCTTCAACAACAATGATGCAGAATTGAACACATTCATAATCACTGGAGTACTTGGAGCGGCGAAGAATTCAAGGAATGTTGAAGAACCAAGGAAAATCAAGCATGATGGATGAGAAGCTACAAAGTTTATTTATTTTGTAATCCATATGTGTTGATAGTTTTGTCACTAGAATTGACAAAGGGGGAGATTGTTAGAGCATTGCTCAGTTGAACTCGCAAGTGTTGATATCTCAAGCTTGTTTGTCAAGTTTAGTTGATCAAAACTATAAGTCTTGATTTCTAATCTATTTATAGATATGTCTCGGATTAGGGTAGAATGTGTAGTTGAGCTTTAGACTTCACGACGTTCATCGATTGAAGACGAAGATCTACTGAGGAGAGCTTGGAGGAACTTCATCAACAAAAGGTATGTGGAGACTAAAACTTATCTATCACTCAGAAGTCTATTCTATTTTATCCCCTAATGAGACTAAGTCGTAAGCTATATAGACTTTTATGTTATATACATTTGATATTTCGAGTTGAGTTTAACTCGGTTATCTATTTCTCGAAATATGTATTGGAAGCTTTTTGCTTTAGCTACATTCATCATATTCTTGATGAGTTTAGTTGAAAACAATTTATTTGTTGAAAACTACATAATAAGTCAAAAGATGATCATGTGAAAATTGCCTTGAAACATCTTACATGATTTGTGTGAGACAATCATTTGATGTCGACTCGGAAAGTTTCGTATTAATCATTCGATCACTTGAAAATTACTTATAATCTAATAGTTTGTCTTCTAAGGATATTTCAATGATTGAAATGCGAGTTTAGAACAATTAACCTTTGTATGGATATAACACAGTATGCATACCAGTAGGCAAACTGTTGTGGTGTGATTTAGGTCCGGGAACCTTGTTTGCATACCTAGTATGCGAACGGTTTTAACTTTTAAAGTCCGGGAACCAAGTTTGCATACCAGTATACGAATGGTTTTACCTGAGTTAAGGTCCGGGACAACAGTATGCATACCCGTTTGCAAACTGCTGGACAAGACCAAAGTCCGATAGTTTGCGTACCTGTTTGCAAACTTAGTGGTTAAAGTTCTAAAATCGGTTAAATATGTTTTCATACTCATGAACAAATACATTTATGAATTAAAGAATGCAATCTTTGCAAACCGTAGCTTAATATTCATGAATTGATTCTCATGAATCAATCCAATTTTGATTCAATTGGTTCACATATATTTTTGTGAAATAGTGAACAATTGAACAACTCTATTTTAAACACAATTAGATTCATTTGATTATCTTTCATGACTAATTGATCATCATAGTTTATCTAGAAATGTTGGATGAATGTGGTTAAGACAAAAATGTTCATTTGGATAACTTCGATTAACTATTATTGAGCCAAATCAATATACACGTTTAGGTACGGTTGCTCATATCTAAATGAAAGTATATTTTATTTGTATATAACAAGCAAAAACCATCTAACGGTATAGATATATTGATTTTGTTTTAAGCAGACTTAGCTTGAATCCTAAATCATGTTTTCATCTAACGGTGAATATTGAATGCTTTGTTACTAAGGTATCCTAGCTTTGATTGAAAGTAAACCCTGATTTAAAAGACTATATAAGGGAGAACTTTAGCAACTGGAAAACCCAATCCCGGCACTTTCATGTGTCCTAGTTGCGACTAGAGTCGATTCTCCTTTAACCTTGGTTTTTCCAAAACCATTATAGGTTAACGACTTGAAGACTTCATTTGGGATTCGTGAAGCCAGACCCAATTATTTTCTCTGTAGTTGCTTGATCTGATCTTACTTGTTCTATCATATTAAGTTTTATCTTCTCTAAGATTTGCTCGAGATTTATCTCTGATAGGTAAGATATAAAAAGTAATCACAAATCTCTTCGTCTCATTCTTTGTGATTCCACAATAACTTCTTCTACTACCATATAGTTAAGTTATTGTGAGGTGATTGATATTTCTAGGCTTCTCTTCGGGAGTATAAGACCGGTTCTCAATTGGTTCTTGTTCACCTTGATTTATCAAAAAACAGAACAAAACTTCATAGGTACTTCTATTGGAGACAGATTTATCTATCAGAATAGACTTATCTGTGGGAGACAAATTTGTTTATGAGTTATCGACTTTGGGTCGTAGAAACTCTTAGTTGTGGGTGAGATCATCTAAGGGAATCCAGTTCGCAGAATCCGGCGTGGTTCAAGAGGCGTAAGGAACACGACTTCCTTAATCGGTGTGAGACTTGGTTAGGGCTCAACTACATTCCAGTCTGAAGTTAATTTGTAGTAAGCTAGTGTTTGTAGCGTCTTAATACAGTATGTTGTTCAAATCTGGACTAGGTCCGGGGATTTTTATGCATTTGCGTTTTCCCCGTTACCAAAACTTCCGGTGTCTGTGTTATTTCTTTTCCGCATTATATTTGTTTAAATAATTGAAATATCACAGGTTGTGCATAGTTCAATCAATTTGGAAAATCCGACCTTGTTTGTTAGAAAGTAATTGATTGGTACTTGGGCGTTGCTATTTGGTATTTGGTACCGTCCAAGTTATTTATCATATCAATCGGGCTCACAGATTTCTATCTGTTCGATTGCAGATTATATTGAGAAATTGAGATATAACTCTTTGGTATATTTCTTGATTGAGATCGCTTTTTAAGTTGGTGCTCTTAGAATTATATTGGAGTTAGTTCATACAGATTGCCGAACGAATTATTGGGGTGGTTGTTATACCCCCGCTTTTTCAGTTGCCACTGGCGACAGGGGACGATAAAGTTACCCGGGTAGCGTTGTTTTTGGCATCACGGAAAGATGGACGTTTCCCGGGTAATGTTGGTGGTGGTAACGTTGTATGTCTTTAATGCATTTCTGTAAAAACATTTGTATTTTAGGCAAGAATAAAGCCTTCCAAAGTTTCTTATATATAGGATTAACTTGAGTATTTGCATCGGCTACAGGAAGATAACCATCCAAAAGCTTATGCAGTCTTGACTGTAAAACTACCATTTTTAGTGAATGTCCAAGTCAATCTATCATGGCCAGACAATGAGATCCTAATATTCATTATTTTCTGACTATTTTCTTGAGTAAAAAGAATTTTGAACTAGGTTCGAGTTTCAGGTCCTAATTTCTTTATCAATCAAGTTTCTCATACAAAAATTAGGATAAGGATGAGAGTTGCATACAGGAAAGACATGTTTGGCACCTAATTATCAATAAAAGCATGAATGTTATCACCATTTATAACTTCCCAAATAGCATTTTGGTTAATGATACTAAGTTCATGACATATACTTTTCCAAACCCAAGAAGAATCCTTAATATCTACATGATGCAAAGTGGTGGACCCTTCCAAATTACTTTCCCAGCGGCACTAAAAGTAACAATACAGCTCAGAGAATTGCACTTTGTGAAGATTCATCAAACAAACTACTAGAACCATTTGTTGCATAATCTGAATTAAGCACTTTGATCTCCTGAAAGGATATTTTTGTACACAATGTATAAAAAGTTCTGATAATTCGGATCAACCAAGCACCATCATTCCCTCCAACCAAAAGCATGTGATGAAATAGAACCCAGTACAACAAATATGAGAACCCACAAAGAATGATAGCCAACATCTCGAGTGAAAAGAACTTGCGCCTAAAACCCTCTACAAGCAATTGATCAGAAATGCCATGTGTCATGCCATACTCATTTTTCCATGGCATTTGGAGACTCGGTTTAATGGTCCAGAGAACATCATATTGTACCGGTACTTCTTCAGGCAGCTTCTTAGCATCACCGCTGCCACCTTCTGCATAATAATGAGACCTCCTTCTCGAGCCAAACAACTTCCCTCTATCAATTACTCTTTCCACAAAAATAAGGACATCATAGGAACAATTTTCATAACTTGCACACATATGAACTGATCTGAATTCCATTATTCCAGTGTACTTATGGAGAATATGGATTAAGGCCAAAAATGAAGCATCAAATCCTTTTGATAGAGAACTTCACAGTATGGTTCCACTCATATTTCCTATATCAAGCAATATAACACCACCACCATACCTAGTGATGCTATCACTTTGTGACATTTTCAAAAGAAATTTCCAATCAACACAACTGTCGCAATTTTTAACATCTACAAACACAATTGAATTCATAAACCTTGAACCAAATTTGTACCCATATCGAAGAACAAGCTCATAATTGATTGCAGAGTTACCCACAATACAATAAGGATACCTTTTAATAACTTCAAACTCTATTCCCCGATCAAATATGACTCGAACGGCATCAGAATTAAGTAATACAATACATTCAGATGTAATTGGAGATATATGTATGTTGGAAAACACCTTGAATGACTTGAATAGGTAAAAATCAAATTGATTAAGGTTGTCAACAGAGACAAACTTCCAATCTTCAAATTGCTTAAGTTCATAGTTAAGGTTCAGATTTAACGCACTGAAATCATTTACCTCAAGGGCTCCAGCTCTTTTACCTTGAAAATACACCACAAAATTAGTATCATGACTGAAAGTTTTACCTTTTTGATAGTCCAGTAACGTCGAATTCTCATTGCGTTCCTGAACTTCGGCTGCAAAACTAACTTCATCCCAGAACGAGATTTGTGTTTTGGTAGATCTATAATCACCTTCACCTGTTAGATTAGAGTCTGTATAAATTGAAGAATGAGAGGTGAAAGCACTCACTGATTTAGACTCAATAGGAATTACTTCCAAATCGACACTGATTTTGGGTGTAAATCCACTTTCACTTTACTCAAACGATCTTGTACAACCTTCAATTCATCAGATAAATCCTTAATGTTGGTGATAAGCTCTGGTGAAGGATTGTTGTAGTTATCCTTGAATTCCCTAAATAAGTCTTTTTGAATACTCATCAGAGATTCAACCTTCATAACTAGCTCATCAAATTCTTTTTGATTTTCCATTTTAACCAGGTCGCTCAGGAAAGAGTGCTCTGATACCAATTGTAGTGATCTACACTATAAATTAGCACAGAAACATCTCTGAATCTCTAAGGATAAAGATTGGATTGGATGAGAAGAGAATTTTGGGAGAGAAAAACAACTTTTGATTATTATTTTTCATAAGAAACCAAATACAGAAGACGGAAGCTTATAAGGGAAAACAGCCACCAGTACCGGCACATGCTACTCACATGCATACTGTTACTATTTCTACTATATAACATTTGGTATGCCCTTAACAAGTGGGACAGCCCATAGTCGAGGCATGGAAGTTTATCCCCCTCAACAAACAATTATGTAGGGAAGCCGCCTGAATATATACACGGTCTCTCTATGAAGTCAGGGAACAACGAGTATCGCCGACGTCCTGAAGGAGTTAATCCCTCTCAACAAACAATTATGTAGGAGGACCGCCCAATTATATTATTCTACATAGAGGTCATGATGAAATGCGCAACATCGAACGCTCAGCTAGTGGGAGGCCTTTCGAGAATCATATTCATCATGTCTCCGAGAGGAACTCGATCAGAGATCGTGAAACGGTTCACGGATCGTAAAATATGAATCGTCACATGCGTTCCTGAAGCCGGGTCAGAAACATGAAGTATCGTGATTTTACGATTTTGACCTTTGTCGAAAATCCACCATCAACATTAAGTCCCTTGCTTAGTGAGGGACAGTCATGTTCCGCAGTAAGCATTAGATGGTGATTTTCCAGTCGACGAGATAAGCAGTTGAACTCAGTCGTACAAAGGTATTTTCAGAATCCCCGATTTACTCCAATGGTGACATGTACGAGCAAATGCTCAGGTAAGGATCCTGACAGTATGATAGAGTGTTATCTCACGAGTACGGAGGGATGAAGCACTGCTGATTTGGACGATTAGACGCGCGGTTTTGGTCGGTTTAGCGTTAGTGGGCATCCCAAAAAAGAAATCCTTTTTTTAGGAACAGACGTTTAGTTGTTGTTAGTTTAAGAAAAAAACAAAATAGACCTGAGTCTAATGATAAAATTTTTATTTATGAGCTTTCATGAAATTTTTTTATCTTCGAACTTTCAGAAATCTTTAAAAATATACTCTCGTTTCAAAGACAGATGCTCGCGCGAGGGTGAAAAAATGTACATATATATATATATATTTCAAATTTACGCGAGTTTCAGGTTAAATATATATGTATTTTGTAAAATCAATGTTTTTATTTTGAACCGCTGTTGAAATTAGACAATTATACATGGTGAAATAATGTCGAGTTTTCATAATTGTAGAATGGACATCTGTCAAATTTTTGAAAAACCAGTGGATGTTCACTCAATAAAAACTTACGTGGGTTGTTCACGGTTTTATGAAAATCAATTTATGATTTTTGAGCAATTGTTGAAAGCAAACGATTATGTGTGATCAAATAATGTTTCCGTGAATTTTGTGATCCAATAGTGTATGTTCACACAGTAGAAAATCAGTGAATGTTCACACGATGAGATTATGTCGATTGCTTATGGTGAAAACTATGTGAGTTATTCACCACTTTGTGGAAAGTCAAGTTATGACTTTTAAATTATGAACTTTGCTCGTCTTTGCAGGTTTGAAGGAGCGAGCAAGTTTACGAAGTTTTTCTTTATAGTCACTACAGCTAGTGAAATCATGTAAACATGTAAGAGTTGGAGTGTTACCATTTTTGTTGCGTGTTTGTTATTGGTATATCCATGTCTTTCGCCTCAGATAGTGGTGACTTCCAGTTACAACCACCCTTCGCGCTGAGATATATGCTTTCTTGGTCTTAGCAGATGTAGGGGGAAAGCAGAGACGTGATGAAATATTACAAAAGAAAAGAGTTGAAGATGAAAAGCTCATATCTCATCAGGAGAAGCACCGTCGACTTGAAAGTGAGGCTATCGGCTGAAGATGAAGGTTGGCCTTGCGTTGATGGTGTAGCTCCTGATTCAGATCTGTATGAATGAAGAATTTCGTCATAATTCGTCATCAGAAAATTAAGAAGTTAGGTCTTCATTGAAAATGCGGTAAAATCTTTGTCCGATGTAGGAATTTCGCGATCTACCCATGTTTTCTCAAGCCCAGTAAATTTCCAAGCTTTAGGAAAGAAGATATTTGATTTTTGAGCATGTTTAGGGTATGAAATCAGTGAAACGGTAGACTTCCAGGAGACTTTCAGAAATTTCTCAGTTGGCATGTAGTTCAATGTTTTGGCCACATATTTTTGCTCGTTTCTCCAATTGCTGTGAATTTTGAATATATTTTAGAGGATATCCATGCAAAGAGAATGGTATATGACCCATCCATATATTCTTCACCAACTGCTCCCAGCTCGCTTCTTTGTGCAGGACAGTGTAAAATTATCTCAGACGAGCTTGTTGGAAAACACTCATGTTGTGTCTTGAACGGTTGGTGAAGGATTTTAATGTCATTGATTCATTTGATATCAGGACCCCTTGATTGATACATGAGCATGGTGCCTGCAGTGCTATCTTTCTTCTGTCAGCCGTAGAAACATCACTTCTGAAACCCTTGTCTCGGGATCATAACTGAGGTTTCTTTTAAGAGGGGGTGATGTAATGACCATGGTTGCATGTTCCGGTAGTAGCATTCTTTTTATGATGAATGATAAACACATGAGAGTCTGGTTCCACGGGTCTTGGACTGTGAAACTGATCGCCATGATCAGTGGACCGTCAGTCCCCAATATTTTGTTAAATCTCTTCTTTTCGTTTTCCCTTATTTTGGTAAGACCTATATAGAGGACCCAGGTATAAAAATTGATGTAAATATCTAGGTGGTCGAAGTTGGAGGTACCTTGATGAAGGAATTAGTGTAAAGACCTGGTGGACACCGATCGACTGTGGAAGTTATGAATCCCGTCTAAGAATTGCTGCTTGCATGTTGTATGCTCTGGAAGCTGTAAGAACCTCATACGACGTCGGAATTCGGTGCTTGAACCAAAATTTTGAAGCTAAGAGACTGAATTATCATATGAGGAAAGAATCACTCAATTTGGAGTTGTGTAGGTCACCCAACTAAGCGTGTACATTTGTAATTTTTAATCCCATACAAAATTTTCAAATTTCATAGACCTGACGGTAAATGCCATAACTTTCAGCTCTTATGTCTGATTGATGCGCCCTTTTGGTATGTTGTAGAATAGACATAGACGAACATATTTTATTGAGGAAGCATTGTACCATTACTCACCCGTTGGTACATTTTTGTAAACTCATGGCCTGAAGTGTGTTGTATCTCATTTGCAGAAGTGATAAGAACATATTGTAGAAGACTTTGGATTGTGTCCACCAGTCGTGCAAGCTTTGGGAAGACTTTCATGTAGACATGTTATCATGTCTACACATCTTGATATGAATCATTAGTTCTTGTAGAAGTCCGCTTCATGTGTAACACTTCATAGAATGGTTAATGATGAGTGCCAAATATTTTATATATTTGCACCTTTTTATTGGCATTTAACTCATCATTTATGCACTAACGCTCCATTTTATCCCATATTCTGTTTTTTCGTTGTTTTCAAGAATAAATATTTTCTCAATTAATTTTGCATTTTTAGGTACTAAATAAATCCGGGTTAACTCACGGAGCGAAAAGAGCAAATAAACGGCTAAGACTCCCGCAGAAAGGCAGCGAAGATTGATGTTTGCAAGAGCCGGTTCAATTAAAAGTGGGCTTGAAGAGGAAGAATTGTTCTTAAATAAGATATGGGCTTGGCATACCCAAGGCCCAAAACCCTTACCCAAATCCATTTCCATTATCCATACCCATTTCCAAGAGAGCCGTTAGATTGGATCCATCTCATCATCCAACGGCCACCTCATCATTGTGCATCAAAATCCGAAGCTCCTGTCAAACACCATAGTACCTAACTCCATCTGAAGCCGTCAATTTTGTTGTATCTCATAATCCAACGGTCGCTACATACCTCTCCATCGTAGCCGTTAGATTCAATCTATATGGGATCATCCAACGCTCTTTACTCGTTGTGCATCAAAGTTCGATACTCCCGCTCAACACCCAAACGCCAAACACCTACACCACAAACCAAACAGCCCCTAACCCATTCTCCATCGGGTTCTTCTCCTCTTCTCCCCAAATTCACCTCTTCCATCAGCTGCAACTTCCGTCACCACCATCTCCTGCCATCACTGCCACCACCAGACCTCGAACCACACCACCACCACAACCACCCGAAAACTCCACCATCTCTCTACCTAGCCTAGGTGTTTCATCAAATTCACATCCCACTGACCTAGGGTGTGGAGTTGATGAGACGACTCGAGCTAGGGTTCACAGTTCACAAAGAAGAGCAGCAAAAGCAGCAGAACAAGTGGGAAGAACAGAAGAAGGTATGGGTCGAGGTGAAATCGCAAGTGGGTACGTCAAATTGAAAATCCCCAAATCAAATTTTAGGTTTTCAAAAATTAGGGTTTAGAAATTTGGGGATTCTGCACTATAAATAGAACATGGTGTTTGTAATGTTAGGGGTATGCCAGGGCTATCCGGAGCACCAAGCTCTCAGTGTTCTGTAATTATACTATTTCATCTGTTTCATCCAGTAGTATAATTTGATCATGTTTTAGTTCACTAAGCTAAGGTTGAGATGACATAGCTTTCTACTATGTTATTTATGTTGTTTGTGTGATTCTTGAATGCTCAAATTATTGTAGAAAAATTTCAATATTGGTTTGTCACATTTTTCTCTCACAGTGCATGCCATGTATGCATTGTAGTTAGGATAAAACTATGTGATTATACCACAACTCATGCCTTAGAGACTGTTATGAATCCTCTGACTAGTTGTGCTTTAGTTAGACAGTTAGTGCTTAGGATTGATATTTTAGTTGTGATTGAATCATCCATTGGTGAAACACCTTAGGTAAGTAATAGACTTGACACCTCTACCTTATCTGTTAAAAGGACAAGAGTATCATAATCAGTTGAATACATAGTATGAGTTAATGGTGGATTCGACAATCCTAGTACCCTCATTCTCACTGTTTACACCCTTAGTTCATTCATGCTCTTGTTTATTAAACATTTCACATTGCTTCCACTGTCTTATCTTTGCTCCTTTACACACTGCTTTGCACTGTTGTGCTTTTTGCTTTCAATCACTGCCCAAAATTCTCTGAAATCAGTTAAGAAAAAGCCTAGATTCAACTACACACACTAAGTCCCTGAGGACAAACCCATTCTTACCTCACTCACTACAACTGACCTTGTATAATTGCAGGTCTAAGTTGTAGGTTCTTTTAAAACCACACCAAGTTTTTGGCGCCGCTGCCGGGGACTTGGCTGCTGTGTAGTTGAACCGTTGTCCTAACTGTTTTCTGGGATAATTTCTGTTATAGCTGTGTAGTTTTGTTGTGCATCTTAGTCCCTGTATCTTAGTTCATGTGCATCTTAGTTCCTGCATCTTGCTGTGCATCTTAGTCTCACTTGGCATAACTTAGTTCTGTAAGCATTTAGCTCACTTGTTGTGCATTTAGTGTAAGCATACTTGTTGTTCTTCTTACTTGTTGTGCATTTAGTGTAAGCTCACTTGCTGTCTTGTTCTTTGCATCTTTTAGCTTAGTGTTATTCTTGCATCTTTTAACTAAGTGTTGTTCCTGATTCTTGCATATTCATCTTACTTGCATCATCTTTGTTGTTCTGCATACTAACTTGTCTACATATTGTTCTTGCATTTATCTTTGCATACTGTTCCACATCATAACTTGCATCTTTCAATTAATCTTACTGCCTCATGCATTCACATAATCTCTGCCTTCTTGTTGTGCATCTCATTGCATTTCACTGAACTTGCAAATTTTGTTGCTGCCGTGGTGTTGTGGAGCTGGTGTTGCTGCTGTTGCTCTTGGCTGCTGTTGTTGTGTTGCTGCTGCTGCTATTGTGCTGCTGCTGCTGGTACTGTTGCTGCTGTGAACCAAATCCCAACTGGGCTGTGCAACTAGAACAACAGAGCAGCTGGGTTGTGCTAAAAATAGTAAGCCTAAACCCAATAACTGTGTGGGCTTGCTTTAAAAACTGAAATTCTGGGCCTTGTAAATTGATTCTGAAACTCTTGAACCCAAGTGCACTTTGTTTGTGAACTCTAGGCTTGAACCCAACGCAGAATTTGTAAAACGTTTTTAAGACCAAGTGGGCCTCATATTTTGGCTAACTGAGAGCCCAAAAATCAAATACCCAGCTGGGCCTCGTGCATTTCTGGGCTTGGTTCACTGAACTCGTTAGTTGGGCCGTGTACTCAAATCTCTAGGCCGTTCGCTGGGCTTGTCCCACGGAAAATTTGAACCAGTTAGCTGGGCCTCATCCCATTAAAACCAAAAGGAGTTTTCAAAACCCATAAAAACCAAATGTTTCCCATCAAAAACCAAATGTTTTTCATTCCCATCAAAACCAAAATTTTCCCATAAAAAACCAAATTTTTGAAAACCCATTAAAACCAAATAGTGGGCTTTGTGTCTTTTCAATATGGGCCAACCTCGTGCTCTCCATGAATACATGTATCACACAATAAAAATTCCATTATCATGTATTGTCTTACCTCAAACCAATAACCCTTTTAAAATAAATGCAAGCATGATACAAATACTTCCTATATTTCGAGGGTTTGATTATTAGAACCCCTATACTCATGTAAGAGAGTTTGAACAAATTTGTCGGACTATTGCAACCTGATCATATGTCCGAAGACTCTCTGAAATTGCGTTTGTTTACATTTTCTCTAAAGGAAAGGGCCAAAACATGGTTTTACGGTTTGAGACCACAATCAATCAACACTTGGGACCAACTCACAGATCTATTTTTCAGAAAATTCTTTCCACATCATAGGACCGTCGCTATTCGTCAAAGTATCAATTGTTTTGTCCAATTGGATGAGGAAACTGTTTTTCACTAATTTGAACATTTTAATGATTTGTTGAGCGAATGTCCGCACCATGGATTTGATAAGTGGAGACTTGTCGTCATCCTCTATGAGGGACTAGACTTTAAATCTCGAACCATGGTTGAGTCTATGTGTAATGGTAAATTTCTTGATAAATCTGTGGATGATGCATGGAAATTTTTAGCTGAGATTGCAGAGAAAACCCATCAATTGGAATCTGTTAGGGAAACAGGGACAATGCCACATGGTATGAGTCACCCCCATGAGTTAGAGTCTTATTCTTGTGATAGATCAGAACTTAGGATTGAAAATTATCCTAGATTGCAAAATCCCTATCATGATGATGATGATGAATCAAATTTTGAAAATGGTATTTTCAGTCCAACTCGTACAAACGATGTTGAATATGAGCCTCATCTAGAGGAAAATGAGTTGACCGAGAACACCAGAGCTGTTAATAGGGACGAGTATGCATATTACTCGGATGATGATATGATGTTAGAAGAGCTAGTTCTTCTTTAAGAGTCAATTTCGGAGTCTTGTGACTCCGAAATTCCAGACCATAGTGAAGAAACTTCCATGAATGATGTTTCTCCTAATATTCATATTCATTGCAATTCAGATAATTTGGACACTGATATGAGGCTTGTACAATTGTGCCGTGAAGATGAGCATGACATAGGAAAGGTTGAATCTTTTGTAGACATTAATGTTATTATACATGAAAACGAATTTGATGTGTCTGATTCCCTGCCTAAGTCCCAATATGTTGTTTCTTCCGATGTTGATTTGAATACTACGGACAATCATGATTCCGAGCTAGGTCTTGATGTTTTGTTCGATGAATATGAGCATGATTTACCTGTTTCTGATTTAGGAAAAGTATGTACTAGTACTATTGATCATGAAAATAAATTAGAAGTGCCTGCTTTCTTGCCTAAATCACAGATTGAGATTTTTCCACCCAACCTAGATTTGGTTTGTCACAAAATTTTTAAACCAACTAATCTGAGAGTCCCTAATCTAGGATTGGAACTGTGTGCTTCCCAACTCCTCTTGGACTATTTTTCTGCTAAATATAACATCTTTAAAAAACCACAGTTGGAATTAATTTCTCTGACCATCCCAAACAAAGTCCATTTTGAGTTAGACCTTGTGAATCCTGCACCCCTAAAATTAAAAGATTTTGTGCTTAAAAGTAAACCTGTTGAAAAGTATAGGTTTAGGGGTGATTCATTTGGTTTTTCACTCTCACTCGCATTTCAGTCCAACTATAGTTGTTTGAAACTGTCTATGTTTCAACACTTTGTCTTTTGGGTTGATCCTCAACTATTTAGACTGTATGTATATAGTGAATTGTTTGTATATAATCTGGTAGGTAATGTTTAGTGGAATCATATGTTTCTTGTATATATTGTGCTAACCCAATGTGAATTCAGTTGATTTACTGTTGGGTTTTGCCTTGAATAATGGAGTTCAAAACTTTCTTTCGCCAATATCCGGTAATCTCTTTCCTTTTTCTACACTTAGCATCGTTCTCATGGTATGTGTTATAATCATGTTTATCTTTTGAAACATTGAGGACAATGTTTAGTTTAGGTTTGGGGGTGAAAAGTAGATACTTTGATAACATGCTATAATTTAAAACAGAACTCTTTCTTTTTGAAAATTTTTTTTGGAAAAATCAAAATAAAAAATTAAAAAAAAATTGAAAAAAAAAAACATAAAAATGAAGCTCATTTAACTTGAAATATTGACTCTTGTGCATGTATGTAAACATAAGGATTCTTAGTCTAGATATTTAGGCACCCTGATTCTAGCACAATTCACATAGTGATAAGAAACTTGCACGCGCACGATCTACCAATACATCTATAGCCTCATCCTTGAGGTGTTCTATCGGAAGTCACGATTGCCAATCACTTTAGAATACTGAACGAAACTTGACTAGCTTGTTCTTTGGTTGGTTGGGATAGAAGGTGGAGGTTACATTAAGAAAGGCAACCATCGAATTTAACTGGGTGCATCAAAAAGGGCTACCTCTTGCAAGGTGTCATGTAATTTTTTGTTTCTTTTTGCTTATGTATCAAAAGAGTTACCATGTTGTAAATTTTTTAATTTAAAAAAAAAAATCAAGTATTTATCAATTCCATCCTCTCTTGTTCCAAAAATAAAAGAGAGTACTCAATGTAAATAAGAGTCATGTAAAGAGTCATCTTTTGTGTTTCTGTGTTATAAGCAAGGAAGGGTGTATGCCATTGATGTACAACGCGAGTAATTATGAAATACCTCCAACTCATTCACAATTCTCGTAAAGTCCGGACAGCTAGCTAGATTTCGACCTCGGTTCTTAGCCTGAGAAACTATCTCTTGGTGATTAGTAGTCATAACGTCTGATCTTTCTTTACACATGTGTAGATACACTTTACACTCTTATCACATGTCTTTATTTGTTATCAGTGCTAGGATTGTGCCTTTGATAGCTAGATTGAAATCTCCATTTTGCTGTGAGCTTAAACTGTCTTGCACATGTCACATTTCATGGAATCTGAGCTTATATTTTGTCCTAGAACTTCGTAGGTACGTTCTAAGCAAACCTTCACGAGATTTCAACTCGTCCACTAGGGACACTTAGTGGTTTAAAAGGCTTATTGCATTAGCTAAATGCAATCGAGATACCAACGACAGTGGTATAGGTAGGATTTCCTTAGTTTTGTTTTACTTGAGGACAAGTAAAATTCAGGTTTGGGGGTATTTGATGAGTGCCAAATACTGTATATATTTGCACCTTTTTATTGGCATTTAACTCATCATTTGTGCACTAACGCTCCATTTTATCCCATATTCTGTGTTTTCGTTGTTTTCAAGAATAAATACTTTTCTCAATTAATTTTGCATTTTTAGGTACTAAATAAAGCCTGGTTAACTCACGGAGCGAAAAGAGCAAAGAAACGGCAAAGACTCCCGCAGAAAGGCAGCGAAGATTGATGTTTGCAAGAGCCGGATCAATTAAAAGTGGGCTTGAAGAGGAAGAATTGTTCTTAAAGAAGATATGGGCTTGGCATACCCAAGGCCCAAAACCCTTACCCAAATCCATTTCCATTATCCATACCCATTTCCATGAGAGCCGTCAGATTGGATCCATCTCATCATCCAACGGCCACCTCATCATTGTGCATCAAAATCCGAAGCTCCTTTCAAACACCATAGTACCTAACTCCATCTGAAGCCGTCAGTTTTGTTGTATCTCATAATTCAACGGTCGCTACATACCTCTCCATCGTAGTCGTTCGATTAAATCTATATGGGATCATCCAACGCTCTTTACTCGTTGTGCATCAAAGTTCGATACTCCCGCTCAACACCCAAACGCCAAACACCTACACCACAAACCAAACAGCGCCTAACCCATTCTTCATCGGGTTCTTCTCCTCTTCTCCCCAAATTCACCTCTTCCATCAGCTGCAACTTCCGCCACCACCATCTCCTGCCATCACTGCCACCACCAGACCTCGAACCACACCACCACCACAACCACCCGAAAACTTCACCATCTCTCTACCTAGCAGAGGTGTTTCATCAAATTCACATCCCACTGACCTAGGGTGTGGAGTTGATGAGACGACTCGAGCTAGGGTTCACAGTTCACAAAGAAGAGCAGCAAAAGCAGCAGAACAAGTGGGAAGAACAGAAGAAGGTATGGGTCGAGGTGAAATCGCAAGTGGGTACTTCAAATTGAAAATCCCCAAATCAAATTTTAGGTTTTCAAAAATTAGGGTTTAGAAATTTTGGGATTCTGCACTATAAATAGAAAATGGTGTTTGTAATGTTAGGGGTATGCCCGGGCTAGCCGGAGCACCAAGCTCTCAGTGTTCTGTAATTCTACTATTTCATCTGTTTCATCCAGTAGTATAATTTGATCATGTTTTAGTTCACTAAGCTAAGGTTGAGATGAAACCATAGCTTTGTACTATGTTATTTATGTTGTTTGTGTGATTCTTGAATGCTCAAATTGTTCTAGAGAAATTTCAATCTTGGTTTGTCACATTTTGCTCTCACAGTGCATGCCATGTATGCATTGTAGTTAGGATAAAACTATGTGATTATACCACAACTCATGCCTTAGAGACTGTTATGAATCCTCTGACTAGTTGTGCTTTAGTTAGACAGTTAGTGCTTAGGATTGATATTTTAGTTGTGATTGAATCATCCATTGGTGAAACACCTTAGGTAAGTAATAGACTTGACACCTCTACCTCATCTGTTAAAAGGACAAGAGTATCATAATCAGTTGAATACATAGTATGAGTTAATGGTGGATTCGGCAATCCTAGTACCCTCATTCTCACTGTTTACACCCTTAGTTCATTCATGCTCTTGTTTATTAAACATTGCACATTGCTTCCACTGTCTTATCTTTGCTCCTTTACACACTGCTTTGCACTGCTGTGCTTTTTGCTTTCAATCACTGCCCAAAATTCTCTGAAATCAGTTAAGTAAAATCCTAGATTCAACTACACACACCAAGTCCCTGAGGACAAACCCCTTCTTACCTCACTCACTACAACTGACCCTGTATACTTGCAGGTCTAAGTTGTAGGTTCTTTTAAAACCACACCAGTTAATTGATGAAGCCCTGTCATGAGGATGTTGTTTTTGAGACTATTGTTGATGTTGAGATCACGATTGAATTTTCTCAGACATTTTTGTTGATGCTAAGATCATGGATGGAGTTCCTCCATATATACTTTTTCAATACTATGGTCGGAGTTTCTCCATAGACCGAAAAGGTTACAACCATGATTATCGACATAGCCTTTGCTCCTTCATCCAATGAGCCTTTATATTCACGAACTAGTTGATGGTTTGAGCATCCCTGAGATGAAGGTGTATTGGTATTTCAACCTGAATTCTCCTTAACAGTATGATTTTATTATGAACAGGCTTCGTCAGTGAGTCAACGTTGTTGCGGTAGATAAAAGCAGCAGTCTTCATTCTGGACGTGAGGAGAAAAAGTTCCTTGGTCGTGCAAGGTTTGTGATGTAGAGAGGTTCCGTTGATGACGTTTCATGGAATCACATCAGGCTGCAATAGCTTGTTATGTGGATAACATTTATTGAAATAGATTGGAATCGATTTCTCCATTAACATCAAGCCCCCAGTGTATGTTAAAGGAGTTTGTAGCATCCATTGATGAATGATGTTGCATCTTCTTCAGAAGTATTATCATGGGATAGTGAAGACTTATCGATTGTAGTTCAGTTATACTTTGATCGTCTTAATGTTGAATCATCGTCAAAATATTTGTGTTGAAGCCAGAGGCAGGTGTACTCTTTGATTGGGAGTATAATTTGAAGGATTCTTAGATGCTTGAGATTTGAAGCGTCATATACCTTGAGCATGTCTTAGGTTTGATCGTCTCAGCGCCAACTATCTTCTGTTGATTCAGCATCCCTGCGGTAGTGGGATTCAACACTTGTGTAGACATTGGAGCTTTCTGATTTTGTGGAACACATGGACACTCTTGCAAGTCTATGGAGAAATGTCAGATTCAACCACTTGGTAAAATACTAATGCGGTGAATCTACCATTCATAACGTCTTGCAGAGTTGCTACCAGAATTGAGTCCCCATGCTAGGATATCATGTGAGGAAATAAATGACATAGACATGGAAGGAGTGAGACTTTCCTGAGTGCGGAACCTCTTGATGAATGTCTATCCATCTTTTGCAGGTTCTTGCTTCAACCTCGTCAAAGTTCGAAATTCCTCCAAGTACTCTGATGATGGAATGTTCGCTAAATCTTCTGGATCAGAACTTTCTTCGTTGGAGAGATGTGCAACCAAAGGCGCTTTGTCAGTACCCACCTTTTCAGCGTGGATCCATCTGAAGAACATGTCATATCCTGGATCACCCTGATTATGTGAAACTTGGTTTCTGTCCAGGTTGAACTTATGTTTACTTTGAGAGCGGTGTAGCCATAAGTATTTCCGAGTGTTCCTTCGAGGTATCTGATTGAGGTGGGACGAGTAGCTTCTTGTCGAGTGATGCCTTCGACTCTGAGGGTTTTCAGTGGAATGATGTTGATGGTGGTGTCAATATCGATCAATATTATTTCGAATTCATTTCCTCTGGGATGGACTGTGGTAAGCAGTCCCCAGTCGTGCATCTATTTGTCTGTGGATGAAGGTTCAAGGAGTATTTTCGGAATGGACAGACGTCTGAAACAACATAATTTGGTGTTGTGAACATGTCTTTCCTTTGTTCCTTAGACAGATAGAGCAATTTCACTGCTCGATCAACGATTGAACTGCTTCTTTGACTGGTTGTTCAGAGAATGTAAAGGTTCTGATTGGGAGAGGATTATTGTGTACTCCTTCAGTCCCCAGTTGGAGATATTGTGGATCAACCTTCTCTTTGAAGATGTGCTTCAGAATATTACAGTTACTTGTTGGATGATTGATGAATCTATGAAGGTGACAGTAGCCGGGATTCTCCATTTTTTCTTCAGTTGGCTCTCTCTGATGAACAACAATTTAATTGCATCATCTTGAACCCAGACTTCCAGTAAATCGATCACTTCTTCAGTGGGAAGAGGGAAGTTTGAGTCCCCGTTTGATCATTTCCCCGTTCGTTGATGCCGGGTCGAGGTTTGTACAAGATTGGTTATCCTTTCTTTTCACTCTCGGAGGAGTCTGGGATGTTGGAGAAGCGCTCTGATGCTATGTCTCGGATTTACTTTCATTCCTTTCAGCAAAAACATTTGTTGAAGGCTGGAGATTGTACTGATTGTTTACTAGGCGTCGGATGCTTCGAAGTTCCTCGACCTTGCAGACTTTGATTTTTCCAGTAAAGCAGGTGCAGTATTCCTCATCGTTTGTCTGCTTCATGAAGCTCTGGAAAAGTCTGGAACCGGAGATTTTCTAGCAAGTCTCTGTAGACAGGGATCATTCTGTTGATGCGCAAGTCCACCAGTTGTTGTTCAGTGACATTCGGTCATGAAAATCTAAAGCTTGGACTCTGAACCTATTCACATAATCGTTCGGATGTTCATTGCTCTTCTGAGATATTCTTTCTAAGTCGGAGAGAGTAATCTGCTCTAAGACGAAGAAGTATTTCCGGTAGAAAGAATTAACCATTTCTCCCCGGCCAGTGATGCTCCCAGGTGCAATGTTGTTGTACCATGTGTATGCTCGACCTGTCAGAGATTTCGAGAATTCCTTCAGACGGACGACATGGTTGTTTTCATGTTTTCCTAGTGCTTCCAGGAATCGAGAGACATGTTCTCGAGCGTTCCCCATTCCGTTGTACAGTGTGAATGTTGGAGAGGTGTAACCCTTCCGCAAAGGAATTCTTTGCATAGCAGCAGGATATGGAGGTTGATGACGGTGAATAGATGGTGTCTTGTCTTTTCCTCGATCCTCCAAGAAGCGTTCCAGGTCCTCACGAGTGATGAAGCCCGCAGGTTCCTTTCTTGGAGTGACTTCAGGATCAACAGCCGAAGATGTTTCTTTGGCTTTTCCTTTCTCTTGAGTTTTCTCTAAAATCTTGTCGGTGAGAGTTTTGAGATAAATGCATAGCTCTTTCTGTGTTGCAGCCATGTCAATTTGATTTTTGGCGAGAGTCTCTTGCACCTTCATAAGATCAGCTATGGTAGGCGGATTTTCTCTGATTTCTTCGAGAGAGAGGCCGAACAGGGAATGGTCTCCAATGTTGGTTTGAGGAGGAGTGGCATCACTCGCACCGATGTTGGAAGCAAGAGTAGTTTCTGGAGTACCACCATTGTTGCTAGTGCTAGCATTGATTATGTTAGGATTTGTAACTGAACCTGACCTAAGATCAACCATTTTGTGAAAGTTTGAGACTGCAACCGAGAGATTAATATCCCACTGTGGTCGCCAACTGTATATGGGGAAAAACGATTTGCTGGTTTTTCAGGAAGGTGGAGAGACGACCGAGTGGACGAGATTCCTCAACCGAGCAAACTGCTTAACCTCACATAAATGCACTGCACGAGAGTACTTTGAGTTCGAGAAATCAATCTGTAGGACTCCGGCCTAAACCAAGTCAATGGCCTTTCGAGAGTCAATTCGGTCACAAAGAGGGAGATGGGTTGATCTGTAGGAGGGAAGCTGAGAATTGTGGGATCAATAATGATCAAGGATTGTGGATGTCTTGAAGGTTTCTGCAAGTATGTGTAAATAAGTTTGATCGAGAGGACTTGTGTGTAGACGATTATTGTCTTCAGTCATCGATTCATAACTTATTTATATTTTCAGAATAATGAACACATTGATCCCAGTAAGTGTGAAGGTTCCTTGAGTGGAAGAGTGGGAAAGTGGGAGATCGTGGTAAAATCAGTTCCATGTCGTGTGGAGACTTGGTCGATCGTCCACCCACTACTTTGCTAACTCCCTCAACCATTTGCACGACTTACTCACATTTTTCATTGTGGATGAACACACGTGTCGTAGACCGCCAGACCAAAACCCTAATTGATAGCCCCCCATGTGACCTGATTGATGTCTCACGAACATGGAGTCTACAAAGCAGACGTGTATTTGATTAGTCAGTCGTTGACTTATTAGATAGTGAGTCTAAGTTTTTGAATCGAGCATGAGTGACGAATGCTCAATGATTCATGGATTGAACATGTTAGACGTACAGTTCTTAGATATTGCTCGTCTGAGCAAATATTGTAAATTCGAGCAACTGAGCATCGATTCGATGAATTACTGAATATTGATAGTTGGATCAATATTCGAGCAATTGAGCAAGTATTGCTCAATTCGACGAATTACTGAATATTGATAGTTGGATCAATATTCGAGCAACTGACCAAGTATTGCTTAATTCGACGAATTACTGATAAAGTACTGAATATTGATAGTTGGATCAATAATTAAGCAACTGAGCAAGCATTGCTCAATTTTTGATAAATTACTGAATATTGATAGTTGGATCAATATTCGAGCAACTGAGAAAGTATTGCTCAATTTTGATAATTTACTGAATATTGATAGTTGGATCAATATTCGAGCAATTGAGCAAGATTGCTCAATTCGACGAATTACTGAATATTGATAGTTGGATCAATATTCGAGCAACAGTATTGCTCAATTCGACGAATTACTGATAAATTACTGAATATTGATAGTTTGATCAATATTCGAGCAACTGAGCAAGTATTGCTCAATGTTGATAAATTACTGAATATTGATAGTTGGATCAATATTCGAGCAACTGAGCAAGTATTGCTCAATTTTGATAAATTACTGAATATTGATAGTTGGATCAATATTCGAGCAACTGAGCAAGTATTGCTCAATTCGACGAATTATTTATTGGTGACGTGACCCAATAAAATATTAATTAAAATATTGGTAGACTACCAAATATTATATAATTGTTGATTTCTGGATCAACATAAATTTATTAGTGTTTGAACTTGCTCAGAATGATGATTTGTGGAGCGTTTGTTCGAAACCCTAATTTTGATCAATTGTTCGTCAATTGATGAATTGCTGAAAATAGGTCATAAGTGAGGGAGGGACCGACCACATGGGATGATGGACCATGTTGGGCCCAAGTTCTCGAGTAAGCGTGCACCAGGGTCCTTAGTTGACCGGTTGGTGAAAGAATGATCAAATGATGGTGTTGACCATATATTAGAATAATGCACGTGCGAGCGATAAAACCCAAAGACGGAGAAGTGAGGGACCGACCAAGTGAGCATAGGACCGGACCTTGGTGGTATGGGACCATCTGATGGTCGATTGAGAAAATTCCAAGTTGGTTGGAAAGAGTTTGGACCCAATATGAGCAATTGAGCAAATTAGGTCAAAATTATAAGAATTTGTGGGACTGTCTCTTTGCAATCCTTATGTTCGGCCTTGGTCGGTCAAGGAAGCATGCACGTGTCACCATTATGTCTGTGTCTCAGTCCTGAGAGTTTTGACACTTTCTGCCTTTCTGGTGTGTGTTTGAGCAATATCTTGAATTTTCAGAAGAGCTCGATCTTTGATTGAAATTCTTGATTTTTTGCTCGAATGAGCAAGTAGGACTTTGTTCGTTTGATCAAAATCTTGAGAATATTAAAATAATAATATTTTAATATTTGGCATGAGTAGCCTAGTCGGTCATGTGACCATTTGACTTTTTGACTATTTTCATGGTTTTTGCTCAAATGAAGGAGTTTCATGAGATGAGGGAAATAATAATTATGAAAACAAGGGATTGCAAGGTGTAGGACCGGCAACGTCTAGGGCATGGCCGGCCGGCTAGGTAGCCCGGTCCCGCGACACCTTCCCTATTTAATTATTTATCATGAAACCGTGAAAATATGGAGAAACCGTGATTTTTGCTCAAACAAGGAAAGTTGCTTGAATGAAGGAGTTTTCATGAATTCATGAAAATAAATAAAATAAGAAAAATAAGGGAAGAGGCGTGGGGGACCGGCCGGCCAGTGGGCTCGGTCCCTAGGCGCCTTTTTTATATTTTTTATTATTATTTTCTCTCTCCTGTTTTGTGTAGGATTTCTCATTTGTCCATATTTTTGAATGCTCGTTTGTGCATTGGGTACTCGTTCGTGCATTATTGTTGAGTACACTTGCACCATTTTATTGGGGCTTACTCGGTGATAGTCCAGATGCCCGATTGTTGAGTAATTATTACTGATTCATGAAATTTAGCGGAGAATGATTCATGAAACATAGCAATAATCATGAATTGTGCATCTATTACCAATCCATGAATCCAGCTGGGGGATTCAGAGAACAGGGTAATGAGATGAATTGGTTATTTATTACTAATCCATGGAGTCAGCCGGGGATTCATGGAACAGAGTAATGAGATATAATATATTATTTTCTAGGGTGAATGCCACGGTAGAATTAATCTATTGTAGAATAGAGATATGAGATAGTGAAGCATCATAATGGTTCTGAAAGGGGTATAGTCAGGGAACAACGTGCAGCGTTGTTAATGTCCTGAAGGCGTTTAGCCCCCTCAACAAACAATTATGTAGGACAGACGCCCGAATCTATACACGGTCTCTCTATGTATTCAGGGAACATCGAGTATCGCCGATGTCCTGAAGGCGTTAATCCCTCTCAACAAACAATTATGTAGGAGGACCGCCCAATTATATTATTCTACATAGAGGTCATGATAAAATGCACATCATCGAACGTTCAGCTAGTGGGAGGCCTTTCGAGAATCATATTCATCATGGCGCTGAGAGGAACTCGATCAGAGATCGTGAACCGGTTCAAAGATCGTAAAATATGAATCTTCATATGCGTTCCTGAAGCCGGGTCAGAAACATGTTGTATCATGATTTATGATTTTGACCTTTGTCGAAAATCCACCATCAACAGTAACACACAAACACTAGTGGTGCTAATGCATTGATAAATGATCTCTCACTAAGAGTCAGAAAAACTGAAATATTTGAGTACATCAATTAAAAAGGACCACTCAACTCGATCAAAGGCCTTGTACATGTCCAATTTAAGACCCATAATTCCACATTTGCCTTTTTTCCTTTTCTTTTTCATAGATGGTACTAATTCTTGGGAAGTAATCACATTATTCAGTATATTCCTATTTGGAACATATGCAAATTGAAAATGTGATATAATTTTTTCAAGATGTAGTTTCTTTCCATTCACAATAATTTTAGAAATTATTTTATAACTAGTATGCAAGAAAGAGATTGGCCTAAAGTCAGCAGGTGTAACAAGATTTTTGAATTTATGAATAAAAGACAGAAATGTATGATTCATTCCTTTCAGCAAGTGTTTTGAGTGGAAAAAACTTTGAACAGTTTTGAAAATGTCATTTTCCACAAGTTTCATGTTCTGTTTATAGAAAACTGGTGGAAATCCATCAGGTCCCAGGGCGGACCATGAGGTCATTTGCTTAATTGTGTCTCTTACCTCTTGTAAAGTAACGGGACCTAATAATTTGTCATTATCCTCATTATTTATACAAGGATTTATGCAATTCATAAAAAAATTATTAGGAAAAGTGATTAGACGTGGTCCCAATTGAACTAAAATGATTGACCAATAGATCGTCAAGTTGATTCTTATCCTTAGACCATTGGTCATTGTTCAATTTGAGGGAACGTATATGATTAAAATGCCTTTTAGTATTCAAGTAAGTATGATAGAAATTGATATTTCTGTCATGGACCTCTATATACCCTACTCTATACTTTTGAGTATAAAAGTCTTCTTGGATTTTTTCCAATATTTCAACCGTGTCTCAACTTGCTTAATAGTCTCAAGATTTTGAATGGTATTGGGTTCATTATTTAGAACTTGTAGTTGAGATCCAAGAAACCTGACTTTAAAATTAATATCACCAAAATACAAAATATTCCAGTTTTTCAAATCTATTTTAATATTCCTAAGTCTGTTAACAAATTGAAAAGCATGAGACCCTCTAAAAGGAATAGAAAAAGCATTCTTAATCACTGAATGTGAGGAACAGTCGTTGAACCAGCATTTGTAATATCTGTAGGGTCTTTTACCTTGGTGAGACTGAGTATTAGTCATCAAGATAATTGGTAAATGGTCTGAACCTATAGAATCAATACGGAAAAAAATTTTAGTTAACATAATGACTCGGCAACAAACCATTTTCCAACGCGTTACCAGTCTAGCTCAAATATTGTCATCGCCAGACTAAGTAGACCAAGTGAAACTGGAACTCACAAAGCCTGAATCAGATAAATCAGAATTATCAATCATCTGTTGGATAATTGGAAACTCTTCAATGGTGGGACTAGTGAAAGTGGACCTCTCATGGGAAAACATGGTAATATTATGATCACCAATGAGAACCAGAGGATATTAGCTTGTTCACAAATCTTTCTAATGTAATCCCATTGTTGTAACTTCTCGTATACAGAACCATAGAGAAATATTACAAAGAATTCTGGTTTACTAGGATCATGAGAGACTATATCATTTACCATTTTATCAGAATAATGTATAATTTCAAGGTTGAAACCACTCTTCCACATTAAAGATATGCCGCCAGAGTGACCAACCGAAGAATATATCCAAATTGTTAGGAAAGTTGAATCTTCTCAAATTTTGGCTCATTTCGCATAAGAAAATCGCATCCGGGGTTTGACTCTTGATAAGATTATCTAACGCGGTTCTAGTTTTACCCCATATCCCCTAGCCTTAGATGGTAATAAAACTTGGTAGACAATTTATCAAGGTTTTAGAAACAGTTGCACCCCTAGTTCCTTCACTTCATTTAGGATAATCAGTAACCGGGTTGTAATTTGTTGTTTTCTAACTAGTCTTGGAACGAAAAAGGAAATAACTATACAAGTAAGTTTTTAAGTCTTGAGAACAAATTTGGATAATAAAACGCTTAAAACAAGGGCTGAAGTTATAAGTTTAGAAGGATTCTAGTTTCAATTACACGGGGAATGTACAAAATTAAGAAAGTACTAGTAGGATAAAGTAGATATATATACAGAGAGAGACTATCTGAGAGCTTTTATCATATGGGTATTCAATTGTTTCCATTAGTCTCTGTTAACAAATCTTAAGATGGGAGAAGACCAGAAGAAGATATCATCACTAGTAATTAAGTTAAAAGTTGCAACCAGCGGCAATAAAATTGAAGGTTTCTAAAAAGAAGATTCTCATCTTCAGGAATCTCCAAAGAAGAAGACAAACATAGTCCCGAGTTCATCAGCGGAGGAAAACATTACAAAGCATAATTTTTCATCGGATGATGCTCCATAATTTACTATTCATGAAATTCAAAAAAAGGATTTTCCTTCTGCTCATGGTATTGTTGGGGATTTGGCTCGACCCAATCCCATAAGATTAGTCCCACATGGGATAACCGGAGTTCTAGGTGGAGACTAATAAGGTGTGGAATCTCCCTACATAGTACCGAGGCCTTTTAGATTAAAACCCCACACCTATTTCCCAAGGTGGTGAAAGTGGGGACAATATCGGTACTATGTAACGTCTGTAGGATCATCAAATGGTATTAGAGCGAGGGCTACTAAGAGATCGAATGGTTATGTATGTAAACTCTATGAATGCGCAAGGTGGAGTTAAGTGGTGCGGTGAGCGTGGAGAGGATCTTTGTTAGAAGTAAAGATGGATGGCTTTATGTAGGGTGGAGGTTATTCGAAGGTGCATGGATTTGATATCATCAAATTCAATGGCAAGAACAATTTCACGTCGTGGAAGATGGATGTGAAAGATATTCTTGTTAGTTTGAAGCAGTATAAACCTATTCTGGGAACGCCAGTGACGACATCAAAATATTTTGATAAAAGCAAGTGGTCTGAGCTTGTTTTGGAGGCGTGTTCAACTATTCGTCTGTGTTTGGAAAGAGAAATATCACACAATTTTATAGCTGAGACGGATGCAAAGACGTTGTGTGATAAGCTAGCAAATCTCTACATTCAGAAAGACTTGCCTTCTGAGTTGTACTTGAAACGAAGACTCTATGCTATTAAGATGTCTTCTGGTAAATCTTTGGTTGATCATATTAATGAGTTTAATAAGATCTGTACAGACTTGTCTAATATCAGTATAACCAAGATTACTGACACAGATAAATCGATGATATTGTTACGTTCTTTAGCTCAATCTTATGACATGTTTGTGGATTACCTGTTGAGTGGGAAGACTGAAGGAGGTAATACTTTGGTCTATGATGATGTGGTTGCGGATTTACAAGCCAAGGCAGTGAGGAATCAGAATACTACAAGTGAATTGAAATCTGAAAGTTTGTTTGTGAAAAAAGGTAAGGATGGTAACAACAAGAAGTTTAAGTCGAAGGTTCGTCCTACTGCTAAAAGGACTGACATTGAGTGTTACTACTGTTGTAAGATTGGTCATATTAAGGCTGACTGTCCTAAGCTTAAAGCGAAGGAAAAGAATCTGAAGAAGTAAAATTCGAAGATTGTTGCTTCAGTTGCAGAAGGCAGTGAAGTTTTAGAAGAACCATCATGTGGTTTTGATCAGGAGGTGTTAGCTTCTACATCAAGGAGCTATCTCAATGATGGATGGATGCTTGATTCTGGTGCATCGTATCATATGTGTCCTACAAAGGATTGTTTCACTACTTACAGAGAAGTGAATGGTGGTACTGTTATGATGGGAAACTCTAATGCCTGTAAAACAGGTGGTGTTGGTAATGTACAAGTTTGCTCGCATGGTGTTACTACAACACTTAGAGAAGTTAGACATGTTCCTGATTTAAGAAAGAGTTTGATATCTTTAGGAGTACTTGAATCTCTTGGATACAAGTATGTTGCAGAGTTTGGATTCTTGAAGGTGTACTACGAAGGTAGTTTGAAGATGACTGGTGCAAGACATGGTAATCTATATTTTCTACAAGGAGATATAGTTTGTGGTGGATCTATGGTTAGTGAATCTGTTGATGAGAAACAGATAAAATCAACACGTTTATGGCATATGCGACTTGGGAATATGAGTGAGAAAGGTCTGACAGTGTTGAGTAGTAAAGGCTTACTAGGAAATACAAAGACTTGTAAGTTGGATTTCTATGAGCATTGTATCTTTGGTAAGCAACGCAGAAACATCTTTGGTACTGCTGCACACCACACGCAAGGTATGTTAGATTACATGCATTCAGATGTTTGGGGTCCTTCTCGTACAGTTTCTAAGGGAGGGAATAGGTGGTCTGTGACCTTTATTGATGACTTTTCGAGGATAGTTTGGCTTTACACCATGAAGCATAAGAATGAAGTCACTGAGATATTTAAGAAGTGGAAAACTATGGTTAAAAAACAATTAGGTCGTGTGTTTAAGAAGATACGTTCTAATAATGGTGGAGAATACATTGAAGACCCATTGAAGATGTATTGTGGATAAGAAGGTATCGTAAGACACTTCACAGTGAGAGGTACATCACAACAAAATGGAGTAGCTGAGCGTATGAATCGCACACTACTTGAGAGAGCACGGTGAATGTTGTCTAATGCAGGGTTAGACAAAATTTGGTGGGCTGAAGCAGTTAATACGACATGCTATTTAGTGAACATATCACCATCTACGGCTATTAAATGTAAGTCACCTATGGAAGTTTGGACAGGTAATGCAGTTAAATATTCTAACTTGAAAATATTTGGATGTCCTGCTTATTTTCATGTCAAAGAGGATAAGCTTGGTGTTAGAGCTAAGAAATCAATCTTCTTAGGCTATCCAGAGGGTGTTAAAGGATATCGACTATGATGTCCTGAATTGAATAAGTTCATTATTAGTCGTGATGTGACCTTTAATGAGGAAGTTATGCTTGACTCAAAGAAGTTTACAAGTTGGGATTCTCAAATTGGTGTTGAGGAAAGTAATGGTGATCGAGATGACTCATTGCAGGTGGAGCAAAGAGTTAACAGCTTCTCGACTACTAATGAAAAAGAGAATGACATTGAAGAAGAAGCTGAAGTAGAGGATAAAGTTGAAGTAGGGGTTCCTGTGGAGGAATCAAAACAGCAACAAGATGTTACAGTTTCATCTTTAGTTTCTCAAAGAGAGAAACGCGCTATCAAGGCACCTGTACGTTATGGTTGGGAAGATGATGAGTAGAGCAATGCTTGTGCATTCTCCATTTTCAAAGATGAACCGATAACTTTCAAAGAAGATATGAGTAATACTCACGCAGTTGAGTGGAAAGCAGCTATGGAGGAAGAAATGGATTCTCTGTACAAAAATGAAACTTGGGAGCTTGTGAAGTTACCTAAGGGAAGGAAGACGATTGGGTGCAAGTGGGTCTATACAGTTAAAGATGGAGTTCCAAATTCCGAGGGTATCGTTAATGGTGTACTATACAAAGAAAGGTTAGTATCTAAGGGATATGCACAAAGAGAAGGTTTGGATTATAATGAAGTTTTCTCTCCTGTTGTTAAGCACACTTCTATCAGAGTTCTGTTAGCTTTAGTTGCGCAGTTTGACTTAGATCTCGAGCAATTAGACGTCAAGACTGCATTTTTGCATGGTAATTTGGAGGAGGATATATATATGACACAGCCAGTTGGTTTTGAAGTTGTTGGTAAAGAAGATAATGTGTGTCTACTTCGGAAGTCATTATATGGTTTGAAGTAATCACCACGACAATGGAATATGAGGTTTGACAAGTTTATGATGTAGCAAGGGTATACACGAAACAGGTATGCTCAGTGTGTATACTTGAAGAAATTTCCTGGTGGAGATTTTGTTTATCTTTTACTATATGTGGATGACATGTTAATAGCTGCAAAAAACATGTCAGATATTAATGTTTTGAAGAAACAGTTGAGTGAAGAGTTTGAGATGAGGTATTTGGGTGCATCTAAGAAGATATTGGGCATGGAAATTTCTCGAGATAGATCAAAGAAGAGTCTGTGTTTAACACAAATAACTTATCTTGATAAGATTATTAGTCGTTTTGGGTTGCAAAATGCTAAAGCAGTTGGAGTTCCATTACCACATTCAGTTAAGTTGTCTAAAGAGTTGTGTCCTGTCACAACTGAAGAGGCTAAGTACATGTCTAAGATTCCCTATGCTAATGCGGTAGGATCCATAATGTATGCTATGGTTTGTACTCGGACATATATTGCTCAAGCAGTGGGTTTAGTCAGTCGATATATGTCTAATCCAGGGAGAGCAAATTGGTTCGAAGTTAAGGGTATTCTAAAGTACTTACAAGGAACTTTAGATGTGGGTTTGTTGTTTGAAAAGGAGCACAAATTTGAAGTTTGTGGATTTGTTGATTCAGATTATGCTGGTGATCAAGATAAGTGTCGTTCTACGTCTGGTTATTGTTTTACCATGGGTGGAGAACCTGTTAGTTGGAGGTCGATGTTACAGTCAGTAGTTTCTCTGTCTACTACAGAAGCTGAGTATATTGCTGCAACATAGGTTGTTAAAGAAGCGTTATGGCTTCGTGGTTTAGTGAATGATTTGGGAATTGTGCAAACGGAAGTAACTGTGTACTGTGATAGTTAGAGTGTACTTCATCTTGCAAAGAATCAAGTCTTTCATGCTCGTACCAAGCATATTAAAGTCCGTTATCATAAGATCAGAGAAGTTATTGATGATGGAGAAGTTAGTCTTCCGAAGATTGATACTGAAGACAATCCAACGTATATGTTGACGAAAGTGGTTCCAAAGATTAAGTTTGAGAAGTGTCTCAACTTGATCAACATTGTTCGTTGTTAAGGCCTTTACAGGCAAATTTTTAAGGCTATGGTTATTTGGTTCAAGCTCAAGGGAAACATCAACAAGGTGGAGAACTGTTAGTTGTTGAAGTTTCTAGAAATAGGACACTCCTGTTTTAGTTTAAATTCTATCTAGATTGAGAGTCAAGCTTGCAAGGTTTCCTAATCCTAAGCAGATTCTTAAGTTAGGCCTCTAGTTACTTGTTATACTAGGATTGCCTTATTGAGGATCCTTAGGAGTCAAGTTTGTAGTTTATATAAATAGGCGTTGAGGGTGAGCTTGGATGTATGAACTCATAGAGTTTTGGAGAGGTAGAATACGAGTTATAAGGAGAGTCTTTTAGTTCCTGTGATCATCAATTGGTTCATAGTTTTGGTTTCGATTCTCTTGTAATAATTCTATCAATATAGTTGATCGTAGCTGGTTTTGAGTAGCTATCGTACACATTTGTGCAGCGGCAATGAAACAAAATGTCTCTGTTTTGTGTGCATTCTTCTTCTTTATTTCTACTTGATCCAAATAACAAGTTCTTGGTGGAATTACGTTGTAATTCTCAACAGGTATATCATCATCAGATATGGTCAAGTCTCTGCCCCAATGGTGTAAAACTTCCAAAAGGGCAGAAGCATCTTATCGCTATCGCCATCAGCGTCATCACATTCTTCCTTAACATCTAATGAGAAAGCATAAGAACCAGTATTCGGTGAGAAAGAAGCAGTCGACGCTCTAATGTTGGGATATATGTTTTAAAATAATTCTTTTGTACATTTATATCAACAATTCGAGCTTGGCCCAGTAGTTAAGCATTTTGGGCCTGAAGGGTTAGGTCTCAGTATCGAATCCCTCCCCCTACTGATTGTGCATATATATATATATATTATATATATATATATTATATATATATATATATATTATATATATATAACATTAGTCCGGGAGCGGGGCCTTGGGGGTCTTGGGAGGTCTCTTGAATTTGGAAAGTATTTTTTGCTGTATTTAAAAAGATTTTTTCAAACCGTTTTTACTGCACTTAATTATGTTTTAATTGCGCTAATTATGGCATGATTTATTTGCCCGTTTTTTTACTGTTTCGAATGGAATTTAACTGCAGCAATTAATCCAATTTATTCTCCATTAATTTGCATTGACTGCCTGGTTATAAAAACAGTTTTGAGAACAGAAAGAAAACATAAGTTTTTTACACTATTGTTTTCTAAGAATCAAGAGACCAAAAATACTGAGCAAGAATAGAGAGAGTAGAATTGATCGATTTCTCATTGTGTGCGTGAGAGATCGGAAGAGAGTTTTTTTCAGCTGTTTTATCCTGGGGGCGTTGTGACGGAGAAAGAACTGCTTGTAAAAAATTCAAGGCAGAGCCATGAAACGTCCTAAAGAGAGCGACCTGGTCGTGACTCAAACGGTGTCTTGGATTTTGTGTTTAACCCTTGTTTTGCAGGTGTGAAATCTGTAATTGTTCCAACAATTTTAGGACGAATCTTTCTGCCATGGAATCTGAAAAGAAAACCGTTGCTGATATCAACAAGTCGTTCAAGTTTGAAGGACTTCTCTTCAAAAGATGGAAGCTAATGTTGTTTTTCTACCTCAAACTAATGAAGTTGCACATGACGGTGATCTCCATCAAACCAGCTGATCCACAAGATGCAAAAAAATCATCCCCAGCCGCAACAAGTGCAACTCCTCAACCAACTGAAGAACCTATTGTGACCCAAACTATTGAAGAAAAACAAAAAGCCTATGAAAAATGGATTGATAATGACTTTGATTGTAAAAACTATATTCTGAATGCTTTGTCTGCCGATCTATATGAATATTACTCCACATTTGATACTGCTAAAGATGTGTGGGACACCTTACAGAAGAAATATGATACTGAAGAAGCCGGATCGAATAAATATGATGTAAGCCGCTACCTGAGATATCAAATGGTGGATGAAAAATCAGTTGTTGCTCAGGCTCATGAAATTATGACGGAAGGTATGAAAACTGATGAACAATTTCAAGTATCTGTGTTGATTGATAAATTACCCCCATCTTGGAAAGATTTTCGTAATGCTTTGCGTCATAAAACGAAGAAATTTTCTCTTGAAAGTTTGATTGTTAAGCTCAGGGTTGAAGATGAAGCACAGAAACAAGACAGAAAGGAAGAGATTCTTATCGTTTCCAATAATAAGAATCAGACTCAACCGAGTTTGAAACCTAAAAAAAACCCGATGAAACCTGACCAGAACCAAATTAAAGGAAAACCTAATCAAAATAAGAACCCACACCCATCAAGGAAATTTCAGAATTCTGATTCTGAGTTTCTTTGTTATACCTGCGGTAAACCAAACCACATGGCTAGGGATTGCAGGAATAACAAAGGAAAGAATAACGCAAAAGCTAATGTTGCTGAAAGCGTTATAATTGTGATGGTTTCTTGATAAGTGCATAATTCATATAATTTTAGTGTCCATTCCATACTTGCTTTAACTATTATTCATGCATATATTCGTATTATTACTCTTGTTTTCCCTTATTTGCCTCTAATAGGTGAATCATCCAAAAAGGAGCTACAAAGTGCTTAAAATATATAGGAATAGAAGTATTCCAAGTATCTAAATGACCAAGTCCAAGAGAAGTGGAAGAAGTGCGACGAAAAGGAGCAAAACACTCAAAATCAAGACTCAGGCCAAAAACCGATCTTAACTCATTCAAATTAAGGATTTATTATCATCATCTTGAATATAATTGAAAGATAAAAATAATGCAAAAAGAATGAGGTCATTCCGAGTTCGGATGAAGAAGTTGTGGCCAAATCAAGTTATTATCAATACCGAAGACAGTAAAGTTCGCGGACGGGTTTCATATTTTAATTCCGAAAATATCTGCTGGAATTTGAAGTTCGCGGACTGGGTTCGCGAACTTAGCAAGTGGAAAACGTTTATTAACACCTTGGAAGGCCTAAGGACACGTTTGGGGTCGTTATTTCGGGTCGGGTTTCTTAACCAAACTAAGCAATGTAAACCTATAAAAACGTATTAGGTTATGTAAAAAGATCATCGATCTCATATCACAAGTTCAACGTCAAAAACCTAGGGTTTACCCCTTTAGGGGAAAACCACCATTATTCATCTTCTTTGTAATATGAGTAGCTAAATCCTTTGTTGATTAAGGATGAATTCAATGTTCTAAGCGTGAAGCTTTATTATTAATACAAATCTATTGAGAGTTTTTATCATCATCATTTGTCTTTACCATATCTAGGGTTATGAATGATTATTAGATTGATTTGGAATGCATACTAGATTGGTCTATTGATTGTTCTACCGCTAGTAGAAGTTATGAGATAAGTAATCGTCGATTAACTCTCTACACAAGTAGAAATCGCGAGACCTTACAGAGGGATTCTGTGGAGGAATCGTGTGTGAAGCCAACACCAGCAAGTAAACCTTGATCTAAGAGTTTAACTACTTGGATCAACCTAAATTCACAAAGCTTAGAGCGTTCAATTGGATTACACCTTGAGTGATCTACTACTTGGTGGTTCGTTGGATGGAATCTGGTAGTCGAGAACTTCCGTATCCAGTGATTGAAGGAGTTTTGGGGATAACACTGATCTAGATGTTATTCTATGGTTGGTGATGCATGATTCTAATGAAAGATATATAAGTATTTTAATCCTGTTAACGCTTGGTAACGGCGACGGATTCCTTGATCATCCCTTTCTTCTTATTGTTTTTATATTTATCTTACAACCAAACTCCCCATTGTTATTTACTTTATTTTGCTGATCAAATAACCTATCAATTACACAGCTCTCTGTGGGAACGATCTCTTACTACCGCTATATTACCAGTTAATTAGTGGGAAATATATTTATTAATTTGTTGAGTCTACGACAGCCCGCACAAATTTTGGCGCCGCTGCTGGGGAGCAGTTTCTAATTGATTTGTTTTTTGTTTAGCTTGTTTTTATTTTTAGATTTTTCTTTTATTTTCTCTTTTGTTCTTGTGAGTCGTCATGTTTCCTTACGGAAATAACATGTACGGAGCACAAGATTACACATATAATAATGGTAATCAATATAGTTTTCAATCTCATTCACATGACAACTACCAACCATCCTATGGGTATTATCAAAACCAATTTTTTGGTTATGATCAGTATCCCACGGAACCTTACAGATATTCTCATACATGTCAACAACTTTATGACGGGCATGTAAGTAAACAATCATAAGGATGAGAGGATAGTTGTGCTTCTAATCGTTTATCTTATGAACGGAAGCTTGATTGGTTTGATTCTTCAGTTAAAAGCCAGTTTGTCCACGCCGGAACCCCTTAATGAACAACCAAGCGCGAAGAACAATTTGCCAACTGAATCTTACTTCAATATATCTAACCAAACTCCTGGTCGTTTTTATGATCATTCACCTATTTAAAAAGGGGAGATTTGGTCTGGAAATATTGTGGTGAGTGAAAGTGTAGGTTTTGATGAACGTCTGGACCAACTAATCCAAGAGATGACGCAACATCAACAAGGTTTGAAACAACACATTCAAAACTTGGATGAGCACAACAAAAAGATGGAAGAATCAAACCAAGAATTTCTAAGGAATATGGAAAAGATAAAGATACAAGCTGCTCAACTCATTGAGAATAAGAACGAGGAAGAAGTTTGGCCTCAAAACCAAAACGATTCTGAAATTCCTATGGATGTCGAAGATTCCGATGAAGATGAGAAACCTTTCGAAAGTCCTTACAACAATGATACGATCATTCCAATTCTGGATCATAATAAAGATCCTTCTCCTATTCAAAAGGAGGAGATTGGGTATGCCATATCTATTGTTATAAATGGTGTAACGTACTCAGACGAAGAAATTAAGAGTTGCATCAATGAACTAGACGTTTTAGGAGAGGATTCCGATTCCGATGACGAGGTTGTTGAAGAGATGGAGATTGAGAATGAAACCAAATTGATTGAAGTCGTGGAAGACCCAATTGAGCTAGAGAATAATAGTTCAATAGGGGACCGTGATATACTTGAGGTAATTAATTCACTAAATTTTATTAAGAAAGATGAGGATACGGTACAAGGTTTGTCTAATCCTTTGCTTAATTCTATATCTATTGATCCTTTCCATCCGATTGAAGTAGCTTCTCAAAGAGTTGTTAATCCAACTTTTAAGAAAATACCTCACTTAGGATTGGAGTTGTGTGCTTCCAAAGTTTTAACGGATTATTTTGCTTCTAAGTATCAACCACTTGATTTGTTTGATTCGAGTATTGTGCAGGTTCACCAAGCTATGGAACCTTTTGAAGTTCCCGAATTCTATGTTCTCAATCCACTTCCGAGTGTAGAAAGGACAAAGTGTGGGGGAAACTTCAATAAAGTAATAGCTTCAATATTTATATTTTGTGCTATGTTTTTGTGAAGCTGTTATTTGAATTGCTGATTGGAATGATTACCAAATTTTCAGATTGTTGGTGTACGAAAGATAACAATAAAGTCGGGCTGACGACGTTAAACCAAGCGTTGCGTGGGAGGCAACCCATCGGTTTTGTATCTCTATCCCTTTTGTTTTTAGTTTTCTTAGTTTTTCATATCATATATTGCAGTCCCATCTTAGATTTTATAAAGTCCCATATCTATAATGAAATTTTTGACGAAACTGTTCTCGTCAGAAAAATTCTGACTGCGCACTTGTCACGAAAATAGCTCTCGAGACTTCATACAGAGTCCGATTTGAGTGGTTGACCCCAACTTCTAAATAGGACAGAATATATTTCTTTTCCAAAAAAAAAATTGAATTCGGAGTCTGTTAAGTTGGAGCGATAGGCCTGGACATTTGAGTTTCAGAATTTTTCCAGAACTTTTTCAGATTGCATGTCAGTCAGTTTGGAGGCCATAAAAGTCAGACTGTTTATCGAAACACTGTGCCCTTTTGACACATTATAGAAAACGTGTAGGCGAACAACTTTCGCTTAGGATGTTTTTCCTAGTTTCCTACCCATTTGTACAGTTTTTGAGTTTTTCAGGACTGTTATGTCAGAAATCAGAATTTTCGGTTTTGAACATTGAGGACAATGTTGAGTTTAAGTGTGGGGGTGCATTTAGTATCTACTATTTGAATATGCACAAAAAAATAATACTCTTTGATTTCTTGCATACTTGAGACTTCATCTTTTGGAGTTAATTATGAGCTACTTAGGATGACACACTAAACCTTTTTTAAGGTTGAAACAGTTCTTCAAGCTATAGATTAAGTTCCATTTATTTCAATCCTTAAATATATACGTTCATAATTGAATGCGAAACTAAGCTATGGTAGTCATTTGAAAGATTAATCCTCGCATTTAATCATTATTGAGTCACTTTCTTTTTATTTTTGCAGTTATATGTTTCTCTAAAGTGATTTGGTGGGATCCTTATACTATCGTGGATGTTGTAGCAAGGTAATCATTGGTTGAGTATATAAAATCCCCATAAGACAATTTTCTTACACTCATAAAGAGTGATCCGGAAAAAAAAATAGTATTTATATAAGGCTCATCTTTATTTATCGACATTAATATTATGTGATAGGTCCGGAATTGCGGACTAATCATAGTCGATGAAAACAAAAACCATATCATAATTATATAGCAAGTCAAAAATACTATTGAGGAGATTCTTGACACTTGGATAGTAGTATGTGTGAAATGTTGTCTCCGTCGCCTAAGCAAGCGTGGAACGCAGGATCCAAGGAAACTATCATGTACTTGCTGAAAAGGAACATGCGCTTAGAGTATCTAATCATGTGATCGAGTTAAATGGGTGCTTCTCTCAACTATTGTGCTATAAATAAAGATCCTTTGACGACATTCATACAAGTATTTTGGGTAACATCTTTCACTTTAGTCAACATTTGCACACTTCACTTTTTTATTTCCATTTTCTTATCTATCCATGTGATTTCAGTATGGGAGTGTTGTGGAAAATGTTGCAACAAGTACGATGACTATCTTAATAGAGTTTTGCAATCAGGTTGAATGACACACGCAAGTAATTGCTTATGTGTGATGATTGGAATGTATGTGGGATGTTTGCATCTAAAGAACATATGCGAGCTAATTATTTGGCTTACTACTTTGTGTCTATCCCTAGTGGTTCTTCCAAGGCAAGAAATTGGAGTAGGTTTTGTGGGTATACCTCTTGTAATCCCTCAAGAGACTATAACTCTTCCACTAGGGACACCTAGAGGTTTAAAGGCCTATTATTCATGCTAAGAGTAACCGCATCCTCAACGAGGTGGAGTTGTTGTATTTAGGTTTAGTTTCATTTAGTTTGCTCGAGGACTAGCAAAATCTAAGTGTGGGGGAATTTTATAAGTGCGTAATTCATATGATTTTAGTGTCCATTCCATACTTGCTTTAGCTATTATTCTTGCATATATTCGTATTATTACTCTTGTTTTCTCTTATTTGCGTCTAATAGGTGAATCATCCAAAAAGGAGCTACAAAGTGCTGAAACGATCTAGGAAGAGAAGTATTCGAAGTATCTAAGTGCCCAAGTCCAAGAGAAGTGGAAGAAGTGCGACGAAAAAGAGCAAAACGCTCAAAATCAAGACTCACGACAAATACCAATCTTAACTCATTCAAATTAAGGATTTATCATCATCGTCTTGAATAGAATTTAAAGATAAAAAGAATTCAAAAATAATGAGGTCATTCCGAGTTCGGATGAAGAAGTTATGTCCAAAACAAGTTTTTATCAGTACCGAAGACAGTAAAGTTCGCGGACAGGTTTCATAATTTAATTCCGAAAATATCTACTGGAATATGAAGTTCACGGACTCGGTTCGCGAACTTAGCAATTATAAAACGTGTATTAACACCTTGGAAGGCCTAAGGGCACTTTTGGGGTCGTTATTTCGGGTCGGGTTCCTTAACCGAACTAAATAATTGGAGACCAAGCAATGTAAACCTATAAAAAGGTATTAGGTTATGTAAAAATATCATCGATCTCATATCACAAGTTCAACATAAAAAACCTAGGGTTTACCCCTTTAGGGGGAAACCACCATTATTCATCTTCTTTGTAATATGAGTAGCTAAATCCTTTGTTGATTAAGGATGAATTTAATGTTCTAAGCGTGAAGCTTTATTTTTAATACAAATCTATTGAGAGTTTTTATCATCATCGTTTGTATTTACAATATCTAGGGTTTATGAATGGGGAAAAATATCTTTCTTTTTTTAGGTTTTTATATCTGAAAACAGTAAGAGAGAGAATGTGGATTTGAGAAAAAAGATATTTTCTAGGATTTTTTTCTATATATGTGGTCCCAAAAGGATATTTCTGTCACTCCACAATGAAAATTACATCATCCATGACGTCATCCTAAGACCAAACCATAATTTCTAGGACCAAACTATAATACATTTTCCAAAAAGGACCAAACAGACAGTTGACTCAGTCAACTGGACCAAACTAGTTCTAATATAGTATTTCTTGGACCTATTAGTATTTCATACTTATGAATGATTCTTAGATTGATTTGGGATGCATACTAGATTAGTCTATTGATTGTTCTATCGCTAGTAGAAGTTATGAGATAAGTAATCGTCGATTAACTCTCTACACAAGTAGAAATCGCGAGACCTTACAGAGGGATTTTGTGGAGGAATCGTGTGTGAAGACAACACCAGCAAGTAAACCTTGATCTAAGAGTTCAACTAGTTAGATCAACCTAAATTCACAAAGCTTAGAGTGTTCGATTGGATTACACCTTGAGTGATCTACTACTTGGTGGTTCGTTGGATATAATCTGGTAGTCGATTACTTCTGTATCCAGTGATTGAAGGAGTTTTGGGGATAACACTGATCTAGCTGTTATTCTACGGTTGGTGATGCATGATTCTAACGAAAGATAGATAAGTATTCTAATCCTTTTAACGCTTGGTAACGGCGAAGGATTCCTTGATCATCCCTTTCTTCTTATTGTCTTTATATTTATCTTACAACCAAACCCCCATTGTTATTTACTTTATTTTGCTGATCAAATAACCTATCAATTACACAGCTCTCTGTGGGAAAGATCTCTTACTACCGCTATATTACCAGTTAATTAGTGGGAAATATATTTATTAATTTGTTGAGACTACGACAACCCATAAATTTCTGATCCAGAGATTCACATGGTTGGTGGAACCGATGGGTGGTGGATAGGCAGTGGTGCTTCACGCCATTGTTGTTTTGATAGGTCCCTATTTAAGAGCTATGCAGAAATCAAGGATAAAAAAGTGTTGTTGGGAGACTCCCGTACCACTATTGTGAAAGGTTCTGGTACGGTAAAACTGAAGTTTAATTCTGGGAAGACAATTATGCTGAAAGATGTCCTCCACACTCCAGAAATGAGAAAGAATCTTGTTTTCGGCTATCTTCTCAACAAGGCTGGGCTGTATCAAACTATTGGATCTGATGTTTACACAATTACTAAAACCAGAGTGTTTGTAGGAAAAGGTTATGCTGCTGATGGAATGTTTAAGCTTAATGTTGAAATGAATAAAATTGCATCTTCTTCTTATATGGTGTGTACTTTAATGTTTGGCATGCTAGACTTTGTCATGTGAACAGTAGATCAGTAGATACCATGAGCAAGCAAGGTCTTATTCCAAAACTATCCATGCATGATTTTGAAAAATGTGAATCTTGTAGTCAAGCTAAGATAACCAAGAGTTCCCATAAATCTGTTATTAGAGAATCTGAACCATTGGAGTTAGTGCATTCTGATTTGTATGAATATGAAGGTATATTAACTAGAAATGAAAAAAGATATGTCATGACTTTTATTGATGATTATTCTAATTATACTTATGTTTACTTGCTAAGTCATAAGAATGAAGCTATTGAAAAATTTAAGGTTTTTATTGCTGAAGTTGAAAATCACTTTGGTAAGAAAATTAAGAGATTTCGTAGTGATAGAGGAACTGAATATGATTCTAAACCATTCACTGAAATTTATGAATCTTCTGGAATTATACATGAAAAAATGCTCCGTATAACCCTGAAATGAATGGAAAAGCTGAAAGAAAGAATCGTACATTTACTACTCTTGTGACTGCATGTTTGTTGAGTTCTGATGCTGCCCCTCATTGGTGGGGAGAAATTTTGCTGAATGTTTGCTATGTTTTGAATCGTGTGACAAATTCAAAAACTAAAATTTCACCCTATGAACTTTGGAAAAACAGAAAACCAAATGTATCTTATTTTAAAGTATGGGGTTGTTTGGCTTATGTTCGTATTCCTGATCCTAAAAGATCAAAGCTAGCTAGTAAAGCTTATGAATGTGTTTTTGTTGGATATGCTCAAAACGGTAAAGCTTATAGATTTTTTGATCTTAATAATAAAGTTATTATTGAATCTATTGATGTTGATTTCTTTGAAGATAGATTTCCTTTTAAATCTAGAAATAGTGGGGGTTCTCTACCTAGTACAAGTTCTGAACTTAGAATAGAAGAACCTAGAACTGCAGAGACTAGAGACGCTGAAATTGAACCTAGACGTAGTAAAAGGCTAGGATTGCAACAGACTATGGTTATGACTTTGAAGTTTATACTCTAGAGGAAGACCCTTTTAGTCTTCAAGAGGCACTTAATTCTCCTGAATCCGATTTACGTAAGAAGCCATAGATAATGAAATGGACTCCCATAATCTTAATGGAACTTGGCACCTAATAGATTTACCCCCTGGTTGTAAAGCAATAGGTTTTAAATGGGTACTTAAAAGGAAGTTGAACCCTGATGGTTCAGTAGACAAATACAAAGCTAGGTTGGTAGCTAAAAGATTTAGACAAAGAGAAGATGTAGATTTCTTTGATACTTATTCTCCCGTTACAAGATTGACTTCTATTCGGTGTTTTGATTGTTGTTGCTGCTGTGCATAATCTTTTTTTCATCAAATGGATGTTAAAACAGCTTTTTTAAATGGCGAATTAGAAGAAGAAATTTACATGGAACAACCTGAAGGTTTTGTTGTTCCTGGTCAAGAACATAAAGTGTGCAAGTTAGATAAGTCATTGTATGGTTTGAAACAAGGTCCTAAGCAATGGCATGTAAAATTTGATAATTTGATGATTTCATATGGTTTCAGAATTAATGAAAGTGACAAATGCATATACTATAAGTTTGAAAATAATACATGCATCATGATTTGTTTATATGTGGATGATTTGCTGATTTTTGGTTCAAACTTATCTGTGGTTGAAGAAACTAAGAATATGCTTAAGTCTTACTTTGAAATGAAAGATTTGGATGAAGCTAGTGTAATTATGGGAATTAATATTACTAGAACTAATGATGGTATTTATTTGGATCGGTCTTATTATATTGAAAAGAGTTTAAAGAAGTACAACTATTTTGATTGTAAACCTGTGAGTACTCCTTTTGATGCTAGTGTTAAACTGTTTAAGAATACTGGTGATAGCATTAGACAATCTTAATATGCTAGTATAATTGGTAGTATTCTTTATGCAACTGATTGTACTACACCATACATTACATATGCAGTGGGGGTTTTATGCACGTTTACCAGTTGTCCTGGTTTGAAACACTGGAATGCAGTTGAGAGGGTTATGCGGTATCTTAAAAAGACCGTTAACCTAGGATTACACTATAAGAGATTTCCTGCAGTCCTTGAAGGATACTGCGATGCTTATTGGAACTCTCTTTCAGATGACTCCAAGGTCACTGGTGGATATTTGTTTAATATTGCTGGTGGCGATGTGTCTTGGAAGTCAAAGAAACGGACAATTCTGGCTCAATCTACGATGGAGTCTGAATTGATAGCACTAGCAGCATCTAGTGAAGAAGCAGGATGGTTGAGAAACTTGTTTTCTCAAATTCCTGTATGGGATAGACCGATACCAGCTATTATGATCCATTCTGATAGTACCGCGGCTATTGCAAATGTACAGAACTGTTTTTATAACGGTAAGAATCGACAAATGCGTCGAAAGCACGACACGGTTAGAGAGTTTCTCACAACTAGTGTTGTACGTGTGGATCATGTTACGTCGGAAGCGAACTTAGCTGATTCTTTGACGAAAGGATTAGATAGGGAAAAGATATTATATACCTCTAAAGGCATGGGAATTTTGCCCACTATAATTTGAGTCATTTTGTGATGGATACCCACCTAGAAATAGGTTCAAAGGAATAACGATTCACAAATGATATGGAGATAGAATCATGCACTTTTCCCATGGCATGATATCCTGAAGCGGGTTAAGGTTGAGTTTTTTTTTAACTCTTAGATCTGTATAGAGTGGGGTACCAAGCTACAGGAGTACCCTTGATAGACTCACCTATGTGAATGAGAAAGTGTGGCCGCTTTCTATGAGAACATGGGCAGTTCTCTAGAACATTCATTGAAACTGGGATAAGCACAGGGCCGTAATGTGCTGGCATTGAAGACTTTACTCTTAGTATAGTTGTGTGTGTGTTAAGTAATCTGTTCTCTCCATAGAGTTCAAAGACATGTGTTCACTCTGTGTCAGAGTTGAGAGAATTTAATACTATGTAAAGGTTCAAAATCGAAAGATACCTTTGCTTATGCACATAACTATACGGATCTTGCTCAATGATAAATATAAGTGGGGGATTGTAGGGATATATGTTTTAAAATAATTCTTTTGTACATTTATATCAACAATTCGAGCTTGGCCCAGTGGTTAAGCATTTTGGGCCTGAAGGGTTAGATCTCAGGATCGAATCCCTCCCCCTACTGATTGTGCATATATATTATACTAGGATATGACCCGTGCCATAACGGCACGGGGCTATGGGTTGTTTTGGTGTTGTTTTTTTTTCTTGGGAGAATACCATGAGCTGAGCGTGTGAAATTTGGGGAAATGATAATCTTTCTTAAACTGAATTCGAAGCTTTGATCGATATTATTAACATCAACGGGAGATGTTTCTTATTAAATGGTGATTAGGATGTCTATATATTGATGTACATTGATATATACATACAACAGAGAGTAATTTTTTTGGTGTTTAAGATATCCAATGTAAGCGTGTACACTGGAACTCCACCCAGTTTCATTTATGGTAATTGACATAACTATCCATTCACATTTGTTGCAAATAATACCAACAAACTTGAAAACCTAAAGTCCCAAGCGGGAACTCGTAGAAATTCCTTATTTGATAAAATTAACTTGTCGACTGCATTTCAAATTAAAAATGCAGTTCAGTCATCATTTAAATAGATTGTCATTTTGTGCTAAAACAAAATCAGTGCAATTTTTTTCGAAATTCAAAAAGTTGAATCTGGGCTAGGAACTCTTCACATCCTTAAAAATTGTTATGTCTGCATTAATTTTTGGAACCGTTAATTGTTTTCAAAAATGAATATTGACTGTGTGCTCGTATCAACGTATAATTGGCATGTAGATTTTCAATCTACATTTTAGGAATATAAAAAAGGGTCCAGATTAATTCACATATTGATTTTACCTTAGACAAAGAGTTAGATTTTTAATGAGAATTTATTTGGGAGTTACTCCTCTCATTTAATGTCAAACCGTTACTTTTATTCTAAATTAAACGCACATTAACATAACTCTTAATTTAATCTTCATTTAATGTCAAACCGTTACTTTTTTTTCTCACTATGTATAAATAACAAACACAATCAATAAACTTCAATCCATTTGATACAAACATGTGCACGACTATAATCCAACTAAGAGTATGAAAAGTTAAGAAATGTTATTTACCGACCAAAGTTAAGGCATAATAATGAAACTGTCGTTTTCTTGGTCATTTATTTTCACTCCATGTAAATCCTATAATTTTGGCCTGAAGAAATGAAAGTCTAATTGTACATTTTCCTATCCAGAGAAAACAAAATTGTGTAAAAAAAATAGAAATTAAATGGTATGTAAACCTAACATAAGAATGAAAATGAACAAATAGCAATCATATTTGACCAATATCTTTTGACTGCAAATGAAAAAACAAAATTGAGATAAAAAAAAAACAATTTTAATGAAAAGAATCAAAGAGAAATTAAACTGATAAAACGGTATGGTGTTAAAAAAAGCCTAACATAAGAATCAAAATGAATAGATAGCAATCATATTTGATCAATATCTTTTAACTGCAAATGAAAAAACAAAATTGAAATAACAAAATACAATATTAATGAAAAGAATCAAAGAGAAATTAAACTGATCAAATACAATATTTGATCAGTATCTTTTGACTGCATAAATGACATATATAAAAATTAGGCTTGAGGCACCACGAATCCATTGATGTTAAACAGAAAATCGAAGAGAAAAGCTATCAACAATTATCTCAATCAACCAAAACAATAGTGAATCATACCTTAGGAATAAAGTTGTGCAAAGGAACTTGAATTATAAAAGGGAATAAATTAAGAGTTAAGTTAATTAGAGGAGTTAATGGGAGGAATAAAAGTAACGGTTTGACATTAAATGGGAGGAATAACTCCCAAATAAATGCACATTAAATATCTAATTCATTGTCTTAAGTAAAAAAAATATGTGAATTAGTTTGTCGAAAATGATATATGACACCCAGATTCCGTGCACCCAGTGCACCCAACATTAGGTGTCATCCACATTGGAAGCCAACTCGACATCCCTTCTTATACTCGGTTTTTTCCTTTCTTATTTACTTAACTCAATAAACAACCTAAACGAAAATTAAATAAATTAGAGAATTAATCACCCTGCCATGATAACTAAATCCTGAAAATTTCAACATATATATAATCATATTAAATTTATAATAAAATATCATTATCTTCAAATATTGTTCAATAAAATGCAATGGAATTTGGGGATTATGGTAACGTAGTTTGTTTTATGTTGTGCATGGAATTTGGGTGTCATATATCATTTTCGTTTGTAGCTCAGTCTGGACCATTCTTTATATGCCAGAAATGTAACTGAATAACTTAGATACGTGCCTCAATATGGACCGTCCTTTATGTGTTCAAACTGTATTAAAAAAACCAATAAGAAATGCTATTTACCGACCCAAGTTAAGGACAGAACAATGAAACAATCGTCCTAAAGAAGTCAAAGTCTAATTGGACAATTCCCTGCCCAGATAAAAAAATATTGTGTAAAAAGAATAGAAATTAATTAAATGGTATGGTATTAAAAAAAACCTAACATGAGAATGAAAACGAATAGATATATAGCAATCATATTTGATCAGTATCTTTTGACTGCAAATGAAAAAGCAAAATTGGGATAAAAAAAAATATTGATGAAAAGAATCAAAGAAAAACTAAATTGTGTAATTGGACAATTCCCTGCCCAGAAAAAAAAAATGTAAAAAAAATAGAAATTAATTAAATGCTATGGTATTAAAAAAAAACTAATATAGGAATGAAAACGATATTTGATCGGTATCTTTTGACTGCAAATGAAAAAACAAAATTGGGTTAAAAAAAAATATTGATGAAAAGAATCAAAGAGAAACTAAACTAATATCTTTTGACTGCACCATAAAACTTAGACGTGAGGCACCATGAATTCATTGACGTTAAACAAAAAATTAAAGAGAAAATCTAACAACAATTATCTTAATCAACCAAAACAATAGTGAATCATACCTTGGGAATAGAGTTGTGCAAAGGATGAACCTTTGGGAAAGGAATTTGATTATAAAAGGATTAAATTAAGAGTTAAGTTAATGGGAGGAATAAAAGTAACTCCCAAATAAATTGACAATTCCCTTCTTTATATGTCTAAATGGGAGGAATAACTCTCAACTAAATGACATTAAATTAATGAGCAATCAATTTAAATTCATTATCTCAGGTAAAATTAACATTATGTGAATTAATCTGGACCCTTCTTTATGCCTAAAATATAGATTGAAAATCTGAAATATGTAGCTCAATCTGGACCATTCTTTATATATCAGAAATGTAACTGAATAACTTAAATAAGTGCCTAAATCGTGACCGTCTCTTATGTCCCCAAAATGTAGATGACCGTCCATATATAAAAACACCATTGTCCCTTATAATATAGATAATATATATATATAACAATTAGTCCGGGAGCAGGGTCTTGGGAGGTCTCTTGAGTTTGGAAAGTATTTTTTGTTGTTTTCAAAAAGATTTTTTCAAGCCGTTTTTACTGCACTTAATTATGTTTTAATTGCGCTAATTATGGCATGATTTATTTACCCGTTTTTTTACTGTTTCGAATGGAATTTAACTGCAGCAATTAATCCGATTTGTCTCCATTAATTTGCATTGACTGCCTGGTTTGAAAAACAGTTTTGAGAACAGAAAAAAACATAAGTTTTTTACACTATTGTTTTCTAAGAATCAAGAGACCGAAAATACTGAGCAAGAATAGAGAGAGTAGAAGTGATCGATTTCTCATTGTGTGTGTGAGAGATTGAAAGAGAGTTTTTTCTCGGCTGTTTTATCCTGGGGGCGTTGTGACGGAGAAAAAACTGCTTGCACAAAATTCAAGACAGAGCCACGAAACGTCCTAAAGAGAGCGACTTGATCGTGACTCAGCCGGTATCTTGAATTTTGTGTTTAATCCTTGTTTTACAGGTGTGAAATCGGAAACTTTCCAACATCTAATGCGTCTATGGAAGTTGTCTGATAAATATTCTCTTGATTCGGCCAAAAAGAATCAACCAAAGAAGCGAAAAGTAGAAGATATTAATCATGTCGGCTGCACAGGATAAACATTGAAGAAGATGTACTTTGAAGTATTCGACAATACCAAGAAGCAAACACCAATATTATCTTCTTCTGACACATTCAGATCAGATGTGATATTTGTGAGAAATCCTTCTCTTGTTACCTAGCTTTGGGTGGACCTTTGCTGCAAGGTTCAATGTGAAAGCGATGTAGGTGAACCTTTGCTGCAAGGTTCAATGAGAAATACACATAACTTGTCCAAGGAATTCACAAGTTCAAGTAGGCATCAGTGTAAACGATGCAGCAAGATCTTTCCGACTGGTCAGGCGCTTGGAGGACATAAAAGGCTGCATCGAGATCACAACGAAGGTGAAGGAGGTGAACATCCGTGAATATGGTAAAGGGGAAGCAGAAAACCAAAGAACGCATCAGAAAGTAATTTCTTAACTTTTCTTAGGGTTTTATAAACAATTGTTTCCAAAGAAAATTAAATTGGATGATTATAATTTTGAAATTAGCTAAATATCATGTTATTAATTAGCTTGGGGTAAAAGAGCGGGTGGAATTTCATTATGAAAAAACTGATCAAGGTTTTTATACCTAAGTTATAATGGAGTTCCGGTTCGTCTCCATGAAAAGAGAAAAGACGAAGAAAGTGGGTGAAAGAGTGGATTGAATCACGGCCGTCCAGATCTGAAGTGGGGTCCATGAAAATAATAATAATTATGAAAATCTTTACGTTTTCTGTTTTAAATTGTCTTTGGAATAAAGTTTGAAAGGGTAACAATGGAACTAACTATTCATTGAAAAGATTTCCAAGAAATTCCAAATACCAAAACGCAATTGCAACATTCAAATCAATTAAAAATTCTTCTTTGAAAACGATAGCCGAAAATGCTCTGCAAATCGGTCTTTTGACTAAGTTTTCACTAAAAAATTTTTGAGCAAAATCTGATTATCTTCTTAGTCCTTCTTACTACTAAGTCTGTGTTCTCGCTCCTTTGAGCAATACGGGTTTTGTTACCAAAATCTTTCAGTGTTTTTCATCTCAAGTGTCTCTAAGTTTGTGTTCTTTTCAAAGTTTGCTTTTGAAAATTTTTACGTTAGAGTTTTCAAAGTGCTAACCCCCTTTTGTTTATATCTCTTCCGCTGTTCAATGTGTTTTCATCTTTTTTCTCCTCTTCTTTCTCTCTATTATCTTTTTTTCTTGTTGTTCTTCTTCCCTTAGTCTCTCTTCCTCTTTTTTATTCTCCCTTGCTCTTCTCTGGTTTTCTTTCTCCTGGTTTTTCTGGTTCAACCCTGAGTTGATTTCCTCGATTGTCTCTTTGTTATTTTTTCTACGTTTCGCTTTTAAGTTCTTCACCTAAATATGATCAACTAAGTACCGCTTTTATTTCCTGGCTGGTATGACTCCCTGCCCCTCTCTTGTATGGCCTTCTTTGGTTATTGCAGTTCATTAACATTTTGTATGAGCTTTTATTTCCGCAGGTACATCTTCCTCAGTGACTCTTCCCCAACCGCTTCTCCAACCCTTCTCCCAATCTCTGTCCCCTTCATCAATTCCAGTTCACTTATGATGAGCACTATTTCAGCTAATTTCAACACCAACTCTCAGGCTTCGGCCCTCTTGACAATGCTGCTACCCTGCTGTGATGTTGACGACACACAAAGAAGTAAAGAAGCCAACAACATCTCGAATTTCCCTCACCATCCAATACACTATTTGGTGTCAGTCTTCTCAATATACTTAAAGAATTTTCAGAGAATCTTACTATTTTTACTCACTGTATTCTGCTTACCGTGTTTAGTGGGAGGTATTCTTGAATTCTGGTTGAGAAAAAGGCTTCTCATTCTGAAAGTCATGGTTTGGTACACAAGAGCCATTGAATCATGTCTGAAATCCATCTTGAATAACTTGTGCAGTTCAAGTCCTTTTCAACCTGAAATGGAAAAAGTTCAACTTACTGTCGACCAAGTAATGGCAGACAACATGCAATCCAAGCTCTCTTTACAAACCCCTCTTGTTATCACCTCAGATAATCGGAAACTAAGCAAAGAAAACAACAACTACATGTTAATAGGAAAGATTTATGCCAAAAAATTCTTCCGAGCTGAAGTCATAAAAAAAGAACTAAAAATCTACTAGCAACTCAACCATGAACCCGATACTCTTATCATAGGGAGACCCTCTGAAGAAAATCGTGTCATATTGTGTTTCAGGTCACAAAATGATGCTAAAAGAGCAAAGGAGTCTTCACCAGCCAAGTTCAGGAAGTTTCTACTTCTCCTCAAGTTGTACCAACCAAACATTGATCCTTGTCTTGTGGATATGTCAAAGGAAGCCTGGTGGGTTTGCATCCTCAATCTACCACCGGATAAATGGTATGATAAAATTCTTCTCCTGATCGTTGAAAGACTAAAAGGAACTGTCCTTGATATCCAATATCCAAAGGATATAAACTTTGCACAAAAGAACCTAAGAGTGAAACTGGTGTTAAGTGTGAACCAACCCTTTATTGCTGATCTTCCTCTAGACCTGCAAGAAGATGGCTATGTCACTGTCAAGTTCTTTTATGTTGGTTTACCCCACATATGTGAAGTCTTCAGGATAATCAATCATCCTACAATCTCATGCTATTTGGATGATACGGAAAGCGCCTCAATAGCCTCGACATCTTCGTCATCAGAATCTGAAACAAGTAGATGTACCATCTCATACACTCCTATAATGTCTCCAGCAAGGTCCCCTGACAACAATTGTACCCCAAGAAACAGCTTTGATCAAGAGTCACCACCACCTATCTCAAATGCAACTCTTATGCATGGATCGTACTCAACAACCCCAGCACAAAGAGAGATGGATACCCATATTGTCTTGTACAATCCCAACAACCACAAAAGATCACTTAGTCCTACCAGCTCGTATGGTCCTGACCCAAAGCATAACATACCTTCCACAGACTGTAGGTTCCAACCACCCATCAAAAATACCCCCTCATTCTCCTTCAAATCTCAATCCCCTGCTCCTAAAAAATCCTACCCCTCTGATGGTTTTGCTTTCTCCAAAAATTTTGTCATTGAAGATTTTCCCCTACCAAAATCAATCATAAGAGAGGGACCTGCTCAACCATAAAACTTCACCTTCATCCCAACCCCTATTCTACCCAAAAAATTCTTCGATGACCCATTAAAGAACTACAAACCCAAGAAAACATGTTCTCCACCGCCAAAATCCAAAAACACTGAAGTCTCTAACCAAAAACCCATGATTTTGACTGGAAAAGCTTTGGAAACTCTGAACAATCTCATACTAGACCCACCACGCCTTATCCTTCACCCCCCAGCTTTCATGAGTACAAACAACTTCTTTGCTGCTGGTGGATCGTTGCAAGGAATTCCCAAGGAGAAGACAACCATAAGTCCATCCCCTGAAATACTCTCTACTGTTGTTAATACCCTCCTTGGGGATCTAGTCACTGAAAATGAGAAACTAATGCAACAATATGCAAATGGTGCCTGGAAAATTGGGTCTGCAAATCTGGAGGATCTGAACCAGGTGGAAGAAGAAGAGAGAGATGAGCTGCTAAATCACAGTGAACGAGAAGAAGGGGCCGTAACAGATCCACAAAAACACCAAGAGGAAGAGGAAATACTGGTCACACAGAGAGCTAGATATCTAGTGGTCAAAAACTCAGTTGCAGACAAAGGCAAAGGCAAGGCAAAGATGCAAAAGGAGATAAAAAAAATTGCACTATAAGGAAGAAACAAGGAAGCACTGCAATTAGGATCGATGACACAAATAATCCTCTAATGAAAAGTGGAGCTAATCACACCAATGAAAACCCTTCCCCATTCCGTTTACCCCACCAAATGATGATAACACCACCAGTACCCCAGAAAAAACACCCCACACCAGCCAGAGAGAATCAAAGAGTCACTGAGGAAGGTGTACGTATGCGGAGGAAAATCTTAACTCTCGCCAAAACAATACACAAACTGCAACAAGAAGCCAAAAGCCATGACAAGGGTGAGAAGCAAGAAGAACAAAATCAGACCAGCCAGGTAAAAACTCTTTCTAGCATTTTATCGAACACCCTAACTTACAGTTACTGCTCAATTTTTTCTAAAAATGTTTGTTATAGATATGAAATTATAAGTCCGATTGGTAGACAACTAGTCATAGTTAGATTTTTATATTACAGTCACACGAATACTCTGAATACCTTGTGCTCTGGATACTTTTTTGGCTGCCTCTTGGAATTGAATCAACCCACCCACCTTGAAGATCATTCACCTCTGAGTTTCCCCGCCGCTGAAAGAAATATAAAACCCTTTTTAGCTCCCTCAGAAATTACTCTACAAACCAAATCTTTACGGACTGCCTACACCATCGGAAGGTTTATCCTTCTCAGCTCAAATTACCTCCCTCTAAAAAACCAAACCCCCTCATTTTACATCAACCTCAACAACCCGTTTTCATGGCTCTCAACATCTTAGCCAGGAACTGCCAGGGACTGGGAAAACCAGCCACCCAAAATCATCTCAAACAGCTTCTAAATAAGCACACCCCCGATATCATATTTCTTCAAGAAACCAAGAACAAGCAGCCTTTCATAAAATCTTTCCTCCTCCATGTGAAATACCAAAATATGGAAATTGTAAACCCTACTGGTGTTATAGGAACCGCAGGAGGATTAGATCTAGCTTGGTCTAGCAAAGTATCCCTCTCAGTTGTGAATAGAACAGATAGTCAATTGGATGTTATAGTCACCTGTAAAGTTAGTGGAAATGTATGGATGTTATCCGGAACCTATGGGTGCCCCTATCGATTAAGAAAACACACTAGTTGGGAGTATTTCAAAAAGTTGGCTAGTAATGTTGAAGTACCTTGGATTGTACTAGGAGACTTAAATTTTACTCTTACTACTGAAGAAAAAGGAGGAGGAGTAGTGGTGGGCCAAACTGAGAGCCTCTTTTTCAATAATCTAATACATGAAGCTGATCTTATGGACCTAGGTTTTGTGGGTTACCCTTTTACCTGGTCTAACAAAAGGGGAAAACAGGACTTTGTGGAAGCCAGACTAGACAGAGCCCTAGCTAACCCTAGATGGTTAAATCTCTACCCAAGAGCGCTAGTGTACCACCTAACGCCGTTAGGATCAGATCATAGCCCCATTCTGATTAGAACTTCTCCCTGCTGGAAAGATGGAGCGAAACCATTCAAATTTTTTGGTATCTATATGGAAGAACCATCATGTTTTCAAGTTATAGAGGAATCTTGGGACATAAACCCAGGAGGCTCAACAGCTTTTCAAGTCATGTCTAAACTCAAAAATGTGAAACAAAAAATAAAAATCTGGAATAGAGAATGTTTTGGAAACATCCAACAAAACATCAAAAAGCTCAACCAAAATCTTACCCATGCAAAAAACAACCTCAATCTACAAGACAATAACCCAAGAGTAGTGAATATCCAACAAGACCTGGAAAAGTGGTACAACTATGAAGAAAGCTTTTGGAAAACCAAAGCCACGGACAATAACCTACATCTAGGAGACCAAAATACTGGTTATTTCTATTCAACGGCTACTTTTCGGGCAAGAAAACTTAGAATTGAGACAATCAAGAAGAATGATGGAACTTGGTGCAATGATAGACAAGGCTTAGAGGATACTTTCCACAAACATTTTGCCTCCATGGATTCAACCTCTAATCCAATCATTAGTGAGCAAATTATCCAACTAATCCCAAAATGCCTAAATGATCTAGACAATGCTAAACTGATGGCTCCCCGCTCAGAACTTGAAATTAAACTCATTGTTTTTGATATGCACCCAAATAAATCCCCCGGCCCGGACGGATTCCCGGCTATTTCCTTCCAGAAGAACTGGTTCCTGCTGAAAGATGAAGTTGTCAAAATGGTTCAGGATTTTTTCACCACAAAACACATCCTCAAGGAATTCAACTCCACTTTTATCACCCTCTTCCCCAAGATAGAATCTCCTACAACCCCTAAGGACTTTCGACCAATTTCTCTTTGCAACACTATCTACAAAATTATCTCAAAACTTCTGGCAGGAAGGATCAAGCCTTTCCTTGATAAGCTTATCTCCCCATACCAATCGTCTTTTGTCCCAGGTCGACAAATCTCGGACAACATCATCATAGCCCATGAAATAATACAAACAGTGAGAGCAGAGAGGAAAAAAAAAAAGAAAGGATACATGGGCCTTAAAATAGACATGTCAAAAGCTTTCGATAGGGTTGAATGGGACTTCCGAATCAGAATTATGGAGCAAATGGGCTTCTGCAAAAACTGAATCGACCTCATCCTTCAATGTATAGGTACCACCACCAGTGCGGTTCTTGTTAATGGGTCTCCCACGGGTTTCTTTAAACCTACTCGTGGGCTTAGACAAGGAGACCCACTCTCTCCCTACCTTTTCATTATTTGTATGGAAGCCCTTTCAAGGGTGTTGCAAGAAGCGGAAAACCAAAAACTAATTAGTGGAGTAAAATTCGGCCCGTTTGCTCCCGCCATCTCCCACCTTCTTTTCACGGATGATTGTCTCATTTTCGCTAAAATAGGGAAGAAAGAGTGCAAAAACCTTGTCCATATCCTAGATGTTTTTAGCATGGGGTCTGGCCAACAGATCAACTACGATAAATCTGGTGCTTTCTTCAGTAACTCTGTCTCCAATGGAGAAATTAGAGAAATCCTATATATCCTCAAAGTAATAAGAATAAAACTGGATGAAAAGTATTTAGAGATTTCGCTCTTTACCCATCAATCCAAGATTAAATGCTTCATACCAATCCTAGAAAAATTAAAGGCTCGTCTCAAAGGATGGAGTAGCAAACTCTTATCCCCTGCGGGCAGGAGATTTTGTATCAGGCATGTGGCCGATACCATGGCGACATACCACATGTCTTGTTTTGTAATACCAAAGGAGATAACCAAGAAAATGGATACCTTAAACAGAACTTTCTGGTGGGGCCACTCATCAGACAGCAATAGGGGTTGGTGCCCCAAAGCTTGGGACTCTATTTGCACCCCCATTGAAAATGGGGGATTAGGGCTCAAACAATCCGAACAATTCAACTTAGCCATGATCACCAAAACTGTCTGGAGGATGATACACAACCCAGATTCCTTTACCACGAAAGTGCTCAAAGAAAAATATTTTAGGAACGGTACCCCTCTACAGCTGACCAAACGGAAACAAAATAGCTCTTGGTTTTGGAAAGGCTTATGGAAGGGCATTCATCTCATTAAAGAAGAAGTTGTCTGGAAAATTGGAGATGGAAAGAATATTCACCTTTGGATTGATAATTGGATCTCCCTCACTGAAATCAAACCAACTATAACAAACACCTGACCAAGATGAGTGATATCCTATCCATAGATACCAAAAATTGGGATGAAAATTTCCTAAATCAAGTCCTACCCAAAAATGTCGTGCAGAACATTCTTGCAATTGATCTGAGACAACATACTACCACCAAAGACACCATATTCTGGCCGCACTCTAGTAAAGGAACACTGACGGTAAAATCAGTGTATGCGCATCTGATAAGAGACAAAGCCATTCAAAACGGCCATCCACCTCTCCCTCCACCAAACCCAATATGGAAGAGAATTTGGTCTCTTGATGTCCTCCCTCGTATCCGTGTTTTTGTCTGGAAATGCTATAGTGGCATTCTCCCAGTCAGTAGTAAAATAGGAAGATGGGTCACCACAGTAGACAAAACCTGTATAATGTGTGGCTTCCCTTCCGAAACTGATGCACATACCCTTTTTAGATGCCCGTTTAGTCACGCTGTCTGGTTTGGAATACATTGTAGAGTAGATACAAATACTGCAAATGTTCAAGAATGGATTGAATCTTGGATTACAAACACTCAACCCAGTCTATTCTCAGGAGTTCAATGGAATCAGTTGTATGCTCTTACATCCTGGTATATCTGGAAAGCTAGGTGCTTAAAATGCTTTCAACAACAACAACAAACACCTGCGGTTACTATTCACCAGATAGAAAACCATTTTCAGTTACGGAAAACCAACCCTAGTGAGCTATCTTTCAACGGAACCCCAACCTTGGCCCAACTAGATCAAATTCAGATCATGATACAAGTTCCAAAATTAACAATGAAGTGTTTCAGTAGCTGGCATGTCCACCCTCACACGGCTATTGTGATTAATGTTTTGACAGATGAACGCGGAAAAACCAAAGGAAGATGGGCATGCCTCTGCGCAGTGAGCTCACTACAACAAAGCGCGGCTGTGGGAGTTATTGAAGCAATGAAGTGGCATCAACACCACAATCTCAGGATATGCAACATTGAAATGGATGACAGCAAGCTGATGAAGATCTTGAAGACAAAATGGAGTCTGCCTCAACAGGCTACTCACGTTGCCCTATTTGAACACAATGTTGAACTCTTTTCTTATTTTCGCAAATTAAACTGTAATTCCCTAAGGCAAGATTGGAAGACCACAATCCAATCCATGGCCAAAGATTATGCCCCATCCACTGGAGACGGTGGTGCCTATTTCTCTATGTTTGATTGTAATATGTATGTCCCAAACAATGCTTCTCACTCCTTTCTGGGGAGCTAGTCTCTGCTTTTCTATGTCCAGTTTAAAAAAAAAACAATTAAATATTATTTTATTCCAAATACCAAACCTTTCTGTTTTAAACTGAAGTCTGTTCAAAATACTCAAATTTACTAAGGCTGAATTGGGGGCCATGGAAAATAATTAGGGGCCTCATCCCATTTATACTCACCCCATAAAAGATAGAGGGCTTCCAAAATGTTGGTGAAAATACCAATTTAGCCTTCTCTAATAACTACCTTAAAAATCTCATTAACCACTAACCTCGGCCCCCAATCTTCATTTCAATCAAAACTTCTTCTTCTCCGCTCCCTCTGTCCCACTGTCTCCCATTCCATTAACGACTTCTGAGAAAAAAAATTCTCACCGATTCATCGTCGTAAGTGAACTAAAACCCCCTAATCTAAGTTGGGTTTGTGTTTAATTTGATTTGTTGATTGAAAAATTAGATTTTTAACTGCCAAATTGCAGTTACAGTTCCAGGGTCGTTAACCATGGTTTTTTATTGCTTAACGATTTTTTATATGCATATTGAATTGACGAAAAATCGTTAACCACTAGGGTGTAGTAGATAACGACCCTAAACCTGGTTTTCTGCCCAAGAATAGTGTCGTCCAGGAATTTCTAAATCGTTAACGATTCTTCTCGACGACCCTTTTTAAATACGAACGACTCTGTCTTATGCAGAACCACCTCTATGTCCCAAATAGTGATAGGGTCGTTGGGTTCTAAACATATTAAGTTAACGACTCTGTGTGACCTAACTAGCTGGAGTCGTCAATTATATCACACTTGGTTGACGATTTTTCATAACCTGCAAAAGTTGCAGGTTTGAGTCGTCAAAGGTTGTGTCAAGTAATTGACGACTTCTTAGAGTCGTTCGTTTATTACCCTCTCAACTTAACGACCCTCACTCTGAGTAGTTGCATAATGTACATGAATCGACCACTTGGAGCATCATTCATACAATTTGAAGAGTATAGGAAGTTTACCTGATTGTTTTGAGCTTCGGGTTCTTCATTTTGAGGATTGGTTCCTTCATTTTGAGCAATAGTATTCCTCCACTGGAATCACTCATTTCAAATAACCCTAAATTTTCCCCCTAAAACTCAATTTCTTCCTCTCCACAACACAAAAACACAACTTTTCTTTTATCAAAATTTTATCCCTAAATCTGATTTTAATCTAACTAAACTAATTAACAATTAATTAACACTAATGATTTGGGGTAGTTTAGCCATTTAAAAAAAATGCGATAAGGGATAACTCCCAATTATTATTTCATGACCTTTTTTTGTACTGTAACTAGGGTCTCCAATTATTTTTCCACGGCCCAATTCAGCCTTGAAATTTATTGTCAGTATTTATGTAACTGCACCCAATTCAGTATGTTCTTTCAGTTTTCAAATAAGCTTATCACTACCTAATACTGCTTTAACATTAATAGATTCTCAGTTAAAATTGTCTAGACTCATTGATTACAGCGCACTTTCTGATATCCCTCAGTATAATTGTTGTGGTGTACATAGTACCACCGCGATGTCAAGTTCCACCAAGTTTTAAGTTTACAAGTCATATCCCAACTGCGATGTCAAGTTCCACTAAGTTTTAAGCTTATAAGTTATATCCCATTGATGCCCAGAAACCAAATCCAGACTCTGAGCTGCATGTTTTTCACAAACAAAGCAAAACCTAATGCATAGTGACTCAGTTTGCTGCTCACTATGTTGGTTCAAAATTTTGGTAGGCATGGAAACCCAAAAGGTTAGTGATTTGAAGCTAGTAAATGTCAACCCAAAATTTGGCTAACTTTTGCACTTTCAACAACTCTATCTGATGATCAAACCTATTAGTAAAAAGAAAAGAATAGGTAAGACTAAATAATTTGTGAAGGAACTAAGCAAATTAAGCAAAGGAAATCCTGTTTATAAGAAAACTATGATAAATTAGAAGGAATACAGAAATATCTTGACCACCTTGCACTGGCTTCTAGCAAGTCTCCAAGTTTTATACTTTATTCAATGGAATTCCAGCAAAATTTCCTTGCACTCATCAGATATACTCGAACCAGTTCACTCTTATACAGCAATACAGGCAGGGAAAACTGCAGAAGTCACAAAATTGAAAAGGGAAAACAGTAACACATCTAAGCAAAAAAAAATAATATGCCTGATACTTAACATATCATATCCTTCCCTCAATAGTGACAAGCCACGATGAACAAACATGATCATGCGTAGAATCCACAATTTTAAAACTTCATGGTAGCATATGTATATGGTGAAACATAGAATAATATGGAACGCTAGCAAACATGGTTGGCAGTGATCAAAACATCTAGCATAAAAATGTTTCGAGTCCCGGAATTAATAAGTGATATCAGAAAAATGACAAATGATTGATAGCAAATACTGCAAAGAGAACACCAAGTAACTTTAATTTGAGTGGTGGAGATCATACCGATATAAACTGCGGATGGAAAACTTGAAATCTACAAGCTGCACTTTTGTAGAGATGGCGAGGGAGAGCTACCTAGTGGTCACTAGTCAGTCAAAAGGTATTCAACAGAACTGGACACTGCCTCCTTGAGTCACTTCACTTACAATAATATACTAAAACGGTTTTATTCTCAATCTAACTAAACAGTTAGTAAGCACACCAAAAGAAGATTACTCTTACAGAATTTCCTTGTAAGCACACCAAAAGGGATATTTAAACAATCACTGCTCCAGGACCCAACAAACAGTGCTATAAGTATAAGATCATGAAGTTGAATTTAAAGAGTTTCTAAGAAGGATTAAAGAGTACCATATTGGAAGCCTTGGATCATTCCTCAACAGAATACGAACAAACATAACAAGGAGCATACAAAGGATAATCTGAAATCCATAGTATGAACACAAATCACAAATGAGAATACAAGGAACAAAGTGTAAACCCTAACTTCTGAAAAAAGAAAGGTTTTCATTCCTGTTTCAATTTCAAACCCTAAATTCTATTAAAGAGTCCCAAAATTAAAATTAACAAAAATCAAAATTAAACAAAACCAAGTTCAGGATTCATCAAAGTAAGGCATAGATTTCACATTAGTTAAAAAGACTAGATTCATTCATCAATTGAACTTCATTACAGTAGATACACAGACGAAATTTACTAGCATAGTACCTGAACCCACCCAGAAAATGAAAGAACAATCACCAGGAACCCTAACCCCTATTTTTAAGAACTAGTAAACTTGGTGACAGCTTTAGTACCCTCAGAAACAGCATGCTTGGCCAATTCACCAGGAAGAACAAGACGAACAGCAGTCTGGATCTCTCGAGAAGTAATAGTTGGCTTCTTGTTGTACCTAGCTAATCTGGAGGATTCCGCAGCAAGTTTCTCAAAGATATCATTAATGAAACTGTTCATGATACCCATAGCTTTGCTTGAAATACCAATATCAGGATGAACTTGTTTCAGAACCTTAAAGATGTAGATCTTGTAAGTTTCGACTGATTTCTTAGATCTCTTTTTCTTCTTATCTGCTGAAGAAGCATCTTTGCTTGGTAATTTCTTCTCAGCTCTGGGTTTCTTCTCTGCTGGTGCTTTCTCTGCCTTCTTCTCTTCTGCTGGCTTCTTCTCTGCGGGTTTTTTCTCTGCTAGTTTCTTCTCTGCTTTGGGTGCCATTGAAGCAAAAGTTTGAAGGAAATGTGAAACGGAGTTTTTTCTTCTTGGGAGTAGAAAGAGAGGAAAGATGAGAAATGAGATGGAGAAATTGAATTGAAGGTTGAGTTATTTATATAAGATGTTGGTTGAATTTGATTGGTAATTTTTGTTTCAACCGGATCGAGATTTGACCACTATGAATCGTTGATTATCGTAAAGGTAATGGATGGTTGAGATTTTTATACTTAAAAAAGAGAGAGAAGGTTGTTTATTGGTTCTTTTTGTTACAACCGGTGTGTATCGTTGATGTCGTAAGGGCATTGGATGGCTACGATTTTAATAATATTTTGAAAAGAGAGGGACTTCTATTTTGAAATTAGTAGATTTTAAAGAAAGGGACGTGGCATGGCAAACAAATCGAGGCACTATAAAATATTATTAATAACGCCGGCGAGCACGTTCCACATCCTTCCTTGCTGCCATCTGGGCATCGTTAAAATGCTGGTATGAACGGTAGATTGATTATCGATTGATTATCGTAAGCGGTAGACTTTCTTGCGAGCGGTGTTATGAATAACGCTGGCGATATTCTGATTATTGCTGGCGTTATACATTAAACCGAGCGATTTAAGTAGTATCGCTAGCGATATTAATATTATCGACCACTAGATATTTTGTAATGGCTATTTCTCCTACTGGTTCCTATATATACGCCCTCGTGTTTCTCCAAGGTACTCACACCTAGTTCAACCTATATTTCATTAATTTCTCTAGCTCTATTATCATTTTAAATTTCATAATCATCAATGGCGAGATCCAATGAAGAGAGGAATGTTATTATGAATCGGTTTAGATTACAACAAAAAATGCATCGAAGGAGGTTGCAAGAACTTGATGATGAGTAAGCTGAAGATAATAAACTAATCGAAACTTTGATACTTGTACATACGGGCTAAAAACCTAGAGTTCGAGAGCCACAAGAAGTATTCTCAAGAAGGTACACGTATCGAGGGAGGGAATTTTACCATCAGAAGCTGATGCACGATTATTTTCTTCCCAATTGTGTGTACTCTGATCAAAATTTTCAAGGTCGATTTTGTATGCCTCGTCATCTGGTGATAAAGATTATTGAAGAGCTTTGTCGAGTAGAACCTCAATTTAATTATCAGTTTGATGCACTAAATATTAGAGGTCATAGTCCTGAACAAAAAAGTTACTTCGACTTTAAGGATTTTAGGTTATGGCTCTCCAGCGGATGCGAATTATGAGTACCTTCGTATGGGTAAAAAAACTTCATTCACTTACCTTTCATTGTTTTGTGAAGTAATGATTAATCATTTTGGTCCAACATATTTACGAAAACCAACCGAGGAAGATGTTAGAGAAATATTGAGGGAGAATGAGGAAAGGGGATTCCCGGGAATGTTAGGTAGTCTGGATTGTATGCATTGGGTATGGCAATGATGCTCTGTTTATTGGGCCGGTCAATATAAGTGTCATTATACAAAACCAATAGTTATCCTTGAAGCTGCTGCTTCTTATGATTGTTGGATATGGCACGCTTTTTTTGGTCTTCCGGGTTCACAAAATGATATGAATGTTTTGCACAAGTCGCCTCAGTTTGAAGATTTGAAGTATGGAATTTGTCCTCAAGTCCGTTTCATGATCAACGGCCATCAATACACTCATGGCTATTATCTTGCGGATGGTATCTACCCAAAATGGTCCACCTTGGTTCAATGCTACCGTCGGCCTCCTTCCGTTGCATTGGGCCGTTCATACCAGCATTTTAACGATGCCCACATGGCAGCAAGGAAGGATGTGGAACGTGCTTTTGGAATTTTAAAGAGGAAGTTCACTATCATTTGTGGCCCATATCGTGGGTTGAGTCCTCGTGAAATGCACAAAACTATGCTCACTTGCATAATTCTTCATAACATGGTAATTCAGGAAACCCAGCGTGATCCGGAGTGGACTAACTATGAAGATGAAGATTTGACGCTGGAGATTCAACTAGAAAGAGGCCTCCCTGCAAGGAATTATGCTCAAATGACTAATTACATTCAGAACCAAAATTTGTATGACAGTTTAAGAGAAGATCTGAGATTGAATATTTGGGCAGAGCATGAAAGACAATGAGTTATGCATTTTTATTTAAGTTATGTATTTTAATTTAAGTTATGTATTTTTATTTGAGTTAATGAGCTATGGGATTATTTAAGTTAATAAGCAACAACATTTCAAATGAATCAACTTTTCATTTCAAACTAATATTAAGTAGAATGCAACAACAATATATCAAATTAAAATGCAATACTTTAAATTAAAACTTAATTTAATACATCAATCATCTAGAGGGACTACTGCAACAAACTCATCATCAGTTCCATCATCATCATCATCACCATTGTTGTTAGTAAATCCAACTTGTCGTTCAATCTATGCTTGAATTCTGTCAAATTCAATTTGCCACACATGTTTTTGTTGGGCGTTCATAATTGAAGTGTTAGCTTGAAGAATGTTATGCTTATCATAGTCAAACCCAAAAATTTTCTTGAGAAAGACGACTTTTTTTACTCTCTATGTTTTGAAATTTCCTATCAACTGCTCTTTGCTTCTCGACGGTCTTTTGATGTTCCATAAACTCCGCCATGTTAAATCCACCGGAACTTCCCCCTTCTTGAGATAATTTTCTAGCTAGTCTTGAATTGTTCCTCCCCGACAGTTTTCTCTTACCATCATCATAGTTATTAAAAACTAAGTTACCATTTGGGTTTCTTGCAGTATCTGGTGAAGAATTTGATGGACCTGGTGAAAATGGTGAATAGTTTGGTGTTGAGGGAGAAGAATTATATGGCGACCTTTCAGGTACTTGTTTATTAGTTGATAAGAAATCTGGATTATATTTGTTCAACCCCTTCAAAGTATGATAACAACTTTCAAAAGCGAACTGTTTACCATTTTTCCGCTGCCAATCTGTACGAACCTGTCTTTCAAAATCAACATCCACCTGACCACTCTCCTTGCCTGCTCTCTTGGCTTGCATTATCAATGCAACATAAGCGGCTACTTCCCTGTTGATTACAATGAAGTGTTCTGCCAATCCTTTTGCATCACGAGAATTGATATTCATGGTTTGTTCTTCACATTTACGAAATATATTTTCCCACGTGGTGTTACCATGTTGTTGTGCACCATCGATACAATCTTGGGTAAAAAAAACATAATTACGACAAATGCATTCATCCTCTATCATGTTGTATTTTGCACCACAAACTTTATTTTTTTTTAGCTTTGCCTTTTCCTTGACTTTGAGATTGTGAATCCATATTACAAGAAATAAAGAATTGTAGAGATAGTGTGATTGTTTTAGATTTAAAGAAGAAGATTGAGAAATTCTAGAGACATTTAAAAATTCTGGTGTGAGTTGAAATGAGATTGAAATTATGTATTTATAGAGGGGAAAATAATACCGTCGGATGAATATTTGATAAACGATGATCAGACTGTCGAGCGGTAGCTTGACTAGCGTTGGCGCTTTAAATACCAGCGAGCGCTGGCTTGACCGTCGAGCGATGGACACGTTATCGCTCGCTGGAAACTTTGTCGTGTATGCCTATATGTTATTCCTGACATATAGACATATGAGTTTGGCAGTTTGGCATACCCATAGTGGGCGCATATATGCCAAATATCAGTTTTTGGCATGTGCATTAGAATAGGCCTTAGACGCGCTTCTTTTGAGTTTTGGGTATATTTTCACCCCATATGATTTTCATTTGGCGTCGGTGAAAACTGTTGACAACGTTGGAGGTGGCGTAGGCGGAGGAGTTGTTGGGCAGCAACACCAACGGCTTAACAAATATAACAGAGAGGAAGGACTTTTTATATTTATTTGTTAAAGGGAAAGCAAATTTTGATTTAAGGAGACCAATAGTTGTAGTCAGTTCACTAACCAGAACTGATTTTATATACAAGTGTGACTTGTCCTCTGAGAAAATTAAGGAGTTAGAAAAAGTGATTATTTATGGTATTCATGATGACCTGACAAAATTTCTTTCATAAGCTCATGAACAAGGTATCACTACTTTGTTAAGGGATAAACATTTAGAATACTCTGACCAAGAAAAAACTATTACCTCAAGAAGGAAAAAATCTTCTGATAGTTCTCGTGCCAAGTCTACTCATTCTGATCCCATCAGAACTAGGAAGCGCTGCTATTTATGTAATACATAAGGACATGTTCAAAGGAAATATAAGCTTAGATTGGAGAACAATTGATTTGAGTCTTTTCAAGACACCTTGAATCATATTCTAAAAGGTGTAACTGACATTCAAAATTCTAAACCTCTTGGTTTGAAAACCATGGGTACTAGTTCACCTACTAAATCATACTCGAGGAATGTTAGTTCTGCTTGCTTAACTAATAACATAATAATAGAACATAAAGCAAGAGTAGGGGCTCACATGCTCTAAGAAGATCTCAAAGAAACTTTCAAAAATATGGGTTCCTATAAGAACTCATTATGTTAAAGGATCTAAGGAGATACCAGTTAAGGAAACTGTACAACTTGTAAACATGAAGTTGATGATAGCATGTTACAATGATCTCATTGATAAGTTGTCATGCACTTTCAAGGAAAAGCAGAATTACTCAGGTAAAGGTTCCAATTTCATAACCTTTCGTGATGACAGTGAGTTTTATGGTAACTTATCTAGTCCAAAGGGTTGTAATACAAAATGTAGAGTCATACACAAAACTAAACATTGGCATGTCTCTTATGGTAAGTATGAAAATACTCATCCTTGTGCTTTATAAGCAACAAAAACTTGGATCCTCATCTTTAAATATCTTGTAAAATGATGGATTACCAAATGACATGTGTTCTGTTTGATTCAAATAGTTCTACTATGTAACTCTTTACACTTCTTCTCTAAAAGTTATTATTCCGCAGTACTATGTCCATTTATTATGTTCCATCAGCTTAAACAAAAGGCAAGAATGAAGCATCCTTTTTTTAGCCTTTGCTCCAAGAGATATATCCATCCTTATATAGTTATGTGAAAAATTGAGTAGAATGGCTCTATAAATACACAATGTGTATGATGGTTGTCTCCCTGCACCATCTATATAAGTCATTGACTTGGTGTAACCACATCTTGATAGAAGTCAAAAGTGTAATGACTTCAGGTGGGTATCAACAAATCTGTGCTTTATGTATTATTCTCCTTACCTATTTGACTCATAAGCAGTGGCGGAGCCACCCCAAGATTGTTAAAACCTTATATAACTAGACTGTCTACACGTATACTCAATACGAAATTTTCAAATTAGTGTATCCGGCCCCTAAATTTTCTTAACTTCCTTTTTAAATTTAGGATATGTCGTTTTTTTTTTTTATTTAAAAAATCGTGTTTCCTTTTTACATTAACTCGAGTTTAACTTTAAGTTTAATCACTATGTCATTCCCCATATGCCTTATATATACATATGCATTAAAACTTAATCGAATCCTAATACAAAATCAATCATAACAACTACTCAAGGTTTCATTTTTTGCTATGTGTATCGACAAAATTTGGCTTCATAACAAAATAGATGATAATTTTTTATAAATGAGTCCTTACTTGTATATGCTGAAAAATAAAATCGCACTTTTGTTTAGCTTAGATTCGATTATAAATGATTTTACCATTACAATCTAGTTTTCATTGGCCCCTCCAATATTTAATCCTAGCTCCGCCACTACTCCTAAACAAGAGACGAGAACATGATCCATCTGGGAATTTTTACCTAACAAGCTAAGATAAAGGTTATGCTCTTAGATTTTTCTAATCATATAAGTTGATATTTAAACTTAAGCAATTTTGATGGATTTAATACGTGACCATAAAAAAAGTACTTCATATTGAGTCTTTTGCAATAACACTCTTTGGGTTTGAGAACGTGTCGCGAGTTCTTTAAAATACATTTATGTTTTGTTTAATGCTCTTGGCAAGGAAAACGGTTCACGAATTATTTTTTAATCAAAGACAAACTCTACCGATTCCTTCTTTAACTCAATCTCCAAAAAGTGGTCACAGAAACTATTCTTTTTTTTGGAAATATCTCTCGAGTTCGCCATATATATATACCACACACTTGGGTTTGAGCTTTCTTATTCAAGTCTCTCTTGTACTTAAGCATGTCTCCCATATCTCGCACCCTATCTCACAATAACATGGAAGAAGCTTATGGCAAGTATTGCAGTGGTATTTGGTCAAAAGGGAAGAAGAAAAGAACTTTGGTAGAAGATGAAGTGGAAGTTACTACCGAGGATCATCCTGATGTGACTACTTTGCCTATGATCATCAATATGTAGAACAAGAGAAGATGATTTATGCTAATGTTGTTTTATGATTTTCTTAAACAATTTGAAGATTCAACGATTCAACTTGTTTAGCCTAATAAGGTCAAGACATGTTTAGAACTAAATTGAAAAAGGTTTCATATGACCTTGTTCTCATGAAATCACACATCAATGATCTTCTCAATGAAGAGATAATTCCCCGCATAGTTTGTGGATGCGGTTGAAGAAAAACTCAAAGGATTCGGTATCTAATTGGATGTTTCCTTTGGCATTAGTTTTTCCCTTCGATATTTTTACTAGGTAACTCCTTGTAAGATTTATTCATGTTGTTTAAGGAGGATAACTAGAGTTTGAGGTAGCATATTATGTGGTTACACTAGTTATTTGATGTGATTTTATAGAGTCGTAAATAGGAGTTCGTTGCTTGGACTTGTGAAGGTTCAATTTTAGATCTAATTCCAATTAAAACAAAAAATATGTAAAAGATGATAACAATATTACGAGAGACTTGGACTCAGGATCCATCGTAAAACTCATCCGTAGGATTCATATAATAATTCTAGACAATTATAACTCAAATATGGACTTTGATTCTCTTCCAAAGGTATATTTTTGAAGCAATGAATGTAAACCAAAAGCATAGGACATAACAAGTATTAAAGTAAGCATTGAAATCACAACCATTCAATAAAATCATAAAGTGATTAATAATAAATGCAAAAAGTCATACTGTAAAAGAATTAAATATAATTACCCCGCGCATGAAATATGGATTCCTCCGTCATCCTAGTGACGGATTATAGCTCCTAAAAGATTTATTCATGGATCAAGTGTTTACAAAGGTGAAATGAATCAAAAATAATAAAATAGAGAATCTGCAACGCTTTATAGGCGTTACAGATTGACTGTTACAAGAGAAACAATTGGAAAAAGTTGGCCGCAGTTGCAGAAAGTATTCTGCAAGGAATGCTGAAAAACAATTTTGAAAGGAAAACTATCTGTTTTGGAATCACTAGTAGCACCTGGAAACATCTTGCTGAATGAGAGACTAAGTCTCTCCCATTGTAGTCCAATTGTTCTTAGGGTAAAATTGAGAAGGAGGCTAGTCCAAGTCACAACAAGTACTATAACCAAATAGAAAATAAGCTAAAAGATTCATTCCCAAGTACCATTTTCTTTCCTTTTATAGTTCTCCCTCTCTCTTATCTCATCTTGACACATATCCTTGTTTTAGTACATTACTAAACTACGACTATCCTATTTTTCATGTTACCCTTGACTAAGGATTCCAAAATAACAAAAAAGTCAAGTTATCTTTCTTTTGGGCTTTTGACTCGGGGCATCCCAGCTCCTTTAAGGGGTTGGTTTTGGTCCCCAAGTCTCTTATTTTGCATAAAGATAGCCTTATGGATTATAGCACCCTCCTTTATCTAAGGTATCCCTTTCTCATGTACTAAGAATAATTTTTTTCCAGAGATAAACACGTTGGTCGATGTTATTCGCAGTCTTCTTGATATTGTTGTCATCATGACTGATCTTGAGGCTCCTTCTTCATTGGCGACGATATTGGAGGATTAAAATACAAGACTTGATTGTTGCAAGTGCACGAGGTCTAATAATAATTGGATGTTCGATCTTTCTACAAGAATGAAGTCCACTGTCAATGCTCGGAGAGCCCAACTTCCTCAAATAATTTCTGATCTTCCAGAGGGCGTTAATAAAATCCAAGCAAATATTGATGCCTTTACCTAAGCCCGTTAAAAGGCAGTGAAAGTGGTTGCGGGGATATATGAAACGGAAAATTAGCGCAGGCCCAAAAAAATAATATTCTCATTGTCAGGCCCAAGATTATTTTTAGCTTCTGTGACACCCATAATTATATTAAATTTTGAACAATGACTGCATAACTGGTTATGCACCCTAATTTTTCAGGGGTATAACTGGTGACCCAACTTGGATATAACATATATAAAAAACCGCGCCTTGGAATTTTACAAATTTTATATCGTTGGAAATCTTTTAAAGAGAGCAACACAACGAGTACAAACAACAATATCAATTTTTTGTTTTTTACGAAAAAATCGGATGTGATCATCATTTTAGGGAAAATTTTCGAAAACTGACTACATATTCGTTATGCATCCTCCAAAAAGATGCATAACACAATATGCATACACCACAAATGATTCATAACACGTTATGCAACCATATTTTTGTTCATGCATCAATTATTTTGGTTATGCAACCACTAAAATGTTGTATATGCCTGAATCCAACAGAAAAAGCAGACGCATAATGAATTATGCAACCATTTTCTCGATTGCATAACAAGTTACGCATCTATAACAGGTTATATAGCATTGTTTTGGTTGATTTTAGTGCGTACGGATAAAGTTGATGCATAGTGCATTATGCAGCCATATTTTCGGATGCATAACCTGTTATGCAGATATTATTGTAGATGCATGACAAGTTATGCAATCTTTTTTTTTGTTGGTTTCAATAGTAACAAAAAGGTTGCTGCATAACGTGTTATGCAATCGTTTTCTGGAATGCATAACAATTTATGCAACAAATTTTGTAGATGCATAACAGGTTATGCATCCATTTTCATGACTGCATAACGTATTATGCAAATATTTTCTCGACTTTCAGTTCTGTAGTTAGTTCTGGTATGTTAAGACCTCGTGCAACAACATTTGTTGCTACCATAATTGGCGTTGCGCCAGTTTTGAATGATCTCAAAGCTTGTTCACGCTCCTGCATATTATTGAAAGAGAGTTTGAATGACAATATCAAAAGGCAAACCACACAGGCAGTCAAGTGCTAGCACACATAGTAATCAAGCCTGGACATGAGTTAGACGTTGTAGCATTCATAACACGCAATAGTTAGGAAAATAAGAAGTACTCAATGGTACTTCCCCTCAGAATTTACATCATCCGGTAACAACAACAACAACAAGTAAGCTGAGAGTTCTCATATCATCTAAATATCACTATAGAAGGATGGTTTATACAGTATCTACTGCAGATGCAACATAACAAAGTCTGATGCAAAACCTAAACAGTGTAATACATTGATTCCTGAAACAAGGATAGAGCAAGCCAAAGATAGACTGATTCAGGGAAAGAGCAATCCCAGAATATACTAGTTTTCTGACACAAGGAACTGAAGGTTAAAAGAAAAGCATACCATTTGAACTTTATCATCGTGTATTCTCATACCCATCTGAATCTCCTCTCATCTAATTTCTCTACTGTTCAATTTCAAATCAACTCCACGCTCAGCAAACCCTAAATCCCATGAATGAAATCGTACCCAAGCTTTAATTTCTTCTCAATTGCTCAAAAACTGGTAATTGCAACAGAAACCCAACAAAAAATTATTTTCAATTGCTCAATCACCAATATCGACTCCAATTTTCATTCAATTAACCGTCATCAGTAATCCCTAAATCTTCTTCGTGTGAATCTGATAACAACTTCACCTCTTTCTTGGGACAACACCAAATTCAAACCCCTTAATCATCCCTAACTTGCGATTTTTATCACCATTATTTGTAGCTTCCCAACCATTTTTCTTATGTGTGATAACCTTCTTCTCTTTTTGGTGAAGATGATTTGCTTCTGATTCTTCTATTCATATTCACTAAAGGAAAAATTAAACAGAGAACATAGATACTAATCAAAAGTAAGAAAAAGCCGCAAAAATAAGCAAAGTTGAATGTTAAGAAAAATAACCAGATAAAGAATATGCATCCAGTTATCACCAGGAACTCGGACGTGATCCAATATCCCACCATATTTCTCAAACTTGCGCAACACTAATTTGATATCATTTTTGGAGAAACAGTACAATCAAACAAAAGGAGGATCTCACTAACTCCAAATGCATTGCCATGAAATAGAAGTAGTGCACAAGGTGGAAACACCGTATTTATTCGTTCAATCTCAATTCAGGAGACCTTCAAGTTGGCTTTGTTTGTTTGAATTTGAGTTACGAGAGTCTAGAGCAACTACGACGAATATACAAGACACAATAAGTTTACTAACAGTCAGATTACACAAGCAATTAACCAGAAGGGTAGCATATGAGTGGCAACTATCAAGAATGTACAAATGAGTATATATACTGGCAAAAAAATCCACGAAAGACCAAAAATATTACTGTTAAAGTTGCTCGCTATAAATTAAACAATGTGCTAATGGAAATTTGAAACAAGCATGTTGAGTACTTGCTAGAAGCCAAGGGTTCAGGCAATTCAGTAAAATGGTGGTGCACCAGAATTACAAATACTACTGCAATTGTTTGGCAGAGCAGCAAAAAAAGTGGTGAATCAAGAATCATAGAAAAGTAAGCATTCTGTAAATCGATTCGTATTTGCTCAAATACTTGGGACCTCCCAACAGGAACGGAGGCACACAGAGACAAATGGGGTCTATGGACCCCACTTGTTTTCAAACTTCAATGTAAAAAAGCTTGTTTTTTTTCTATAAATTCAACCATTTATGGGGGAAAATAGGTAGGAGAAAATTAAAAATTTAGGTTTCCCTGATATTGATCCCGGGAGCATTAAGCCTTGGCTCCGTCATTGCCTCCCAAATTCTCAGATGATCGCACGAATTTCACTAACTAAACCCAAAATTTCACAATATGAAGTAAAAATTAGAGGAAATTAGGAAGCAATAATTTGCATCAACATATAAAATGGACCAAAATCCTCCCAAGTGCTCTTCTTTGAACTCCAACACAATTGAAGAACAGAAAGGGGTTTCATGGTATCAAAGCGTCAGCCAAAGCTAGATTACCTAATCTAACTATCCAACCACGAATTGAAGCATATTTTATCAGCCGAAATCACAATTTAATTAGATAAAATGAATAAGTGAAAAGAAAAATTATTTTAGTTAGATAAAATGAATAAGTGAAAAGAAAAATTATACCCAACTACAATCATCCACTTCTTCTCTGATGGTGAACTCTCCGGGATGTTTTCTCTGTATTTCCAGGATTTGCTTTTGATTAGTATATGCGTTCTCTGTATTTTTAGGATTTTCCCGATGGATGATTTTACTCATTGAGAATTCACAGTAGAGTGGAGAGGAAGAAGAAAGCGAATTAAAAAAGAAGAAAAAAAAAGACCCAAACTTAATTTTATAAATTATGGATTTGGGAGAAATTTTTTCATAGAAAATGGGTGCGAGTATGAGTTTTTGTAGGCGTGGGTTTCTCAATTGAGAAAATCTGAAAAATGGATTTGTCAGTAGTTTTCACTAAAATATTGAACAAGCTAAAGCTGCGTTGGTTGATAAAACCCATTTGTAGTCGTGAAGCTGAAAAAGGGCTTAACTTCGCTCTTTAAACTTTTATTTTTTATTTTTTATGTATAACCTTTAGTAGCTGGTTGCGTGTAGTGTTTTCGGCGGTTTGGATGTTTTTTTATATCTTTTATTTTATTTTTATAATTGGAGCAAATGATGTTGACAATTAATGCAAGTATGAATTTTCATATTTGGATAATACTAGCTTCATTTATTATTTATAGGTCACGTTACGGTTTATTTTCACCATGCTAGCTAAAGAAGTTTTTATGCTTACTTATTCGACAGTTTTTTCCAGGAGAACTCTCCATGATTAGTCGTGGGAACAAGCACTACTACGACTTGGCTAAGTGTCACACAGAACTTGCTGCTCTTAAAACCTAGTGAATCCTAGTGTCATGTAATTGGTGTGCAATAGGTTATCATCCTACACATGTTGAGTTAAGAACTCCTGGTGTCGCCCTATGGTTGGTCGTCCGCATGTTTTAAGCTTAGGCTATGAGAATTCAATTTTACATATCTAAGGGATTTTTTGGTTGGGACGGAAGAAGCAATGTTACCCGATCATTATCAAACTGATTGCAATCCTTTTTTGTCCGTGAGATCCCACCAATTGTTTTGTTTCATTCGTATAATTATTTGGTTTAGGTCATCATCCCGAATGACAAATAAAAAAATCGAGAAGCTCTACTCACTCCATTCAATTTCTTTCCTTCCAGATATATATTATCTTGACATAATTACAAAGCTCTTCTTGGCATAAATGTTGTGACTATGGGAATTACATATATCGAATGATCGCAATAGATTTTGAGAAATCTTGCTGAATAAGTTTGTTGTGACACAAATTTTGTCACGACGGGTATATATAGGAGTGTGGTCTCCACCAATTTTTTGTTATCACGCTATGGTAGGTCATGCCTTTTGACACTTAAGATATGGAAATTGTTGGGTGCTATTGTTCTCCCCCTCTCTTCCTTTTGTGTAAAGAATTTTACTACGATGCGACTATTATTATGTTCAGCGCTCTCGTTAGTCAAGATGAGGTTCATGTTCTTACTCTCACCGAGTCAGTGTCCTCGTTAGTCGGTAGAGCTTTATGTTCCTACTCTCAGCGTCCCCATTAGTAAAGATGAGCTTCATCTTCTTATACTCAATTCCCTCAATAGTCAGAGGAGCTTCATGTTTGTATGCCCAATGCTCTCGATTTCGGGACTTTCACTACTGCATTGTTTATTATCGATAGTGTAACACCCGCATTTTCACATAACGCATGCTCGAATATACGTCATTAGACAGGATAAATCCTCATCTTAAACATGTGAAGCTTACTCGACGATGCTTACCCAAGGAAACACCACTGCTCCTGTGCCCCTTACTCGAGGAATTTGTGGATGTTTCCTCGAGAAAGTGGTAGTTGATAATTGGGAATGAGGTCTATAATTTGAAGTTGTAATATATATATGTATATATATATTAAGGAGGAATGCACCAATAAACTTTTAGCTTAGCCGGTTGAGCATATATGATGGAAAAACATCATTCTGACCCGTTGCTTACTCGAGGAAGCTTACTTTAGGAATTTTAATTGGGAAAGTTTACTCGAGGAATGTACTCGGTTGGTTCGGTTTCCCAAGGAAACATCACATATGCACGACCTTGTGCATACTTTGCGAAAGACCCTTTGGCCTATATGAACTAGGAATTTCTTGGCTCTGGCCATGCAAAATGAGTTGACTTTAGTTGATTTTCCCGACGTGATGAACTACGGTCAGTGCTCGATCCCTTCTCCGTAGAGTACGTAGGCATCCAAAATGAGTTGCAACATTAGTGATCCATCACCTTATCACTGATAAGCACGTAAGTGCTATATTTTATACCCATATTTATATTAGTTAGGACTCGATATTTTGGCTAACAACACTATTTAGTGCTTTTATAGAAAGTACATGCAATTTTGATTATCCAGAACATAAACAGCTAAACCATGAACTAAATGACGTTTGCGATGAAAATGACAAAATGTGACTGACCTGATATTTTTGTATATCAGCAGCATTCGTGTCCAGGAAATGATATTAACGGAAACAAAGACGTGTCTCATTCTTTGACAAAAGGGAATGATACCAACCAAAACAGAGAATTATCTTTGTTTATTTGGTCAAGCACTCGACAAGTTATTAAAATATAAATGAGAGACGTGTCCCATTCTCTACCATATTCCTTGGACCTTGGTGGTGTGTTGAACGCATACTCCATCTTTTATTAAAGGAAAATTTTCATTTCTCGAGAAGCGGTAACTTAATTTCTTGTCAAGAGAGGGTTACGAGCACTACCGTTTTGGTATGATTCAAGTTTCCTTTATAAGTAGCAGCCATTATCAATCCAAGCTGCTGCAATTTAGTTTCGTTCACATCTGTTGGAAGGAAATGAGAAGGTTCTAGGTCAATGATTAGGTTGATGTTAATGGCAAGGGGAAGAACAACGGAAGTTGCCGAATCGGTGAAATGAAGGATTTTGTATGAGAAATTGAGTCGAAGTAATTGGGCGCAGTGACTGATACTACTGGTGGAGAAAAGTGACATGACCAGGAGAGGATGGATGTTGTATGTGTGATGCTTCAGTCGTACAAGGAGCTGATTTTGCTGCCATGGCTGAAAACTAAAAGGTTAAGAGCTCAATTGGAAGCTAGGTGATAACTAGTGGCAGTGGCGAATTTGCTGGTGTTTAACTAAGGCATGGATGTGAATGGGAGAGAATAAGAAACGCGCTGGTGGTTGTTTGAGTGAGCAGTTGGATGCAGTACCCACGATAAGATTAGTTTGTTGGTGTTGAATTAGAGACGGAAATGAAGATAGATTTATGGGGATAATTGCATGGACTGAAATTGAGTCCATCTGATTATAAAGCAGCAACAACGGTGACATTAAAATGGAAAGTGTTAGAGCCAGACTCTATAGGATCATTATCAAGTAATACGGAGTTAACGTTTGTGTATGTTACTTTTAATTATAATAAATAATTATAATTGCGGGAACAGAAAAGTAAAAGACACAGCAAGATTTTGTTAACGAAGAAACCGCAAATGCAGAAAAAACCCGGGACCAAGTCCAGAATTGAATACTCTCAGAATTAAGACGCTATACAAAATCTAAACCAACTTCGTATAGTTGAGACCAAGCAACTAAACCTAGTTCGCTTAGTTTCTTCAGTATACCGGCGCTCCCGACATTCAATAAGTACACGCACTGGAACAATTCCTTTAGATCGTATTCCAAACAGTAAAGGAACAATAAATCTATTTGGTAACAACTCTATTGATTCTTTCCAGATAAAGATATCTCAAGTCATATGCAAAGGATCTTCTGTTTAAATTAATAAACTCCTTTGCCTGGTTAGATCAATCCAATCTCTATTACCTAAGTAATAAGATTCGGATTTGTAACAATCAAAATAGAACTCAAGAGAACTATTAGGTGTTACCGATCTCACGCAACTAATCAATCGAATAAATCCGATTCTAGTTGGATCCCATCCGGTCAAGGTTTGTGCTACACAAAGATATGAGAAACCAATAAGAAATCTTCTTCGTCTTCAAATCTTATTGAATCTTTAATTAAACCTGCACAACACCACTTGAATCTCTTGTGATCAATCACGCACAGAACGGATTTTGCTAACAAAGAATTATCACAAGATGCTTTAAATCTACAAACAGTTCTAAAGATCGCGTCGACACTTCGATCTAGTTTGAGTGAATCTTATATCAGAAGAGAAGATTCTCAAGAATAAACAAACTAGGTGCAATCAAAGTTCAGCAACCGTTAGTCAATCAAATCAATCGAAAACTAATAAACTGCAATTATTTAGTTTCCCACCAACGATACTCATAAAGCTTCTTGATCCCACAAAAGTCTTTAAACGAGCGGTCATAAGAGATTTCACCTAATTAGGGTACTTTCCTCTCCGGATAGACGGCTCCACCAGAAACAACAAAAAGATGAAGTTTGCCTAGCTCTTAGGATAGTTTGCTAGAAATGCAAACATAGGTAAATAAACCAAGGATGTTTGGACACCAAGGAATTTCCAAAACCGAATTATTCTCAAGATATGCAATAAAGGCCCAAATCGGTTTTCATAATTCCTGGAAATGCTTTGTCCAATATTCCGAAATCTCTCAATAGAAAATCTCTGATTAGTAAATACACATTACTAATTTTTATTCTCTAGAGATATGCATTTAATTGCTGGTAATTAAAGCATACAAAACTAATAACCTTAATTAAAAGATTCTTAATTTATTTCGGACCGGGATCTCCTTGAGTAATTAAGGAATATCTTTGAACAATAAAAGATAAGAGTTATTGTTCGTGTTTGTTGATGGTGGTTTTTAGTTCAGGGTTAAGACTGTAAAACCTCGCATTTAATAGGCAGTCACTCTGCAAAAAGACAGAGCCATGTACAAGTGATGAGTGTTCAACCTCTTCATTGACGCATTTATTGAGCAACTCAATATTTCCTCATGAAATTTATCCAGAATGGTGCATGCAGCAACAATCCCAGATATTCTGTAAATTTTGGCACCTTGCCTGTGTTATTCAGTTAATATAAGTTTCTCTGAATGCTTTATGTTCTATGTTCCCCGGCTGAACCCTTAATATTGATATGGCATGACAATTTGTGCTCACTCGCAACAGAGTAGCACGAATTTCCAAGTATCAAGGCTAAGGTCCTTGCATAAAGTATTCAATCGGAAAGTATACTGATCTCTGGAAATGAACTCTGTGTCAACACATAGAATTCAATCAATTTTGTGATAATTCACAAGATTCAGATATTACCCTGACTAATTTGAAAAAATTAGAGTTTTGCGCCCTGCGCAATATATTAGACCTTGCTTGTCGAAATTAAGCCTAGGCAAACTAGGCAATTAATCCACCATGGATTAGTAGGTGCAAAATCCTACACACAATCAGAAAACAAGGAATAAAGGAGTCGCGGAATAGGAGCAGTAACACAAGGAGGTGTGGCCATGACATAGGCCAACCGGCGCCACTTGCAAGTGGCCACACCCTATGCTACTCGAACCGGCCCTATTCCCGCCACACGCACATGAGTTGTGGCTGGGCCCATACTTGACGGGCCTATTTCCCATCGACCAATCAGGTCGCTTTAAATCCGCCACACGCACACTAGAAGTGTGGCCACACTCATACTTGGCCGACCCCTCTTTTAATCGACCAAGCAGGTCGCTCTAAACCTGCCACAGTATTAAAAGAGGCAAGGTTGCGCCAGATGATAACAATGCCAAATTGGCTTTCCAAAAGTCGCGCCAATACGCTAATTGGCATGCCAAACGTGCCGTTATGCTCCGGCATGCTGGTGACATGCTTGTGCATGTGGTTATTCCCATGTTATGGCCTTCCATAATTCCTTTAATGTGGCCATGGCACCGATTGCATAAAGTACCACCATGTCGCGGCCATGCCACACGCACTAATTAGGGTTTCGATATGCCAAACCTTAATTTAGCTAAAGTTGCCACGCCAACTAAGTCAGGTAATTCTCCTAAGGCCTTAAACTTTGATGTAGCAACATGGCCAATGTTACCGGAGCCATATTTGGGTATAACACCAATATGCCAAAATAGCTGCCATGGCTACGCCAGGCGCCACTGGCATGCCGCTATATGCCACTGCGCCATTGGCAATGCGCCGATGACTCCACTGTGTTACCATCAGGCGCCAACAGAATGTGGTCATAATCAATGGCCACCCTTTCTCATGATTTACGATCTCAGCCGTCTAAATTCTCCACAGAATTGACAGGCCTGTGGCAAGTTTTGGACAACCAACCAAGACAAGCCAAATAGCATCACGTGCTATTCTCCTGTGGCAAGTCTCCTAACTTTGACTTTCCACACATAGCAACCTGCTACACGTTTTCCATGAAAACACTCGAGACATCAAATATGTCACAAACTGGGGGATGCTCATCAGGGTATTGGTCTGGCGGTTTACAGCGTGCGGCGTACAACACGCCCATTATAAGAAAGCATCAGAAAGCAGGGCAGTTAGTGACGGTAAGAAGTAGTGGGTATAACTAACCAGTTTCATACATGGTGGGAACGTGGTCTCTGGCATTTACACATGATCCCACTTCTCTATTACTCAATCACTCCCACTTTCTACGAGATCAGGGTGCGTTCAATATGAATTGTATAAATAGGTTTTACCTATTTCCACAAAACAACAAGTTTTGGTTAACAACAACACAATATCCAGAAAACACCAAAGAACTGATAGTTTACATTCCGAAATCCAGTTCCACATTCTGATACAAGTCATAAAATAGCCGCACCTTCAGAATTAACCATTCTGGTCTCAACACCTTCTTCGCTTCCCTCCCTAAGACCAACCCTTCTCATTCACTTTGTGACCGAAGCAAGACTAGAACGACCATTTCTTGGTTTAGGCCAGGATTGTACAGATTGATCTTTCGAATCTAAAGTACTCCCGTGCATTGCATTTGTTTAAGGTTTAGGCTCGTTTCTCAACACATCCAAATTTACCAAAACCGGCAGAACAGTTTTGACCCACAAACAATTGGCGACCACAGTGGGAGATTAAATCTCTCAGTTGAAAATTCAATTCTCAGTTTCATTTCCATCCCAATTAGTCTTAGGCCCAATTCAATCATTAATTGAAACCCATTTCAGTCAAAGATTCTTTCCAGGTGTATTCGGGTCATTCGAACCTTGCAGAAGCAATGAATAGCTGTAATCCAACTACCACGGAAGACATGACAAAAATGCTAGAGGATATGGTTTCCATCCAAGTCGATATTATCAGGCGGCAAAATGAGACGCTTCGTATCCTGAAGAGTATAATAAACCGATTGTGGGAAGAATCAACAAATTCTTATCCGAAGGATCCCGCCAATTTCAAGAGTAATACGAAGTATGTTAAATATTTGGATAAAGCCTTCGCCTTTACCAATGAGGATGCTGACGGAGCACGTAGCCATATCATAAATAAGCAGCAGAAGAGCGGCCAATTGGATTCTTCCAACATAGAGAGCCAGGAAAATTTCACAAGACCGGGGGAGGATACTTGCCAGGTGCGCCACAACATCTGCAAGACAAAGGTAAAGAGCCTGCCTATGAAGCTTTGCTGGAAAACATTTATCTCCAAACCCTCGCAGAAGTTCAAAGAGTTGTCCAACAGTCTGCAACCACGACTGCTTTGCTGAAAAGAGAAGCACCCGAAGATGGGGGAATCTACCAAGACGCTTATGGAAGCAAACACTGCGCCAATGAACAATATCCATCTCAGCCACCACGCGTCGCCGTCGCTGATGCAGGCCCCTCAAGAAAAATTACCTTTCAGCAATACGGTAGAAGTAAACGGTCCTCTCATGAATCAATGATCGCTCAAGCGTCAGTTCATCCCTCAAAGAGAGCTTCATGCCAAAGCCTGCAAGAATTTCCGCCACAACAACTACTGATACGGGAGAAGCCAGAATCCACGCTTCCCGTTTCCTATCATAAGAGTTATAGAGTTAATGGAAATTTGGGTACGAGAGGGAGTAGTCCAACTACCCCCAGTAGGGCATCCACCAAATGATCAGGAGATGCTAGATTCGAGATATTGCTACTATCACAGGTTTATTCATCATCCTACCAACGAATGCAACGCTCTGAAACGTATTGTCCAGGAAAAAATTGATTTAGGGGAATTACGCCCGGGGACTGGAGGTTCTTCGCCTTCTCGCGGATCGACATAGAGATGTTACAGAGACAATAAAGGATGACTGGGTACTTCTCGCGGCCAGGATTGCATCACACAATAAACTCTGATTTGCAACCTGAAAATTCAGTTTTGTGGAGTGACCCCTAAGAGAATAGAGTATGTGGCTGTATCGGACGAAATAAAAAAAGGAATGACCAAAACCAATGTACCATCCGCAAGTGCAGTCAACACGTCCCATGACGTTACATCCTATACCACCAACACCAGCAACAATGGAAGCATCCCCTCTGACGTGATGCCTCTTTGTTAGAGCATTGCTCGGTTCGAAATCGCATGCGTTACTATCTCAAGCATGTTTTTCAATATTAGTGATCAAAACTATATGTCTTGATTTCTAGTTTACTTATGACTAAGTCTTGGTCTAGGATAGTCAAGTGTAGTTGAAGCTCCAGACTCTATGGCGATCATCTTACGAAGACGAAGAACTACTCGAGGAACCGGTGAAACTTCATCCGACTAAAAGGTATGTGGAGACTTGAACTTATCTGTCACTCAAAAATCTATTCTATCTCCTATTCTTGAGACAAAGTCGTTTAAGTATGATAGTTTTCATACATACACATTTGTTATTTCGAGACGAGTTTACTCGCCTATCTTTTTCTCGAAATATGTGTTGGTAAGCTTTTGATTTAACCATTTTCATCTTTACCCGTGACGAAAGTCATGATGACGTTTCAATCTTGAAAATAGCTTTGATGACGATAATAATGAATAACGATTGTTATAACATTATAGAAGAATGTTTCAATGATTGAAATGTAGAGTTTAGATTACCATCTATGGATATAAGCATATATAGTGTGTTTTCACATTAGTGTATAAATCCATGTACGAGAAACCAAGTGCGTGCATATGTGCACATGCGGTATTGGTGAAGGAGATAGGTTGGATACGCATACCCGTACGCATACTGGCAGAAGTTTTCCACCGAAAATTTCTGATGAGTTTGTAGTTTGGAAACTTGTAAACCAGTCACCTTAGGTACGCGTACCCGTAGTGTACCCACGGAAGTTTTCGAACCGAAAATTTCTGCTGAGTATGTAAACTCAAATCCGGAAGCTAAGGTACGCATGCCCGTACGCGTACTCAAGCTGGTCATATCTCAAATCGGTAGTTCATGAACTTAAAACAATAAATTATAAGGAATGCAATCTTTGCAAACCGTGGATATATTGTTCATGAACTGATTCAAATGTATCTGACCGATTTTGTTTCAATTGTGTCTATGAATAAAGACCTAAGCAATTGAACAACTCTATCAACTAGTTCTTATGAGTCATTTGAACTAGTTATGAGAAAGATAAATACGATTAATATGAAAATGCTCATATGGCTAACCATTGGTTAAATATTTGTGAACCAACTAAGTGTACACGTTTAGGTACGGTTACTCAAACCTAAATGAATGCATTTCATTTGCATGTGTGACAAGCTAAGTTTCGATCTAACGTTTGAAAGATATTAGCTTGGTTGAATCAGGTTTTTCATCTAACAGTGAATATTGAATGCTTTGTTACCAAGGTAACTTAGATTGCAAATCCTGATTTCAAAACTATATAAAGGAGACATCTAGCATCTGGAAAAACTAGTTATTAGTTGGTTTGCCAGAGTCAATTCTCCTTTAACCTTGGGTTTCTTCTCAAGACCCTGTAGGTTAACGACTGAAAGACTTCATTGGGATTGTGAAGCCAGACGAAACTACTTTTCTTGTAGTTGAGCGATCTGATCTTGCCATTTTCTATCGTACGAGTTCAATTGAATAATTAGCTTGAGATTATATCTCCGATATGGCAAGATAAAAATAAATCATAAACATCTTCGTCTCATCGTTTGTGATTACACAATATCTAGTTTCGCTACCATACGATTTAGATTATTATGAGGTGATTGATAATACAAGGATGTTCTTCGAGAATATAAGTCCGGGTTATCAATTAGTTCCTTTTCACCTTGATTTGTCAAAATACGGAACAAAAACTCTTGGGTATTTCTGTGGGAGACAGATTTATTCAATTCTATAGACTTTTCTGTGTGAGACAGATTTGTCTATCAAGTCTTCGACTTTGAGTCGTAGCAACTCTTAGTTGTGGGTGAGATCAGCTAAGGAAATCAAGTGCGTAGTATCCTGCTAGGATCAGAGATATAAGGAGCGCAACTGTACCTTGAATCAGTGTGAGATTGATTAGGGTTCAACTACAGTCCAGACCGAAGTTAGTTTGTAGTAGGCTAGTGTCTGTAGCGTATTAATACAGTGTGGTGTTCAATCTGGACTAGGTCCCGGGGTTTTTCTGCATTTGCGGTTTCCCCGTTAACAAAATTTCTGGTGTCTGTGTTATATCTATTCCACATTATATTTTGTTATATAATTGAAATATCACAGGTTGTGCGTTGTACCGATCAATTGTGAAATCTAACCTTTGGTTGTTGATTGGAAATTGATTTATCCTTGGATATTGGTCTTTGGTACCATCCAAGTTATTATCCTTGTATTTGATAAAGACTCGCAGATTTCTATTTACTTGAGTAAAGATCAAATCAAGTGAGAGAGATATTAACTCCTCAATATACTTTTCTCTAGATTGAGTCTGACTGTCTAGCTGATTCTCTAGAAAGTATATTGGAATTAGTCCATACAGATTGCTAATCAAAATATTGGGTGATGAGTGCTAAAAAGTGCATATTTCTATATATTTTTCTTGGCATTTAACTCATCTTTTGTGCATTAATTCTACATTTTATCCCATATTCTGTGTTTTCGTTGTTTTCAAGAATAAATACTTTTCTTAATTAATTTTGCATTCTTAGGTACTAAATAAAGCCTTGTTAACTCATGGAGCGAAAAGAGCAAAGGAACGGCAAAGACTCTCGCTAGGAGGAAGCGAAGAATGATGTTTGCAAGAGCCGGATCAACTAGAAGTGGGCTTGAAGAGGAAGAATTGTTCTTAAAGAAGATATGGGCTTGGCATACACAAGGCCCAAAACCCTTACCCAAATCCATTTCCATTATCCATACCCATTTCCATGAGAGCCGTCAGATTGGATCCATCTCATCATCCAACGGTCGCCTCATCATTGTGCATCAAACTCCGAAGATCCCGTCAAACACTTTAGTACCTAACTTCATCTGAAGCCGTCAGTTTTGTTGTATCTCATCATCCAACGGTCGCTTATATCGCGTCGTTGGATCATTCCATCACCTTTTCATCCTACGCTTTCGCTTCGCTAAGCATCAACCTTGGATACACCCGCCTCACACCCTAGCATCGGAACCTATACCCTTCACCCAAACACTTCCTTCCCTTCTTCCCATCGATCTTATCTTCCCCAAAAACCTTCTTCTTCCCCCGACAGTTGCAGTCGAGCTCTGCTCCTGCCTCTCTTCCATGTCCACTGCCACCCTCTGCCTCACTACCATCTCCATACCCCGACACCACCTCAATCACCATCACTTTCCCCAACCCTCTAGCCTAGTTGCTTTTTCAAACCCACATCTCTCTGAACCCTAGGTGTGGAGTTGATGAAACAACTCGAGCTAGGGTTGCAGTACATCAATTGGAGCAGGAAGAGCACCAGAGGGACATCAAGAAGCATGGGTCGAAGCCAATTTACACATGGGTATGTCGAATTTGATTTTCCCCAAAAGTTAGGGTTTGCAAATTTAGGGTTTTGTGAAATTAGGGATTTTGTTGTAAGCTATAAAAGGGAAGCTGTAGAGAATGAAAAACTGGTTCTTGGGTCATCTGAGAAACCCCCTAATTGGGTTAATTTGATTTTTCAATCCAATGCATATCTTCTTCTTATCCACTGTTAATGTCTGTTGTGTTAGTGTTCAATGTTTTGTTAATGTTTAAGTTTCAAGTATGTTCTGTCATGTGTAGTTAACTTTCTTGTGCTATTTCATTATGTTCTAAATCACTGGTGCTAAGGTTGAGATGAAACCAATGCCACTGCTAGTTAGTTGAAATCATAGATATTGTTCTTGTTGTGCTAGAACTGTTTAGGATAAATTATCCTTCAGGATTGCTTACTCATCTAAGTGATTGATCTGCGATTAGTTTGTTTTGTGAGAGGACAGCTAATACTAGGATTAGATAATTATCTTAGTGATACTAAACCATCCTCCTGAAACAACCCTTTGATGAGCAGCAGGCTTGAACCTTCACTGCCATCTAGATAGTCAGCAAGCCTAGAAGCTCACTGATATCTACACCAGGGACAAGAGTGATATTGAAATTGAGATTGCCTTAGCATAGGTTATTGGTGGATTCAATACCTTAGTAACATTTGCTCTCTGTTGTTTAGTTACACTTTCTGTCACTAGTTCAGTTACACCAAAACAGCTCAGTTGTGTTTCAACACAACACAAAAATCATTATCTTTTGTCACTTCCTTGCATATAGAATTAGCTAGGAAAACTTCATAACACCCCAAGTCCCTGTGGATTCGACCCGTACTTGTGCACTCACTGCAACAACACCGTGCACTTAAGGTATCACTGTAGGCATCCATTTATTCATCTTATTTACACATCTATATTCGCCTACCATTGGGTGAGTTTGTTGTACCCTCGCATATTGGTATCAGAGCAGGCAAACACGTTCAAGACCTCAAAAGTTTGTGTTTGTAGCGATTTGACTCTATGGAAAAAGGTGCTATCTCTATTAATGTACCACCACTGTTCAATGGCTCTAATTACTTATGGTGGAAAATTACTATGCGAGTTTTTCTTCAAGTGCGTGATTTTCAATCATGGGTATATGTTGTTAGTAGATATGATGCTCCCGTTATTGCAGTCGGTAACGTTAATATTCCAAAAAATATTAGCGAATACGATGTTGCTGAGATACTTGCATCAAAGCAAAACTCTGACGGTTTGAATGCCATCATACATGCCATTACCTCAAATCTTCAGCACTATGTGTCAAATTTCACTAGGTCTAAAGATGCGTGGGATATCTTAGAAACCGTATTCGAAGGTAATACCAGTGAAAAGGAAGAGAGGCTTCAGAACCTTAATTCCGATTGTCAGTTAATGCTTCTTATGATTCAATAGAAGACAAAACTACTCTGGATGTTTCAGATGAGTCTACTACAGAGTCTCTCTCCTCTTCGAATTCTGATTCAGAACTTGAATATGACACAGAGTTTCTTGAACTCTTGAATAAAGAGATTCTTCAAGAAAACCTTCACTTGAAGGCCTCCTTGAAGAGAGTTGAATCATCACTCCGAGCGAAAAACATTGAGATAGAGAATCTTAATGACAAGTTCGTCAGAACCATGTGTCTAAAGGAAGAAGAGATTAACACTCTCAAGTATGACATGCAAAGGTTATCTGAAAGCTCTGACAAAATTGCAGTAACATATTTGGTCAGGGATACTTTGGAACACTAATGGTTTAATTAGGATTCAAATGCAAAACTCAAAGCTCAAAGTTGAGCGTTCCAACTAATAAAGGAACAACGATTGATGATTGTTGTGTTAAACAGGAAAAATCACATAAAGACGAAAAATCCTCGTTGATTTGTTCTTTTTGTAGACATTCGAAGCATGAACAGAGCACTTGTTGGAGATTCAGAAAGAGCAATAAGAGAATCACCAAACTTCAAGAGAACATGCAGAAAATGAATCTGGGTCCAGATAACCAAGCTCTTTAAGAAATCTGTCTACACAACAAACAGTGAAAAGCCACGAAAAAATAAGAAGTGTGAGCATATGGCTCGCTCGGTCACCAACTAATGCTAGTGATGTGCGCATCCTCATTTTTAGCTTGGGAAAAATGAGGTTTGCACTAAAAAGTGGCTCAAGTCCTTGTGTTTGTAAATCTTTTCTTATAATTGTTAAGAAAATATTCTCCTAAGAAGATGGAAGGTGGATAACAAATCCTAAAAGACTCATTCAATGTCTTTTTGGGGTTTGAGTTTATAAATCCGTATATGTAATTCTGTGTCCTTCTTTTCTCCTTCCTTATCAAAAGATACATTCTCATGGCTCCTGTAACTAGAGGGATCACAAGACGAGATGCAGTTGAAGCAGTTCATGTGTATCTTTGTGAAGGAATCTCTTCCTCAAGAGAAAAGAAAGTGAAGTCGACAATAAATGAAGAAGGTTCTTCCTCTAACTGTCTCTTGTCTGTTTGTCATTATGATAATGATTTTAGAGGTATGGTGAAAGATTTCATCAACAAGAGAAATGATTTAGAATCTCAAATCGTTTCCTCTTTGGAAAAGATAACTCACTGAACAAATGTTGTCTCTAACGAAGAACACCTTGTGAGAACTGAAAAGAGAACTTAGTGAGTTAACTGACATTTCCGAAGATCTAGAGGAATTAAATGATCCCATTATCAATAGTTTATTCAATAATAAGAAGGAATTCTCTGTGGATGCTCTGAGAAAGCTCTATAATGACTAGTAAATCTTCTTATGAGAATTTTATTCTTGTTTTGTTTAGAAGAATAACTAGAGTTTGGAATAGCCATTATTGTGAGTACACATAGCTATGTCCACCGTTTTCATCTTCTTGTTTTTAGGTTTTTCGTTTAAATTCTAAAAAATTGTTTTGGAAGATGATGATTGCAGTAGTAATCTTCATGGTTTTATATATTTCAATAGGTTATGGGATATGTGTGTTTGCGTCCGTGGACTATTATTGTCCCATACGATGTCAAAAGTTATCTCGTTTATATGTCAATATGCATGTATTGATAAAAGAATTAATGAACTTTTGACAAACAAAAGTTTAGCCTATTATGTCAATTCTTTTATGAAAGATAGGTTAAAATCTTTTGTTTACAAGGATTATGTCTATTGTATGTCGTTATGCAAATAGTAATGGAAAATAGAATGAATCCCTGTATATTCCGCAATATTGATCTTCCCTGATCCATATTTTATGTGTATACTGTGTGGCTCCATAAGTCTTCTTTTGTGAGCATTTCCAACTAAACTAATCATAGATTCGTTTGTGGTTATTGTGGTTGTGTATTCCGATTATATTAATCATGGGTTCTCTTGTGGTTAATTTGATTGAGAATTTTTGGATAACAAATCATTTTTGTTTTTTGGTGTCTAAAGAAATCCTTCTTTTTTTGTAAAAGTAAGGTCGCTCTTGTTGTTCTTTCGGGAATGACATCAAATGGGAGAGAGTTCTTTTGAATTCGCGCTTAATTTCCATATCTTTGTGGGGAGTGCGGTTGTGGAATATTTGAGGAGTTATCTTGTATCTTTATAAACTCCGTGATGAATGCATTTAGCTTCGGCTTTATGATTGCATCTAAAAAAAGTTGATATGTACTTTTCTTTGGTCTTGAAGCGTCTCCATGAGAATTTCATTAGGATCCCGTTTTCATACCTTTGGCAATTTTATTGACAAAAAGGGGAAGAATTAATATGTAGTTCACACTGCAAATACATATGGTTTACGTGTTTTACGGACCATTATGTATGGGGGAGTGGTTTTCGTGTTGAGACAAAGTATTGACTAAGGGGGAGTGATACATATCACCATAGTATTGTTGTCGAATTCCTGATATGAGAACTTTGATGCTGTGTAATAATACTATGACATTGTATAACAATGATCGAGAGCATTTGTTTTTTCATTATTATGGCTACGGAACTTCAAAAACGATGATGCTAAACTTACAACCTTTGGAATCATTGGAGTACTTGAAAGTGACGAAGATTTCGAGTAATGTTGAAGCACTAAGGAGATCAAGCATGTGGACGAGAAGCTACAAAGTTTTTATCTATTTTGTAATCCATATGTATTGATAGTTTTGCCACTAAAATTGACAAAGGGGGAGATTGTTAGAGCATTGCTCGGTCGAACTCGCATGCGTTTCTATCTCAAGCATGTTTGTCAATATTAGTGATCAAAACTATATGTCTTGATTTCTAGTTTACTTATGACTAAGTCTCGGTCTAGGATAGTCAAGTGTAGTTGAAGCTCCAGACTCCATGGAGATCATCTTACGAAGACGAAGAATAATCGAGGAATCGGTGGAACTTCATCAGACTAAAAGGTATGTGGAGACTTGAACTTATCTATCACTCAAAAGTCTATTCTATCTCCTATTCTTCATACATACACATTTGCTATTTCGAGCCGAGTTTATTCGCCTATCTTTTTCTCAAAATATGTGTTGGTAAGCTTTTGCTTTAACCATTTTTATATTTACCCGTGAAAAAAGTCATGATGATGTTTCAATCTTGAAAATAGCTTTGATGACGATAGTCGTGAATAAGGATTGTTATAACATTATAGAAGAATGTTTCAATGATTGAAATGTAGAGTTGAGATTACCATCTATGGATATAAGCATATACAGTGTGTTCACACATTAGTGTATAAATCCATGTACCAGAAGCCAAGTGCGTGCATATGTGTGCATGCGGTATTGGTGAAGGAGACAGGTTGCGTACGCGTACCCGTACGAAGTTTTCCATCGAAAATTTCTACTGAGTTTGTAGTTTGCAAACTTGTAAACCAGTCACCTTAGGTACGCGTACCCGCGGAAGTTTTCGAACCGAATTTTTTTGCTGAGTTTGTAAACCCAAATCCGGTAGCTAAGGTACGGATACCCGTACGCGTACTTAAGCTGGTGATATCTAAAATCGGAAGTTCAAGAACTTAAAACAATAAATTATAAGGAATGCAATCTTTACAAACCGTGGCTATATTGTTCATGAATTGATTTAAGTGGATCAAACCGATTTTGTTTCAATTGTGTCTATGAATAAAGACCTAAGCAATTGAACAACTCTATCAACTAGTTCTTATGAGTCATTTGAACTAGTTATGAGAAAGATGAATACGATTAATATGAAAGTGCTCATATGGCTAACCATTGGTTAACTATTTGTGAACCAACTAAGTGTACACTTTTAGGTACGGTTACTCAAACCTAAATGAATGCATTTCATTTGCATGTGTGACAAGCTAAGTTTCGATCTAACGGTTGAAAGATATTAGCTTGGTTGAATCAGGTTTTTCATCTAACGGTGAATATTGAATGCTTTGTTACCAAGGTAACTTAGATTGCAAACCCTGATTTGAAAACTATATGAAGGAGACATCTGGCATCTGGAAAAACTAATCCCCACACCTCCTGTGTGATACTAGTTGGTTTGCTAGAGTCGATTCTCCTTTAACCTTGGGTTTCTTCTCGAGACCTTGTAGGTTAACGACTGAAAGACTTCATTGGGATTGTGAAGCCAGACGAAAATACTTTTCTTATAGTTGAGCGATCTGATCTTGCCATTTTCTATCTTACGAGTTCAATTGAATAATTGGCTTGAGATTATATCTCCGATATGGCAAGATAAAAATAAATCACAAACATCTTCGTCTCATCGTTTGTGATTCTACAATATCTAGTTTCGCTACTATACAATTTAGATTATTGTGAGGTGATTGATAATACTAGGATGTTCTTCGGGAATATAAGTCCGGGTTATCAATTAGTTCCTGTTCACCTTGATTTATCAAAAGACGAAACAAAAAATCTTGGGTATTTCTGTTGGAGACAAATTTATTCAATTCTATAGACTTTTATGTGTGAGACAGATTTGTCTATCAAGTCTTCAAAGTTTGGGTCGTAGCAACTCTTATTTGTGGGTGAGATTAGCTAAGGGAATCAAGTGCATAATATTCTGCTGGGATCAGAGACGTAAGGAGCGAAACTGTACCTTGAATCACTGTGAGATTGATTAGGGTTCAACTACAGTCCAGACCGAAGTTAGTTTGTAGTAGGCTAGTGTCTGTAGCGTCTTAATACAATATGGTGTTCAATCTGGACTAGGTCCCGGGGTTTTTCTGCATTTGCGGTTTCCTCGTTAACAAAATTTCTGGTGTCTGTGTTATTTCTATTCCGCGTTATATTTTTTTATATAATTGAAATATCACAGGTTGTGCGTCGTATCGATCAATTGTGAAATCCAACCTTTGGTTGTTGATTTGAAATTGATTGATCCTTGGATGTTGGTCTTTGGTACCATCCAAGTTATTATCCTTGTATTTGATAAAGACTTGCAGATTTCTATTTGCTTGAGTAAAAATCAAATCAAGCGAGAGAGATATTAAATCCTAAAGATATTTTTCTCTAGATTGAGTCTAACTGTCTAGTTGATTCTCTAGAAAGTATATTGGAGTTAGTCCATACAGTTTGCTAATCGAAATATTGGGTGAGGTTGTTGTAGCCCCGCATTTTCAGTCTTATTACCAGAGCCAGAGCTGCCGCTACTCCTAATATTTCTTCGAGCATGACGCCTCCAATCATCACCAGGGCTGCCACCACTTCTTCGTCAGGACGAGAGACTGGAGGAGCCAGAGGAAGCCAACCTTCCCATTACCATTATCTATTTAATGGAGAGGCAAAAAGTTCTTTCCAAAACTCAGACGGGCATGGCCATAACTCAGAAGGATCCTCTTCAAGGTTTCTCTACAGAAGCCGCTCCAATTTAACGTTTCGCTCCGGGGGCTGCTGCTTCAACATTTCGCTCCAGGAGCTGCTCCGCTTCAATGTTCTCTACAGAAGTCGTCACTCCTCCCTGCTTAGAATCGTGTCGTAGCCGCCACACTCCTCCCTGTCAAGGATCGTGATCACATCCAGCTAAGGTTCGTAGTTGTGGCCAATTTTTGATCCATCTCGCCAAAGCTCGTGGTCGTGGATAGTTTACTCGCCTACGCATCCAACCAATCCCTTTGCATACATGGACGCCCATGCAACTCCAGCCAACCTATTTTGGTTCCCACGACAATGCAGTCTCTTCTGCTGCCAAGAACTGTCGATGTTCGTTTGTTGATACCATCCAGAGCTTTACCATAACAACAATCACTACAAAGGTAATCCATACTTCTCCATATTTTAGTTTCACATGGAAGAAGTAATGGAGTCACCGGTACGGATGCAAGATGATATCTTTATCATGGTCAACTCACCGACCATACAAGATAGAAACATGTAAACCAAACTTGGGGATTGAGGCTCTACACAGAATCCCTTCACTTTCAAAGCTCAGGATACACGGTCAACCCAAAAGTCATAGCCACGACATGGTCATCTACTCTTCAAAGGTGTAACGTAAGGATATCATCACATCTCCGTCTAGAAAGGCGTTTGCAACACCTTACGAGGACCACGACGGATCCCAAGCCTACTCGGAGAAAACAACTTCAGTAACCGAAGAGAGGTGCGACTGGGGACTGCTCATCGCGGCCCATTCCCGACATAATCAAGCATTCATGAGATAACTCCAGAGACGCGGCTGAAACATTTTTCTTGAAAAGACAGAGGGAGCGACGATTAACGACATAACTCTCTCACTTCTACCTCTTCGTTATCCAGAATTTTTCATCCATGTGATGTTCCAAGCATCCTAACATCACATCCAGGAGAGTATAATAAGATTGTATCAAATCTCATAGGCGTGGATTCAAGGCGATGCAATTAAAGTAGGCTACACTTGGGGACTGAAGCCTCCTTCAGGTTTAGAAGTTTAAACGCAGTCACCACCTTACCAGTGAATGCAGTAGAAGCACATCTTCCGCGAGAAAATATGCTCAGGATAATGACACATGCGGACTACCAGGATGGGATGCCTTCACTTCCCTCAGACTGGTTATTTTAGATTTCAACATCATCACCGTCGAAGCTTTACGAGCCGCAGGAATTTCTCAACATGAAGACGTACACGTGCATCAAAGACTCCAAAAGCACGCCACGGAGATACATTCACATATCCGGCCACGCCATCGGATCTAACAGAAGTGTAACTGGGACTGCTCATCGCATCCCATTCCATACAATAGTCCAAGATTCAGAAGATGGTTCAAAGGATGTCTCTTGGAACGAAGTCCTTGAAGACTTGATAGCAGCACATCGGCAACAAAACGCCTCTCAACTCATATATTTCACCCAATGGCTCCGGAATATTTTGAACATACATGCATCCACAACGGATCATCATCGCAATCAGAAAGTCCAGGCACTAAATAACTTAAAGTCAAGGATGGACCAACAATGCAACCACAATCTCCAAGATTATCCCTGACATGATCATTTCCGAGCATATATTTCTTCCATCTATCCCAAAAGTGCAATGGAGTTTGGTAAATTTTGAAATCCACTGGAGAGGTTAGATACTCATTCTTCTAGAGTCAGAACCTTATTACACATTTTGGAGAAGATCGACGGTACTGTTGGTTGGCTACATGCGCAAAATAGGAGAGAACACCTACCTTGAGTTCTCCTGGCTCGCCTTGCTGCTGATTATAACTATTGGAGATTGCTTTGTTGTCGTTAATGATCGCTCCACCACCGCTAAGAAATGAAGAAGAGGAGCCAGATGCTGCAGACGAAAGCAAAGATCTGGATGAGCAACAAAAATAGAAGAGGGTCGATACCCCTTTTCATACGAATGGAGTTTCTAGAGTTTGAACATAAGAAGGATTCCTTCTTGCTCCATGAACGGGAATAGATGACTGGGCACACCACACTCATGCTTCATACCTGAACAAGCAGCGCACGAAAATCGTCGCTCCACAACCTAACTAGCAGTGTGCCAAGATCACCAGCCACTTAGAGTTGTAACGCTCCACAACACCAGCATCCTGTGAGCAAACTACAAGTGCGCCAACGCCTTGAAGTCGAGCCAGTGCCATCATCACCGCTCCGTAACCCAAGCCAGCAGCGCCATCATTACCGCTCCGTGGTTAAAGTTACAGCTTCATCATCACCGCTCCATGACCGAAGTTGCAGCGTCAGCATCAGCACTCCGTGACCAAAGTTGCAGCGCCAACGCCAGCACTTTGTGGCCAAGACAGAAGTACGCCAAGACGCCAACACAAGGATCATAGACTACCCATGTCTCCTGCCAAAGGTTAGTCAAATCTTCCTAGCAATCTCTTCATGTCTCGTCCTTTCGATTTTACCCTTGTCTGTCACCATCTCATGCTTACCCCGCAACAATCCCACAGTTACGTGCTAAACATGGGACTTAATGTTGATGGTGGTTTTTAGTTCATGGTTAAGATTGTAAAACCTCGCATTTCATAGGCAGTCACTCTGCAAAAAGACAGAGCCATGTACAAGTGATGAGTGTTCAACCTCTTCATTGACGCATTTATTGAGCAACTCAATATTTCCTCATGAAATTTATCCAGAATGGTGCATGCAGCAACAATACCAGATATTCTGTAAATTTTGGCACCTTGCCTGTGTTCAGTTAATATAAGTTTCTCTGAATGCTTTATGTTCTATGTTCCCCGGCTGAACCCTTAATATTGATATGGCATGACAATTTGTGCTCACTGGCAGCAGAGTAGCACGAATTTCCAAGTATCAAGGCTAAGGTCCTTGCATAAAGTATCCAATCGGAAAGCATACTGCTCTCTGGAAATGAACTCAAAGAACTCTGTGTCAACACATAGATTTCAATCAATTTTGTGATAATTCACAAGATTCAGATATTACCCTGACTAATTTGAAAAAATTAGAGTTTTGCGTCCTGCGCAATATATTAGACCTTGCTTGTCGAAATTAAGCCTAGGCAAACTAGGCAATTAATCCACCATGGATTAGTAGGTGCAAAATCCTACACACAATCAGAAAATAAGGAATAAAGGAGTCGCGGAATAGGAGCAGCAACAAAAGGAGGTGTGGTCATGCCACATGCCAACCGGCGCCACTTGCAAGTGGCCACACCCTATGCTGCTCGAACCGGCCCTATTCCCGCCACACGCACATGAGTTGTGGCTGGGCCCATACTTGCCGGGCCTATTTCCCATCGACCAATCAGGTCGCTTTAAATCCGCCACACGCACACTAGAAGTGTGGCCACACTCATACTTGGCCGACCCCTCTTTTAATCGACCAATCAAGTCGCTCTAAACCTGCCACAGTATTAAAAGAGGCAAGGTTGTGCCAGATGATCACAATGCCAAATTGGTTTTCCAAAAGTCGCGCCAATACGCTAATTGGCATGCCAAACGCGCCGTTCCGCTCCGGCATGCTGGTGACATGCCGAACGTGCCATGCCTCTCCAAAACGCTAATTGGCATGCCAAACATGCAGAACGTGCCACTTTACCACAGAAGCATGCCGAACGTGGCAACGTACCATAAATAGCGCGCCAACGTGCTAACCCACCTCTTGTTCATGGGCAAACGCCATAACATATTCCAATTAGGGTATTCCAAACACGGCTCTGCCTCGGCGGCATTGGTCGAAACCTTAATTTCCAGTTGCGGCCCAATTACGCCACTTTGGCCCCACAACATGCCACAAGCCATGTGGGACCCGCCAATCCCTAAAAATGGTGCCATTCTATAACCACCCGTGGCCATCCTTGTGCATGTGGTTATTCCTATGTTATGGCCTGCCATAATTCCTTTAATGTGGCCATGGCACCGATTGCATAAAGTACCACCATGCCGCGGCCATGCCACACACACTAATTAGGGTTTCGATATGCCAAACCCTAATTTAGCTAAAGTTGCCACGCCAACTAAGTCAGTTAATTCTCCTAAGGCCTTAAAGTTTGATGTAACAACGGGGCCAATATTACCGGAGCCATTTTTGGGTCTAACACCAATATGCCAAAATAACTGCCATGGCTACGCCAGGCGCTGATAAGCACGTAAGTGCTACATTATATACCCATATTTATATTAGGTAGGACTCATATTTTGACTAGCAACACTATTTTAGTGCTTTTACAGAAAGTACAAGTAATTTTGATTATCGGGAGCATAAACATCTAAAGCATTGTCGTTTCCGACATAAATGACAAACGTAGCTGGCCTGAAATTTCAATATATCAGCATCATTCGCGACCAGAGGACAAACTCTAGTGGATTTCTTTGTGCACTCTAATTATCCATGCACGTGAAGCCATTAAAGAAGTAACTAATTGTAGAAGTTGTTGGCTAAGATGGGTTGAAACTGTTAACGGGTTGCTGCTGTGAAGAAGACCATGAATCTGCTGGTAACGACGGGATTTTGTTGAACTTGGTTGATCTGTTGTACAACCAGTGGGTGTAGCCGAGATGAGAGCTGGCAGCCAGTGGTACGAGAACTTCAGGATTCAGGGAATCTTGGACTGAAATGTTGGTGATGTTGCCATGGTCATGGATGTGAACTGAAATACAGTAATAAGGAGATTAAGGTATGTATGTGGCTGGAAACAATCGACGGAAGGCGAAAGGTGCTGGAGCTCAGTAAGAAGAAGAGTTCGAAGTTGAGCTTCTTGTGATTGAAGCTGTCATGACTAAGACCAGTTCGTAGTCTGCAGTTTGGCTCGGAAGGGAAAATGAAGACGTTCCTTAACTGCAACAAAATGTTGGACGGCAGTTTTGGGTTTTATCTTCTCGAACTGGTGCTAGTTACGGTGATTATAACAGAAGCCTTAGTAGAGATACTGCAGAATGAGACGAGTATCCATGATTGCTGTTCTCGGGATCAAAGGGTAGAGGAGCTGTTTTTATTTAGGCAACAACGATGGTGTTCTGCGCGAACTTGGGTCTTTGTGTTAGCTGGTTTGATATCGTATGGCAGCAAACAAATGCATTGGACTGTAAGCTGTTGACTCGGTGGAGAATGCTGATGCCATGCCTGTGAAGAAAGAGGAATATCACCGAGATAAGAGAGTCTGCGATTGAGAAATCAACCGTACTTGGAAGCAGCAAAGTGAGGTATCGAGACTCACTGTTTTGGATAGTGTTATGGGGGTTCGCTGGAGTTTGCCGGTGAACGAAGGTGACAGAAAAGATGGTTGAGCCGTTGATTCTGTCAGAGGATGATAGTCAGTGGGTTCTCGAATGATTAAGAAGGGGGTTCCTGGCACGCCCGGACACGATGGATGAGTACAGAGCTGGGCGGACATAAATTGGTTGCACTCGGTTGTGAACTGAAGTAATGGAGCTGCACTATGGAGTCGCTGCTGCTTACTCGACTTGCAGCTGGAGTTGGTTCCTTGTGTGTCGATGGAGCAAACAAAAGAGCTGTTGTTGCCGAGAAGAATGAAGATGGCATCGAACTGCCGATACTCTAATGGCAGATGGCTGCAGAAGAAGAAATCTGTGTTGATGAATGAGAACAAATGGAGTTGATTGCTTGAATGAAGTGGAATGATCTGTTCGAATAGATTGAAACGGATAGAGTTTTGTGCTATGCAGTTGGTGATTATCAGAGCAACAAGAAGAAGATGGAACTGGTGTTTGCTGGTGACGAGATTTGTTGGGACTTCGTACAACGGTAGCAACAATGGAAGGGAGATGCAGTTAGCTTCGAATCATAAGCAGTTTGTGAGTTTCTGCGTATAACTGAAGATGGTTATGATGTTGTCAGGGTGGAGGTCAATGTTGTTGTAGCCATGCATGGCTACAGTGAGGTTGTTCTACGTAAGGGTCTGGCTGAAGAAGTTTGCATGAAAACAGTGAAGCAGTTGGAATCAAGTTCCAGAACTAATGGCAGTTGGAGTTGTGATAAGGAAATATCGATATATTTGCTAGCTGATTGAGAAGTCAGAGGCGTTGCTGCTACCGTGGCCTGAACAAGACTTGCTTGACGAGTCTGTAGCTCGGGTTTGATTCTAGTTTGGATATGGACTGGAGCTAGTAAGGGGCTGTAACGGACTGGGCCTACCTAATTTGATTAGGTCATAGTCGAACCTCTTCCGAGGACGGATAAAAAGATACCAAGAGAGAAGAACAGGGGGAGGAGGCCGGCTACTGGAGCCGTGAAGGAGAGAAAAAGATATCCGGCGACCGGAAGCTGCAGCCAAAGTCGAGGGTTTGAAGTTTCATTTTCTATTCCATTTTGATTAATCGATCTCTCTTGAATATGTTTATGGTTTTTGAGAAAGCCATGTTTTGCTAGATTTTTATAGTTAGGATTTTTGTTGAAACCACATGGAGTTTTAGGCTATTTTGAATTGAATAAAATTGAGCAAAAGACTATTATGAATTGAATAGATTAGCTCTTGATTTTTGTTTGTTGATTTAATGATGATATGTGTTGTTGCTTCACCGGTTTTGTATACAATAACCTTTGCGCATAATTGTTAGGAACACAAATATATTTATCTTATTATTTGATATTTCATGCTTGGGTTAAATCCTTTGATGGGGTATGCTTAGAAATGGATAGGTAATATTTGTGAACCTAAATTTAGTTTCTTATAATTTTCTCGCTAACGCAATTTGATGGTGCATGCTTGGGTTTAATTTTTTGATGTGCCAGGCTTAGGGTGTCCCAGTGATATTTGCGATTTTAATACTTATAATAGGTGATGTCGATATAACGGACAATAGACAAATATTCAGGAGTTATGTTTCATTTCAGTAATTGAATTGAAATAGTGGTGGATACTATAAACCTTGGTTACCGATTCTTTCTTTGGATTCGTTTTATTAGTTTAATTTATTTTCTTTGTTTACATTCTTTCAAAAATCCCAAAACATCATTTCTGGTTAGTTAATTAGGAATACTGATTATTGATATTTCCACCGCTCCTTGTGGGAACGATCCGTACTTGCCTCTGTCTACTAGTTAGACACCGTGCGATTGCGGTTATTATTATAAATAGGCAATCCCGAAAGCCTATCAGGCGCCACTGGCATGCCGCTATATGCCACTACGCTATTGGCATGCGCCGATGGCGCCACTGTGCTACCATCAGGCGCCAACAGAATGTGGCCATAATCAATGGCCACCCTTTCTCATAAGTTACGATCTCAACCATCTAAATTCGCCGCAGAATTGACAGGCCTGTGGCAAGTTTTAGGCGACCAACCAAGACAAGAGAAATAGCATCACGTGCTATTCTACTGTGACAAGTCTCCTAACTTTGACTTGCCACACATAGCAACCTGCTACACGTTTTCCATGAAAACACTCGAGACATCAAATATGTCACAAACTGGGGGACGCTCATCAGGTATTGGTCTGGCGGTTTACAGCGTGCAGCGTACAACACGCCCATTATAAGAAAGCATCAGAAAGCAGGGCAGTTAGTGGCGGTAAGAAGTAGTGGGTGTAACTAACCAGTTTCATACATGGTGGGAACGTGGTCTCTGGCATTTACACATGATCCCACTTCTCCATTACTCAATCACTCCCACTTTCTACGAGATCAAGGTGCGTTCAATATGACTTGTATAAATAGGTTTTACCTATTTCCACAAAACAACAAGTTTTGGTTAACAACAACACAGTATCCAGAAAACACCAAAGAACTGATAGCTTACATTCCGCAAGCCAGTTCCACATTCTGATACAAGTCATAAAATAGACACACCTTCAGAATTAACCATTCTGGTCTCAACACCTTCTTCGCTTCCCTCCCTAAGACCAACCCTTCTCCTTCACTTTGTGACCGAAGCAAGATTGGAACGACCATTTCTTGGTTTAGGCCAGGATTGTACAAATGGATCTCTCGAATCTAAAGTACTCCCGTGCAGTGCATTTGTTTAAGGTTTAAGCTCGTTTCTCATCAACACATCTAAATTTACCAAAACCGGCAGAAACAGTTTTCACCCACAAAAAGTGTTCAAAGTATGTTGACATCTTTTCTTTGTAAATCATCTTTCATATTTACAATCTTGGAATCGATTATACCACACTTCCAAACAAGTTTAGAATTGGTTCATCTGTATTCCAAGACAACTATGTGATCGATCAAATATCAAATCACAATCATGTATTCAATCGGTTCTACCAATCACTAGGATCGGTTATACCTTAATATGGATTACCTGTGATCAGACTTACAAGTTACCAGGTTCGGTTACGTCAGTTACAAGGATCGGTTACGTCAATTATCAGGACCAGTTACCATATACTCATGGTATTGCTTGTGATCGGTTACACAAGTCACCAGGATCGGTTACACCAATTACCAGGATCGGTTACACCAATTACTAGGACCGGTTACACTAATTACAAGGATCGATTACACAACTCTTTTTGTGGTCGCTCACACCAATTACTAGGATCGGTAACACCAATTACAAATATCGATCATACCATCTCAGGTGATTACTTAGGATCGGTTACATTAATTAATCAAAACTAGTGATACCAAATCATAAGTCAGGCATTGTGATTAGTGATACCAAGATACATAACAAGTTATGATCGGTTCTACTAACTCACACATATTGGTAATCCAAAGATATGGAATGAGTAACAATACCAATAATCCTAACAATTTCCCTTTCGATTCATAAAACAAGTTCATGAATGTACTTCCTTTAAACAAGTATAAACATTGTTTCCTAGGATGAACTCTTCACCTTTATCCATACACATAATCACAATAGCATTCATACGATTATGTCGATGTCATATCCACGAAGTTCAAAAGATAAGCGTTATACTTCGTAGCCTAATTCCTTAATACTATGATCATATGATCATGTGTCACTACTAGAGTAAAATATTCATTCGCAGCTTCACAATAATGTTTTCAATATAGCACGACTTGAAAGATACGTTAGAAATGAAACAGTTCAATTCAATATTACTAAACTCAAGAGGAAGGATGATATCGTCGTTGTAGCTCGTTACTTCTTCACATTCTTCAAGTCTTCGAGTAATACTTGTATGTCTCATATTCCTAGACTTTCCAGTCTAACCTATACGAAGTTGTCTCTAGTACATAATCAAACAACTCTTAGATGAGTTTTGGTTCACTAAAATATGACAAACAAACTTGACATACCAGCGCTTGGTGGGTTCAACCGAGCTATGCTCTAACACAAAGGTACTTCATGCGGCAGGGACGACCTGCATGCTCATGATCTACTTGATGCTCTCAGTGGGTCAGCTACTGCTATTGCAGACGAACTACTTACTTCTATCACTGCAGTGGTGAATCTTTTGCTTGTTGATCGTTGTCCCTCTCAGCTGAGTGAGTTCATAGCTAGTGCTCCCCTCACACCTCTTCTCAAACCAGACGATGGCATATGACCTATTGCCATTGGTATCGTTTGGAAACATTTGGCTTATAAGTTAGACGCCCTTAGCGTTTTCGAAGATATGAGTGCCTACCTCGGCGACTTCCAATTTGGTGTTGGAATCCCTTGTGGGGGTGAAGCGATTCTCCACTCATTTAATCACATACTGACTAACAAAGGTAACTGTTCTTCCATGTCTATGTTGTTAGTGGATTTTCGGAATGCTTTCCACCTTGTCGATCATACTTCCATGATTTTGGAAGTCATACGCAAGTGTCTTTCTATATCAAGATGGGTAGAATTATGTTACTCTAGTCCCGCAAGAATTTACTATGGTTCTCACACCCTCTCATCTTCGCAGGATGCGCAGCAAGGTGATCCTTTGGGGCATTTTCTTTTCATGCTGACCTTACACCCAATTGTGTTGAAGATCTCTCGCGTTTGTGAATTGGATTTGCAAGCCTGGTATTTTGACGATGGGACCTTGATTGGAGATACTCTTATGGTTTCCAAATCTTTACATATTATTAGAGAGGAAGGTTGCTTGGTTAACCTTGATCTTAATATTCGTAAAACAATTTTTTTTTGGCCTAGTGTTGATATAAGGAGCACTGTGGCGTCTTCTTTTCCTTCTGATATTGATAGAACCGCCCTTGGAGTTAAGCTCTTGGGGTGGCCCTGTAAGTCTCGATCCCCTTTTTTGCAACCAGTTGGTTAATGCTCGTGTTAACAAAACTTTGCAGCTGATGGATGTTATTCATAGTTTGCAAGACCCCCAAATTGAGATGCAGCTACTTCAGAGTTGTTCATATGTCTCTACACATTGTTTCACTTTGAGGACAATTTTCCCGACTTTTGTTAAAGAGGCTCAATCTATTTTTGACCGTCACATGTTTAACTTTGTTCAACAATTAATTACTTGTGATGGTCCTGGTTTTGGGGAATTATAGATGCGTGTGGCTTCACTACCTATTAAGAGTGGTGGTTTGGTTTTATATTCTATGGCAGATACTATGCAGTATTTCTACCTCGTTTCTTGCATGCAAACTCAACAACTAAAAAGTAATATTTTGCGCTATTCGGGTATCACAGGTATGAGCTCATCTTGTATGCTTTATTTGGACGAGTTCACCCATGCTTGCGGGTTAGGTTCTTCTTCCCCATTGTCGAAACTGCTTCCCCCATCTAATGAGTAAATTGACAGCTATGTATTTTGAACATGTGATGAAGGAAATGCCTACCAAGTATTGTATGACGCAACGAGATCTTGCCTTGTGGCAGAACAATAAAATCAAGCATACTCAAGATTACTTGATGGCCATTCCTATAGAGGGTTTGGGACAAAAAATTGGGCCTCTTCAATTTAGTTCAATTCTCGGTTATAGGTCGGGTGTTCCTTTATTTGACAAGGATAGTCTCTGTTCTTGTTGTGGGAACAATATGGATGTTTTTGGTGATCATGCTATTCATTGTTCACATGAAGTTGGCTTGAAATTTCGTCATGACCTCGTGCATGATACCTTGTCTGATATTTGCTTTAGAGTTGGAGTACAAGCTAAAAAAGATATTTCTCTTGGTTTCCTTGACAATCATGGTGGTGAAGCTAGACCTGCAGATATTTTGGTCCTTAACTAGGATAATGGCCGAGACACTTGTTTTGTTGTTACTGGTATTTCTCCTTTCACTGGTAATGGTGTGCAGATCTTCTCGCCTGGTGTGGCTATCTTTCGTGTTGTTGACCGTAAACGTAACAAATATATCGACATCTGTTCTAGACATGGTTATTGCTTTGGTACCTTGGATTTCACAACTTTGGGGAACTCTGTGATGAGTTTGTGGTTTTCATAAAGAGACTGAATTTTTTTCTTACTAGGCATGATTCGAGTTCCAAAGAAGACAATTTTTTGTTCATAGAATATGTGTAGCTATTCAGAAGGGGGTTGGAGCCCAACTTGTTGCTTGGCTTCCAACTATTGCTTTGTCTTATGAGATTACTTAAGTTTCTTGTATAAATATTCCAAATAAATAAAATTTTAATACCTATAATATATATATGCTAAGTATTTTGCACACATTACGTATGTTGCTTGTGAAATGTAAAGAAACAATACTAATTTTTAAGAACAATATAAATAAATTGAATTTTTGAAAGTTGAATATACTTCTAGTACTAAATTTTCATATGTTAAGCTTGTTTAGGTGAGATTTCGGCCGTTTCGGAGAGTTTGTCAATAGAATCTCGTCTAGTTGAGATTTAGAACTCGTCTTGGTCAAGATTGACTATAATGGTCTTACTTATTTATAAGTTTGTTTGAGTAGTTTATTTTTACTTTTCTTTTACCTTTGAAGGTCAGGTTCTTTATGTAGGTTTGCTTCAAAAAAATAAGTTGATGGGTCAAGATAACTAATATAGGTTTAAAAGAACGCGTGATGGGGGGATATAAATTACTTCCCCCAAACAATAGTGTCTGTTAAGGGGTGATTTTTGGATATGAAAATACTAAAATACCCTTTGGTTAATTAAAAAACATTATGAAAAGACTAGTGTACCCTTTCTCCTAAAACTTAAAATCTAAAAACCAAATTCATATATCCTCTATTTCTATTTTGTGTCGGTACTTATCTAGGTTTAAGGTTTCCATTTTTTTTTCTTCATCTTCTTCATCGTTCTTCATCCATCCTTCATTGACGATTAATCATCGATTAACCTACCCGAATCCATAACCATGCCTCCACGAAAGAAATCAGATGCCCAATCAAAGTCAAAATCAATTGCTCAAGAGCAAGAAGAAGAAGAAAAAGAGAACTCGGACAATCAACCTCTCGTAAACATGGCTTCCATGAGAAGGTAACTGATTTTGAACTGTTTTATAAGTGTTTGAATCGATTTATAGCAGTGGGTTTGGGATAGAATCGCGAACCGTAACTCAAACAATTGAGTTTCAGTGAGTACCGGTATTGATTTTAATATGAATACAATGCCGGTATTTGATTATGGCATTCAATATAAAATCAACGCAGTATACTGTTACGGCGTTGAGTTTGGTATGAATACAATGCCGGTACTGATGCTAAAATCACCTGAAACTGAATGTTCTGTACCGGCAATAAATATAGGTTGAATACTATGTCGATAGTGTGTTACGACATGGTTTACATTTATTTGAGTATGCTGGTAGTGCACTTTAACTATACAGGGACACCCTAGGAATTTGTTACCAGTACCGGCATTGATTTTAGGTTGCATTCTGTGCCGGTACCTGGTTACAGCATGGAGTTGAATTTTTACGTAGGTGCCGGTAGTGGTATTTTCGTATCCAGGAACAACCTAGGAATTACATAAGACTACCGGCATTGTCGACAGTTTTTGTTCAATGCCGGAATTATGTACCGGCCTGATGTATTTGCTAAATTACTATGCCGTTTTTGGTCTCGGCATAGTTTGTTTTTCGTGAATCTATGCCGGTATAAAAATTGAAAGTGAGTTGTCTTATATTCATTTCATGTGTCTTTTGATATAGGGCTAGAGCCAAGGAAGCTAACAAAGAAAAACTAAAGATGCTGGCATTAAGAAAAGAAAGAAGGATGGTCTTACTACTCCTCAGTCTCTGCCTCCTCGAGGGAAAGATCAAGGTCGCAACAAGCATTTGGGGGCGACTTCAAGAGGTGAAGTTTGGGATAGTGGTCGTGACCGTAGAAAACTCGTAATCCGTGAATCTACTGGAACAATTGAGCGCGATGAGCAAGATGAAGAGGAAAGTGGGGAGGAAATAATGAGGTTGATGCAAGTCAATTAGCAACCCAAAGCCAATTTTTAGAGAAAGATGGTGGGCCAAGTCAAAAACCGACACAAGGCAAGGGAAAAGGCAAAGTAAAAGTTAAAGGTTCGCACCTTCCTCATACTAATGACATGATACCTGACCTTGATCGTGGTAGAATTTGGGGTGAAACTGAAGATCCGAGAATGCTATTTGGCTACAAGGACACGTGGGGTCGTACTATCTATCAAACCCATGTAAGAATATTTTATCTTGTGCATATGTTTTGTTTTGTATTTATGTAAAATCTCTTAATCGTTTTATCTCCTAATTGTAGGATCATAAGAAGGTTGTGCGTGTTTGCCGAAACCAAGCCGCGTCTCATTGGGATTTGTCTACGGAATGTGAAGAGGTCTAAACATTAATAAGTGAGTCTGGTCTATATTGTTTGGTTGAAAATTATGTGAAGTGTGATTCTGTGACAGTCAATTGCTTCTTCGAAAGGTATCATGGTGAAACTGATACCATGCACTTCCCGTTTGGGGATATGACCTTGATCCATGATGATGCTCGGAACATTCTAGGCTTGAGTGTTACCGGAAAATCAATTGCGGAAGGAGAAAACTGTCCGGACCTAGAATGGTCGAAGTTGCACGCTCTGACTAACAAGCTGTTGGGTTGGGACTACAAAACTTCTGTGGAAAGCTTATATGTATCTAAGAATAGTAGGACAAAGACCATCAAGCTGACGCTACTTAAGAAGACCTTTGAAAACACGCAGGCAAGAAGTTTGAAGGATGGATGAGACCCTGCACAAATTCGTTATACAGCCGATGCGTACATGTTATTCATCTTGGGCACTAAGGTATTACCCGACGCTAGTGGCAACAGGGTTAGTTCAAACCACCTTCAATACTTGGATCCGTTGGAAGAAGTCTTTTCCTATTCTTGGGGCACCGTGGTCATGGCACATTTGATGGCGGAGATGAGAAGGGCCTTTAAAGCTGTCACAAACCAATTTGTCGGGAATTTCACTTTACTCCAGGTAATTTTGTTTTTAAACATTATGTTCTTATGTATATTGTTCACATGTACCCTTATTATGAACTTAGAAACAAAGTTTACCGCTTCTTATATGTTTTTCATGCAATACCGACATGGTAACCTTAGAATTATCCCATGTCGGTAGCATATTCCGATGAATACTCCGTGGTAGGTAAAAAGTAACTTTTGTACTGGCATAGTTTTTTGGTTTAATACTATGCCGGATTGAATTTCAAAATGGGGGATATCGGGATGCCGACATGGACTTAGTATAAATACCATGCCGGTACGTCTGCTTCCGGTATTGTATTCATACCACGTCCATGACGGCACCGAGCTTTTTCAGCTGCAAAAATGGTGGATTCAAAGAAAAAAAAAAAATCAAATTTTCAACCTCTTAGCAGCTTTACTTGTGTGTTGGGGATGCTTGTATGTTGTGCAAGTTTACTTTCTTGAGTAGGTTCTTCAAAAAACTCTCCATGCTCGTAAAAATCATCATTCAAGGGTGTTGGCTCAACAAAGATTTGCAATTGTGAGTTGTTGTCATTAGCTGAAGATTCAAGATATGCTCCTTGTTGTAGTTGAGCTAAAGATTCAGCAGCAACAATTCTCTCTTCACAATCATCCTCCATTTTCACCAAAAAAAAGTTCCCTCTCAAAATTTTTCTCTCCTTCTACTCTCACCTCACTCACTCAAATACAAATAAAAATACTGATGAGTGCCAAATAATGTATATTTTTATCCCTTTTTGTTGGCATTTTAACTCATCTTTTGTGCATTAATTCTACATTTTATCCCATATTCTGTATTTTCATTGTTTTCGAGAATAAATATTTTTATTAATTAATTTTGTATTTTTAGGTAATAAATAAAGTTCGGATGAGTCGCGGAGCGAAAAAGAGCAGAAACGTGGTGAAAAGCCGGGAGGAATTACGCAAGGAAGCCGCGAAGAATGCTGTGCACAAGACCAAAAGGCTAGAAATGGGCTTGAAGAGGAAGAATTGTTCTTAAAGAAGATATGGGCTTGGCATACCCAAGGCCCAAAACCCTTACCCAAACCCATTTCCTATATCCATACCCGCCTCCATTCTCAGCCGTCAGATCGGATCCATCTCATCATCCAACGGTCGCTTCTTTGCCTGCGCATCAAACCTCGATACTTCCGCTTAACACTACAACACCTAACTCCATCTGGTGTCGTTAATTTTGTTGTATCTCATAATCCAACGGTCGCCACATACCTCTCCATCGTAGCCGTTCTATTCAATCTATATGGGATCATCCAACGCCTTCCACTCACTGTTCATCAAACTCCGCTGAACCTGCCTCACACCCTAGCGACCGAACACCTACACCCCAAACAAACATACCCTTCTCCCATTCTATCGATTTCTCCTCCTTCTTCCCCTTCTTCCCAAAATTTTCAGAGCTGCTCCTCCTTCTCCCGACCAAATCAGAGCGTCACCACCAGTTCCATCACTGCCACCACCATCTCTTCACCGACACCACCACCATCTCTCTAGGCTAGATGTTTTTCCCATTTCACATCCCGTGAAGCCCTAGGGTGTGGAGTTTGTAAAACAGCTAGCTAGGGCATCAGTAGGGAACAATAGGAGCTGAGGAAGAGCATCAGAGACGCATAAGAGAGATGGGTTCGACAGAGGAGACAATTTCAGGGTAAGGGTTAACTTTTCACAGACCCTAATTTTGTCTGTAATTTAGGGATTTGGGTGAAAACCCTAATTTGTAATTTGAGGGAAATTTCTTTGGGTATAAATTGAGGACTGTGGTGTATGTAATGGGCATGCTGGAATAGCCAGTGTCCAGAACTTTGATGTTCTATTAATGTTCTACTCTTAATATCCTGTTGATGTTCATGTGTGTTAGTTTCTTTCCCTGTTTTAATTTCCTGTTGATGTTCATGTTTGTTGTGCATGTTCCTATGATGTTTGTGATGTTTGTTCCTTCATTGTTCATCTGTTGTTACAATTCACTGTCAAGAAGTGATGGAATGTTAGGTTAGAGCTTTGAAGCATTGTTTTGATTGAGCAATGGGGGAAATTAGTGCTCATAGCAAGCTAATTCTCTCTCCATTCCATTTGTATGCTTAAGTCTCTTGTTTTGTCACCACTGTTAGCTTCACCATCTCCCCTGCCCTTGGCTTAGGCCTTGGTTTACTTCCTTTGTTCTCTGCTTGTAGTTGCAATGTTCTGTCACCTTCTCCTGTTGCTTTTGCCCTGTGTTGCTTCTGCCCTGTGTTGCTTCCATTGTAAATTTTCTCCATTGTCTTTGCTTCACTGCCATCTCTTCTTTCTTCATTGCCTTGGCTTTGCTTTGTTACTTCTTCTCCTCCCTGCCCTTGGCTTAGGCCTTGGTTCCATTGTTCATTGCTTGTAGTTTCCCTTGCTTTTGTGCTGTCTGTCACCTTCCATTGTTTCCTGTTAACTGCCTTTGTGCCTCATTGCCACTGTTACCTTGGCTTAGTGCCACCATTGCTTCACATCATCTTCACTGTCACCTTTCTCTTACCACTTTCTTTTGTAACTTACTTTGCTTCGTTTGCACTTTGCCACTGTTAACAATCACCATTTCACTGCCATTGTATATGCTTCTCTACTGTCATTGCCATTACCACATTGTAAATATGCAACACCATTGCCACTGTCACTGTAACCTTACTTTGTACATAAGCACTGCAGCCTTGCCCTATGCTTCTTGGTTTCTTTATGTCATTGTCTTGGCTTGATGCCTTTTTCTCCCATGTTAACTCACTGCATTGTTGCACTCCCTTGACCCTGTTTTGCCCTGTCTCAGCTTGGTCCTAGAGCTAGCTATCTTGACTTAGCCTTTGTGCTAGTCTTCCTTGGCCTGTGTCATGGCCTAGAGCCTTATCTTGGTCTGACAGCTGCATTGCTTCCCTTCCACTGCTGCTGCTGCTGCTACCTCAACCAGCTTTGCTACTGCAGCTGTCTGCTTTCCTTCCTCTTTGCACTGCTGCTGCTGCTTCCTCTCCAAATCCCAGCTCACAGTTCACTTTCCAAGCTAAGGCCTGTCACTGTCAAGCCCAGATCCTCATACAAGCCAACTGAGCCCAAGCCCAAATTCAAAATCAAAGGCCCAGTTCACTGTTACAAGGCCCAGTGCTATTCAAAAACCTAAAGCCCAATTCACAGTCACTGTTAGCCCAAGGCCCAGTGCAATTCCAAAAGTTAAAAGCCCAGGTTCATAGCTAAAAAGCCTAGCTCTAGTTCACGGCCCAAATCATTCAAAGGCCCAAGGCCTAAAGCACTTCATCATTACAACAAACCCATTAAGCCCAATTTACTCAAAGGGTATTCAAAGCCCAACAATAGCAATTTTAGAGCCAAAAATAGCTAGAAAACTCTAAACACACCCAATCTCTGTGGATCGACCCGTACTTGCACGAGCTACAACTGACGACCGTGCACTTGCGGTATTACTGTAGGCCCGTTTTTCTGCGTTTCATTGCGCTTTAATTTTACACGTCTCCGGGTCCACCAAGTTTTTGGCGCCGCTGCCGGGGACCATTTTGCATTTAAATATAATATCTTTGGGCCTGCCAAGTTTTTGGCGCCGTTGCCGGGGATAGTTTGTGACTCTTTTAGAGGGCCCACCAAGTTTTTGGCGCCGCTGCCGGGGACTGGTGCTGTGTTTTTCTTGTAGTTTTATTAGCTATTTTTGCATTTCACTGCATAGCATTTGCATCTGCATCTGCTTCACTTCATTTGCTGTTGGACCTGCTGTTCTGAACCTGTTTTTCCTCTGCTGGGACGCCACCAAGGAAAAGAACCAAAGCCCAACTGGGTTTTTGCAACAATATCAGAGCAGCTGGGCTGTGCTAAAAAGGTAACCCATTTAAGAGAACCCGAATTGTGGGCTTCCAATTTTTAATTGTGGGCTTGTAATATTAAAGCCAATTTTTGGGCTTCTCTTATTTTCTGTTGGGTTTGTAATAATTTATTTGTGGGCTTGTTTGTTTAATTTGTGGGCTTGTGTATTTAATTTTTGTGGGCTTGTTTAAATTGGACTTGTATCTTGTATTCTGGGTTTAAACCCAGCTGAGCTTGTGACCGATCACGCTAGGTTAACTCGTTAGTGGGCCGAGTACCCAAATTCTAGGCCGAGATTTTGGACTCAGTTCCACCAAAAGTTTTCAACCTAGCTGGGCCAAAGCAAACACAAAACCAACAGTGGGCGTGCTCCCATTTCAAAAACCAAATTTTATTTTCTTCATTTTATTGTTCTTAAAAAAAAAAAAAACCAAAAAAAAACCAAAAAAAAACCAAAATTTTCTCTTGCTCCCAATTTCAAAAACCAAAAATTTCTCCCATAAAAACCAAAGTTTTCCAAATGTTTCCCTAAAAACCAAAATTTTTCTTTTTCCCATCAAAACCAAATGTCTCCCGACAAAACCAAATTTTTCCCAAAAAGTCCAATCCCATTAAAAACCAAATTTTCTTGTAGATAATGTGTTAGTTAAAATTCCTTTTGTATATATTTTGTGCTCATCCATTGTGACTCTGAATATGTTGGAGTTTTGCCTTGGATAACGGAGTTTTAATTCTGCTTTCGCCGAAATCGGGTATTCTCTCTCCTTTTACTCTACTCAGCATGTCCCTTTCCATATGTTGCATTTTAATTCTTTCCATATTTTGAAACATTGAGGACAATGTTTAGTTTAGGTTTGGGGGTATAGAGTAGATACCATGATAATTTGCCATAATTGAAAATGAACTCCTTCTTCTTTTTGAAAAAATTGAAAAATTCCAAAAAAATTGAAAAATCAAAATTAAAAAATTAAAAAATTAAAAAATCATAAAAATGGAGCTCATTTACCTTGAAATGTTGACTCTTGTGCAAATATGTAATTATTAGGAGTCTTAGTCTAGATATTTAGGCACCCTGATTCTAGCACAATTCACATAGTGATAAGAAATTTGCACGCGCACGATCTACCAATACATGTATGGCCTCGATCTTCAAGGTGTTTGATAGGAAGTTACGATTGCCAATCACTTTAGAATACTGAACGAAACTTGACTAGCTTGTTCTTTGGTTGGTTGGGATAGAAGGTGGAGGTTACATTAAGAAAAACAACCATCGAATTTAACTGGGTGCATCAAAAAGGGCTACCTCTTGCAAAGTGTCATGTAATTTTTTGTTTCCTTTTGTATATGTATCAAAAGTTGTTTCTTTTCAAAAAAAAAAATAAATAAAAAAAAATAAATAAAATAAAAAATCAGAAAAATACAAAAAAAAATCAAGTATTTATCAATTCCATCCTCTCTTGTTCCAAAAATAAAAGAGAGTAGTCAATGTAAATAAGAGTCATGTAAATAGTCTTTTTGTTGTTTCATTGTAATAAGCAAGAAGGGTGTATGCCATTGATGTACAACGCGAGTAATTGTGAAATACCTCCAACTCATTCACAATTCTCGTAAAGTCCGGACAGCTAGCTAGATTTCGACCTTGGTTCTTAGCCTGAGAAACTATCTCTTGGTGATTAGTAGTCATAACATCCGATCTTTCTTTACACATGTGTAGATACACTTTACACTCTTATCACATGTCCTTATTTGTTATCAGTGCTAGGATTGTGCCTTCGATAGCTAGATTGACATCTCCATTTTGCTGTGAGCTTAACTGACTTGCACATGTCACATTTGATGGAATCTGAGCTCATATTTTGTCCTTAGGTTTTGTAGGCACACCTCTGGTAAACCTTCACGAGACTTCACTCGTCCACTAGGGACACTTAGTGGTTTAAAAGGCTTAGTGCATACGCTAAATGCATTCGAGAGACCAGCGACAGTGGTATAGGTAGGATTTCCTTAGTTTTGTTTTACTTGAGGACAAGTAAAATTCAGGTTTGGGGGTATTTGATGAGTGCCGAATATTGTATATATTTATCCCTTTTTGTTGGCATTTAACTCATCTTTTGTGCATTAATTCTACATTTTATCCCATATTCTGTATTTTCATTGTTTTCAAGAATAAATATTTTTCTTACTTAATTTTGCATTTTTAGGTAATAAATAAAGTCTGGATGAATTGCGGAGCGGAAAAGAGTTGAAGAGTGGTGAAAAGCCGGAAGAAATTACGCAAGGAAGCCGCAAAGAATGGAGCGCACGTCCAAAAAGCTAGGAATGGGCTCAAGAAGGAAGAATTGTTCTTAAAGAAGATATGGGCTTGGCATACCCAAGGCCCAAAACCCTTACCCAAACCCATTTTCTATAACCAAAACCGCATCCATCTTCAGCCGTCGGATTGGATCCATCTCATCATCCGATGGTCGCTCCTTCATGGCGCATCAAAATCTGAAGCTCCTGCAAAACACCATAGTGCCTAAATTCCAAGCCTTCAGATTAGATTGTAGTTGAATCCAACGATCGCTTCTTTGCCTGCGCATCAAACCCAGATACTTCCGCTTAACACTACAACACCTAACTCCATCTGGCGCCGTTAATTTCGTTGTATATCTGCATCCAACGGTCGCTGCCAGCATCTTCACTTTTATCCGTTAGATCAATCTTCATCTCCACACCCCACGGCTCAGCGTCGCAGATCATCAAACTCGATACGCCCGCTTAACACCATAGTACCAGAAACATATAACCCAAACAAACTACCCCTTCTTCTTTCTTCCATCGAGCTCTCCTTCACCACCATACCCTGTTTGCAGAACCACCACCACCTACTCTGTCGTACCAGTTCCATCGCCACCTCCTTCTCCATAAACAACTCCCCACAACAACCACAATCCATCATATCCCTCAATACCCCCATCACCTATTAATCTATTTCAACAACTCCACCATCCTCATCACTGTTAGGGTTGGATTTGGTGAATTAGGTTGATAGATGAAGCAATTGGCGCGTGGGAATGGAGCAGGTGAACAAGGAAAATAATGGGTCGACGATTGAAGTGTCAAATCACATGTTTGGTGAGTAAAATTCGAAACCCTAATTTCAACTGTCCAAATTAGGTTTTTGGGGATTTTTATAGAAAACCCTAATTTCTGTTAGGGAAAGCCTGGAGACGAATAGAGAGAAACATGGGTTCAAATTGTACTATCAAATTAGGTAGAATCAAATACCTAATTTCTGTGTTGTTTGATTTTGGGATTTGGGTGAAGAACCCTAATTTTGTATTTTGGGGAAATGGGGTCTGTGGGTATAAATTGGGACTGTGGGTGTGTGTGAGAGAGTATGCTGGAATAGCCAGTGTCCAGAACTTTGTTCTGTTAAAGAATTTTCACGCTTTCCCGGGCCTACCAAGTTTTTGGCGCCGCTGCCGGGGACCATTTTGCATTTAAATATAATATCTTTGAGGCCTACCAAGTTTTTGGCGCCGCTGCCGGGGACTGGTGCTGTGTTTTTCTTGTTGTTTTATTAGCTATTTTTGCATTTCACTGCATAGCATTTGCATCTGCATCTGCTTCACTTCATTTGCTGTTGGACCTGCTGTTCTGAACCTGTTTTTCCTCTGCTGGGACGCCACCAAGGAAAAGAACCAAAGCCCAACTGGGTTTTTGCAACAATATCAGAGCAGCTGGGTTGTGCTTAAAAGGTAACCCATTTAAGAGAACCCGAATTGTGGGCTTCCAATTTTTTAATTGTGGGCTTGTAATATTAAAGCCAATTTTTGGGCTTCTCTTATTTTCTGTTGGGTTTGTAATAATTTATTTGTGGGCTTGTTTGTTTAATTTGTGGGCTTGTGTATTTAATTTTTGTGGGCTTGTTTAAATTGGACTTGTATCTTGTATTCTGGGTTTAAACCCAGCTGAGCTTGTAACCGATCACGCTAGGTTAACTCGTTAGTGGGCCGAGTACCCAAATTCTAGGCCGAGATTTTGGACTCAGTTTCACCAAACGTTTTCAAACCAGCTGAGCCACAGCAAACACAAAACCAACAGTGGGCGTGCTCCCATTTCAAAAACCAAATTTTATTTTCTTCATTTTATTGTTCTTAAAAATAAAAAAAAAAAAATTTACTTTTCTCCCATTCAAAAACCAAATTTTACTTGCTCCCATTTTTACAACCAAATTTTTTCCTCTTTATCCCATTAAAACCAAACTTGCTCCCAAAATTTTAAAAAAAAAAAAAAAACCAAAATTTTCTTTTGCTCCCAATTTTAAAACCAAATTTCTACTTTGCTCCCATTTTTAAACCAAATTTTCTTTTTCAAATATATCCCATCAAAACCAAAATTTTCCCATAAAAAACCAAATTTTTGAAAACCCATTAAAACCAAATAGTGGGCTTTGTGTCTTTTCAATATGGTCCAACCTCGTGCTCTCCATGAATACATGTATCCGACAATAAAAATTCCATTATCATGTATTGTATTACCTCAAACCAATAACCCTTTTAAAATAAATGCAAGCATGATACAAATACTTCCTATATTTCGAGGGTTCGATTCTGAGAACCCCTATACTCATGTAAGAGAGTTTGAACAAATTTGTCGGACTATGCAACCTGATCATATGTCCGAAGACTCTCTGAAATTGCGTTTGTTTACATTTTCTTTAAAGGAAAGGGCCAAAACATGGTTTTACGGTTTGAGACCACAATCAATCAACACTTGGGACCAACTCACAGATCTATTTTTCAAAAAATTCTTTCCACATCATAGGACCATCGCTATTCGTCAAAGTATCAATTGTTTTGTCCAATTGGATGAGGAAACTGTTTTCCACTATTTTGAACGTTTTAATGATTTGTTGAGCGAATGTCCGCACCATGGATTTGAGAAGTGGAGACTTGTCGTCATCCTCTATGAGGGACTAGACTTTAAATCTCGAACCATGGTTGAGTCTATGTGTAATGGTGAGTTTATTGATAAATCTGTGGATGATGCATGGAATTTTTTAGCCGAGATTGCAGAGAAAACCCATCAATGGGAATCCGTTAGGGAAACAGGAACAACACCACATGATATGAGTCACCCCCATGAATTAGAGTTTTATTCTTGTAATAGCTCCGACCTTAGGATTGAAAATTATCCTAGATTGCAAAATCCCTATCATGATGATGATGATGATTATGATGTTGTGTTAGAAGAACATGTCTATACTGAAAATGTTATGGAACCTTTGGGTTCAAATACATTAGGCTTCTCTGCCCCGACCTTAATGCATGATATTTCTTCTAGTATTCCATGTGATGTTTCCCCTGATGTGCCGATACACGAGAATAAATCTGTTGATGATGTTGACAATTCTGATTGTGATCTTGCCAATTTGATTGATGATTGTGAGCATGATGTGACATGTGTAGATGAGTTAGAAGATTTTGATTTGATTGATAATGATATGCCTATTCTTCTACCTAAGTCACAATCTGATGGCCTTCCACCCAACCTAGATTTGGTTTGTACCCATATTGTCAAACCGACTTTTCTGAGAGTCCCTAATCTAGGTTTGGAACTGTGTGCTTCCCAAGTCCTTTTGGACTATTTTGCTTCTAAATATAATACATTTGAGGAACCACAGTTGGAAATTGCATGTTTGCCCGTCCCTAGCAAAGTTCATTTCGAATTAGACCTTGTGCATGATGAACCCCCGAAACTGCGCGATTTTGTTTTCAAAATTATATCTTCTGTAAAATCCAGGTTTGGGGGTAGCTCATTTTGTTTCACAGCTTCACTTGCATGCCTATCATATTATTATTGTGTGAAGCTGTTGAAACCTCTACACTTTGTCTTTTGGGTTGATCCTCAACTCTTTAGATTGTTAGTGTATGGTGAATTTTTGTATATAATCCAGTAGATAAAATTTCTTAAAAACCCTTTTGTTCCTTTTGTATATATTTTGCTAATCCAATATGATCTCGGCTGAAATATGTTGGATTTTTTTGCCTTGAATAACGGAGTTTTAATTCTGCTTTCGCCGAAATCGGGTACTCTCTTTCCTTTTTCTCTACTCAACATGATCCTCTTCATATGTTGTATTCTAATTTTGTTCATATTTTGAAACATTGAGGACAATGTTTAGTTTAGGTTTGGGGGTGAAAAGTAGATACTTTGATAATATGCCATAATTGAAAACAAAACTCCTTTTTGAAAAAAAATTGAAAACTTCCAAAAAAAAAATTGAAAAATCAAAATTAAAAATTAAAAATTGAAAAAAAAAAAAAA